>NW_008825431.1:674793-689322 GCF_000699105.1 Pygoscelis adeliae
CACGCCCCCTCCCCAGAGGCAGGGTGCCCGGGGGCGAGGACCCGCTGGGCCCCTTTCCCAGCCCTTATTTCTTCCTAAACTCCCCCAAAAACGGGACCTCTGAGAGGCTCTACTTTAAGGCAGCGCGACGCAGGCACCCACTGAGGGTCGAGGGGACTGTTCCATCACACCCCACGATGGAAAGCAGTTTGAAAAACACGGGGCTTTCACTCTACGTGCTGAAAAGAGACAAAGCCAAACATATGTTTTGGTTTTGGGGGGTTTTTCCCCTCATTTTCTTTGCTGGCGCTCGCAGCACGAGGGCCCGTCGCCACCTACAGCCGTCTCGCAAGTGTGGCGGTGGGACGCGTTCCTCCTGACGCGAGCTCTCATTGCTGCCGCTGGAGTATAAATCATCTGCCGCTGCGAGTTTTTTTTTTTTGACGACCTGCCCTCCTTGCTCAAAAAAAAAAAAAAGAATTCTTGTCTAGACCTGTGCTTTTAAGTCTGCTCGCAGCTTTAAAGGTTCTGCTGGCACGGCTCTGTTAGCCAGGGGCTGGGGTGAGCCTCTCCCCCTCTTCTAACAGGGGAGCCTGTCCCAGCAGGCCTGGTCATAGATGCAAAGGGTTTGTATTTTTTGTTTGTTTGTTCAAGTCATATTATTCCTGGCACCGCTGCAAATCTCCAAAATAAAAGGTCTCTTGTGCCGGTAAAAATAAACCGAGTCTATTTGGCAATAGGAGGGCAGCTGCGTTGCTGCCGACCTATGCTAACCAACTCCCTTCTCGGAGGAGATAAATTTGGGGTGGCCGGGAGTACTGCAGGGTCCCCGCCGAGCTGGTCCCCGGCTCCCACATGGCCGCTGCGGGATGGGCAGAGGGTTTGCAACGGCATTTTTCAGAGTAACGGGCAGGAGGAAAGTCCTGCCGTCCCCTCCCCTGGCTTTTTTTTTTTTTTTTTTTAAACTTTGTTTGCTTCTCTCCCGTGGAGAGCTGCTCTCAGCAAATCTGCGCCCGTTTAACCTCTGCGATGCGAGACCAGGACATTTAGGATCGTCCACCACAGGATTCTCAGAAACTCGGGATACAGTGAGTTTCCGTACCCTTGTTGAAAGGACAGACTGACTCTCTCAGATACGGGTAATCCTTTTTTGGATTGCTGAAGTCAACCATTTTTAAGACGACAAAAGACCAAAGGGACGATGACTTTGGGGAGGAGCAGGCAAACCCTCCATTGAGTTTGATCATTTTTTTGGGGAGTATCAAACATGCCTATTTCTCCTGCAATCTAAGGTCAAAGGTTTGTTAAACGTGGTCTAAAGATTCAGGAACGCTTCTCGACCCCGAGAGCGCATCTCTTCTCAGTGAGATGTAGACAGGCTGTGCAGAGTCAACTAAAAATAGGGGATGAACAAATCAGGAGCTGAGGGGGAAGGTGTGAAGCAGAGTCATGCACACAAAGGTGGCACTTAAACTCTTCTTGTTAGGACCAGAACGTGATGTCCTGCGTCTTGAAGCACTTCATGCCATATGAAGTGTTTTCTGTGACGTAAGTGTTAAATAATAGTCCTTCTCCTTCCTGAGCCCTCGGGGAAGGGACCTCCTGCTGCACACCGGGGAAGCACGTGATTCACCGGCAGGGAGATCCCTGATTTTCTTCGTGACACCTTGTGAGGCTAACTAATTCGTGGTGATGCAAGCCTCAGCTGATGCAGCCTGCTGATGTCACGTTGTGGAAACGTAAAGCTCTGGCCTGATGCAACGGGGCTCACTGTATGTATGCCTCCTGGCATGCCACGTGCGAAGGGTTACGTGCCCGGGACAACTGCCCTTCGTTCAAAGCAAGGGGTGGGTAAGGCCTTATAGCAATGAAAAAAACCCTAAAACAAGTGGTTCCCGGCTGCCCCTGTAGCAGACGGGATAATTTCTGTATGCCCGCTATGTCTGTATAGATCATCAAGTGCCATTTTGAGGCAAAATCCACCCTGAGCGGTGGAGACACGTGCTGTGCAATGGCTACTCACTGACCAACATGCAACGCAGGGAAGGCAATAGATCTGGAGAAGCCTGAAGGCAGCAAGGGTGGAAGGTGATCTTGCAGAGGTAAAACAACCATTCTCCAGGCCCACGGTGTCCCCTCTACAGCAATATAATCAGCACGGCCTTAGAGCAGCTCAGAGCACGCTGCTATCACTGCACATTGCTTACCTGCCTCTGCTCTACTGACAACACACGCAAGAGGCAGTGCGAATATGACCTTTAAATTAGTAAAGTTCATTGTAGTGCAAATGCCACTCCAGCAGGCAAACCGTCCCAAACAAGGCTGTGGTACTTGGGAACCCTCTGATGAAAGCCAAAACAAATGGAAAAAAGAAAGGAGAGTTGTTCGTGCTGCAGAAGCAACGAAGCCAGATTTACAGATTTGTACCCTACGCACCCCACACCGTAATCGTAACTTCCCTCTAACTCAGGGCATATTCTTCTACACACCACCATCTCCCTCTACCTTCCCAGTGCCCCCTTACCCCTCTGCCCTTGCCCCAACCTCCCTTGTGCCTTCCCCTGCCCCTCCAGCCCACTGGGTAGGGATCAGCCCACGCCACGGTGGCTCTGAAGCCACGAGAATGCAGCCCGGCTGGTTGCTGCGACGAGAGATGGATAACAGACCAGTTCTTCCTGCTCTCCTGCCAGTGGGTATTAATAGCATTCCTCCCCTAAACTCCAATGGGAATTTTCACTTCTAGGAGCAAAGTACCTTGGTGACTCCTATCCTACTATCAAATTAGGGAGCTGGGAAGAGTTCAAGTGACAGAGGAGTCAACCAGCCCTCATTGTTTTATTTTTAGCTTGGGTTTTCATTTCCACGGAGAAGGGAGGACTGCTGTTACACAGAGCTGTTTGCCTGAAGTCCTGGGCGGCCTCATACCTGCGACATTCCTTGCTCCTGCAAGTTATTCTGGGTAGGGCTGCTACTAAATAAAAATGCTCTCTGGGGTATTGACATGCCATTTTGTTATTTCAGCCCCAAAGCATCATCAAATAAATTTTAGATTAACAAATGATGAATTCCTAAGAAAACATGCATCCAAATTCCAGTGTACAATTCCAGACTGATGTAAGTTTTCACAGTTAAAAATACTCAGTTGTTTAAGCGACACATGGCATCTGGCTAGTGCCAGGGGTTGCCAAGCGTGGCATGCAGGAATGTTGCCCCAACAGCTGAATATGTCCTCCAGCACCTGTGTCCAGGGTGGCCGGCACTCACGGCCCATTCCTATCTCTTCTCTTGGCAGTACTCAAGCAAATTGTATGCGAGAATGGCAGGCAGACACAGTTAATGTAAAACCCTAGCAGGCCTGGATCGTGTTTTTCAGCCTACCTTCAGTGGAAGAGAGTCATTACAGCACCCTCAATATCCTCATAGTTCAGGTCTGGCCGGGTTACACAGCCCTGACCATCAGCCAGGACACTTCAGGGTTGCTTTATTTTATACCTAACCCTGAAAGAAGGATGTTTGCTGCTGCTGACAAGAGCCAACGACGAAAGATCTCTGTTCTGCCACTGGCTGGAGAGGAGATGACTTGAGCCGGTGCATTAACGGAGCCCGGAGGCAGGCGGGTATTCCTCAGCGGGCAGTTTTCCCAGTTTTCACAGGTCCTGGATGCCTCTGATGTGCCTGACATCTGGATTCAATTTCTTCAAAGAAAGAACCTGCGACATTTTAATCCCTTTGGCGGCTTGAAGTCTCGGAGAAAATAAAAGCATCCATTGCATTCATAGCATATTCATATTCATTGTTGTGTGTGTATGTTTTGAAATCCTATTTACTAGGAACTGAAATCCACCTAAAAACTCACTTTATAGCTATTCTTAATGTGCTATATATAGCGTAACATGCAGAACACTCGAGGACCGGGATAAATAAGATCTCCAGAGGCAATCATCTTCTCCCATACATGTTCACGCACCCAGAGGAGTCAGACCCCCTCTGCCATACACAAAGTTGTTTACTGTCCATGAGCTGTGTTTAACATTCCATTCCCAGATATTTATATTCAGAGCCAAATTCAGAGCAGTATTCTGGAAAACGAGCAAAAGCAGGCTATGATCCATCAAGAGACTATTGGGTCATCTGAAAAGTTTACAAGCCGGTCTGGAATCCAGCATTTATTTCGGATGGTGGGAGGTCACTATAATTAGCTGCTATTCAACTCCATTATATAGTTACAAAAACAAAAAAAAACCCAACCCAAAAACCAAAACCCAAGCCACAGTGCAGATGCATTTTTACTGAAATACAACCGATGATATTCTGCAGACCTCTGTAGAAAACGAGTTGCCTCAACCATCCCTGAAGTGAACATTTGTGCGCTCAGGCCAGAAAAGCAATTTCCATCTTATGAATATGAATACAACACCAGAAAACACGGACCATCCAATCTCATGATAGTATTAAACACAACATCTACCCTGACAACCGAGTAATGGAGCGAGAAGCTACAGTTGATTTCAGCTCCCAACCTGCTCACGTGCCAAATGTTGTTTTTCAGAGTTGCGCGGTGTAGCCAATGCCAGAGATGTTCGTTTTGATCAAAGTCTATTTCCAAATACAAATTAGTAACTTATGCATGGGCACGTTCTTGCATGAATCAGACACGCCAATAAAATTCCCATAAAAGTCCTCCAGAGCGGTTGTATCTTTGGGAGGGGGAAGGGAGGAGGGAAGGACTGTTTTTGTTGTTTCTTTAAAGCTTGTGTGTATATATTCTAAAGGAAGGAGTTAAAGCTGCAGTTTCTTGCATTATTTAGTGATGATCTTGAGGCTGTGTTGTCCCTGTCTGAAGCCAAGCTACTTGTGGGGACTCTGACCATGGAAAGACACTCATTGATGGTTTCAAGTGATCTGGACCAGCAAGAATGCAGACACACAAGGATTCTCTCTCCCCCTTCTCTTTTTTTCCAAGTAATTTTTTTTACATTAAAAAAAAAAAATAAATCAGTATTTATCTGCCTTCCCTGGAGAGATTGTCACTGTCAGCTTTATTGTCACAGTCTCTCTCTGCTGCCAACACCAGTACAACTCTAGGGCTTGTTTGGGCTGAAGTCTTATCCAGGCTGAGTAATATTCACAGAATTGGTCCCAAAAAGGTGCGTAAGGCTTCGAGAAGGACACAGCATGGTGGTTCATAAAAGGAGTCCTCACTAAGACCTCACTTCCTTTCTGAAATCCCTCTTCCTAAAGCCTTACAAGGACATCCCATAACCAACAGAAAACACCATCCAGACGAGACGTGAGTCTTACACATTACTCAGTCTGGCTTCCTTTTGCCTCTGGTAAAATACACCGTCGCATCTGTCTATTCCCTGTCATATAACGAAAAGTATTTATCTAGTTGCTAACAAACATCAAGATACACACACCTTCAAAAAACACAGTTCTGCTTCCGCCCATGAATCATTCAACACCTTACATAACTGTGGAGGTAATATGGAAACGTTTCATATGTGATCACTTAACAAAAAGTTGGTCATAAACCTACCTGAAATGCAAAAATAACCCTTAGTTTTAAAGCATAAAGATCTGCTTTATAAAGAAATTCCTGTCCTCAATCTCTTGTTTTTGTCACTGCACTGCAGTTCACTCTCCCTTCTGTCTTATCCAGACAATTATCAACGGCCCACGTTGTAGTACGGCTCCAGACATGATCTGTGGAGAAAATACCTTCTTTCTCCCAAAAGGAGAGTGTTTTGGCACAAGAGAAGGGGTGGCTCAGTGCTGAAGGAAGTGTATGCTGTAACTACGGCCTCAGGTTGTAACTTCCCACTCATATTTTGGTAATGTTTGGAGGGTTTTAGGCTGTATGTCAAACTAGAAGCTTAACAGACCTAACAGATCTGGTTCACTTTTGGGGAGGACTCTGGGCAGAAAGGAGGAGGTTAACAAGCCAAAATAAACAAGAATAGCCTGGGCATTGCAGTCTGTCTGGGCTGGCGTGATCTCCCCTGCCATTTTGCATACCATCTTCCTGGTATGCGGAACAATGATCTAGAATATGGGAGGTTTAAACATCATTAAAGGACTGCTCAACCTTCTCAGAGAGACAGGTACACATCCAAATTAAATAATCCCTTCCCCCTACCTTTATTTTAAAAACATACATTGGGTAGGGTGCCAAGTCTGGGATACTAGGATGCAACTCCCTGCTCCAAAGCAGCCCTTCGTGGGATCACCATCTACATGGCAGTTTTGTCAGCACAATTATGTCTAGTAGGAGTGTGCATGCAGTATGCTGGCAAAACTCCTCCGCTATTACAAGTATGGTGACAAAACAGCAGCTTGTCAGCTGAGCTACATTTGCCAGGGGAGATAGTGGAGATAAAGTAACAGTTATGCTGTGGAGTTAGACACTTTACAGAGACAAACTCTGAAAAATCAGTTCCGATCTGTAAGATGGGGATAAACAATATACGGTCTGACCTATACGTAACATTCTTAACTTATCTTGGTCTTCTCTTGTGACCTTATTTCATCAATGAAATAGATATATCCGTGTCTGATGGAACCAAATTTTAGGCTATTGGTTCACCCTCATCAAATCTAGACACAGCAAAGTATAATCTGTACTACAGCGTAAGTGCTCAATGAGACTCAGAAGCCCTGGTGATGTGTTTCGAAAATCTGACTATAAATAGTTGATTGTGGTGCTTTTGAAACTCTTAATAACCTTGAGAGTTGGTATCAAAAAGCCTGAAAATTACCATCCAATCAGTACCTTAAACGCATTTTAACTAGAGTACTGGAGTGTATTTGGTGGATGTGCCTCAAACTCGCAAATGTCCGGGAGAGCCTGACCCTTTCAAAAGAACAAGTTAAAAAGTCAGGTTAAACAAAAGCTGCAGTCTGAACTTTGACTGTATTAGCCTAGAGATTTCCCTTTTTCCTTGGAAGATTTCTGTTAAAACTCTTAAAAGGTGAGTACACAAATTACTGTTGATATTTTAGTTTCACCTTGAAGTGATTGCTTTGTGGGAGAAACACTAATTCATGCAATTTTGTCCAACACATAAAAAGGTAGTCCAACTAAAAAGAAAAGAAAATCCTCTTCCCTGAGGGCAGATTTCCTAGCCATAACACTCCCATCTGCATCAGAAAACCAGAAAGACCCCAGAAACAAAACAAGCCCAAAACAGTCAGTTCAGAGGCATCAGCACTGCTGTGTCACAGCCCTCTGCAGATAATCTTTTTTGCTCTTTTCCCTCCCCTACTGGGAAATTACAGGGATGGTCTTATCTGGAACAGGAGATCTAGTCTAGAGAGGTCAAATCGCAGAGTTAGCCTGTTGGACAGGACAATCGGTCGTGGAAAGCATCCAGCAGGAGCCAGGTTAAGTGAGGCTAATAAATAATGCACAAATGCAAAGTAAGTGACAACAACAGAGGATGCACTGGTCATTAGGTCAAACAGGAAACTCCACACTAACAAATTACTTTTAATCCCAGTCTAATAAACCGTAAAACCCACTTAGTTAACTCTCAATAGCTACCTTCCTAGGAAAAACCCTGTTTCTCTTCCTTCCCCTCTTCAGAGAAGTTTCTGACAGTGAGATCTTCAGGGCAGATGGACAGCGGGGAGTAGTTTCTCTTTCAGAAAACCAAGCTTGGATAGTCCTTGGAAAAAGATGCCACTCTGCACCTCCCCACCCTCATTTCTGTAAGTCAATTTAATCCATAGCTTTAAGAACAATTTACCACCCAGCCAGTCCAGTTTGTTTGCAATACAATGAAGTGCGCTAACTAAAGTCAAACAAAAGCAACATTTGAAGGGGCTTTGCACAGTTTTGCTTCCCGGCACTTGAAAATGCTTACGTTCTTGCTAAGTATGGGTTACACGCATTTATTTCACACAACATTAAAACCGTGGCAGATTTAGCATTCAGATGATTAAAACAGATCACAAACAGTGTTATGGATATCCCTAGCAGGGCTCAGCCCACCCCAGAGGTGTATGCGAGAGCAAACACAGCTGTACACGTCTCTAAACTGTGGATGGTGAAACGCACACACAGAAAGTATAGCATTCCTCAGTAGAAGCCACTGTAGTCAACAAAGCAGGCGATTACACAATATTGTAAAGGAACATGTTTTGATTACCTTAAAGTCAAGGCTGCAAAGACTGACTACATCATCATCTTTCTCTCGACGCTTCCTCTTCTGTAAGAAATGAAACAGAGTTATAGCTGTACACTCTACTTGCGTTCAGAAAGAAGGCTCTGTTTTTTTTAAGGCAGACTAGAGAGAGTTTCTTTCTTTACACCCCCAACTAACTGTAATAACTCAAAAAATAAAGGTTGAAAACAAATGCAAGGCATGTTTATGCAGTTTCATGATGTTTGTCACCTGATCGATACCTATTAATTATATGCCTTTAAGCTTGTTTCTCTGTACTCCCATAATTGTGGTTGTGAGTAAAGTCTTCAGTAGGAAATCTCAACAGGACAGAACGCAGCAGTTACTACTGTGAAATGATTTGAGATTCATTTAGTTAAATGAAACATTTTTTGTGGTTTCTGAGGCCAGCAATCCAGCAATAAAGTTGGGCTTTCTGAAAGAGTTCGGTACCAAGAGGGTCAGACTTGGTGATCCTCAGGATCTGAGGTCTCTAGGGGTCACCAGAAGACACCACGTCGAGCTCTCATAATGTTTGCTCGCCAGCACGGCTGGGCTTGGGGAGGGGTCTGTGAGTGAGGGGATCCGCAGGTTTCACCCTGGGGACAGTGCCAACATAAAGCAGTTTTGCACTAGGTTGGTTGTTCCTGCTCCTCAGCTACGCCCTAATACCCAAATATATTTTATTCAGGGGATTCTCACTGCGTATCAGGGATTTGTTTTAGTGCAGTTCTCTAAACAGCTGAATGTGTGTATGTGAGGGCATTTCGATCATCTATTTAATTCATTACTTTGGACATGGCCAGTAGACCATGCTTCAGCTGTGGCTGAAGCATCCCTGCTAGGAATGCAACAGGCTAAAAGAATAAGCATTTTTGTGGAAGAAAGATGAGGCTTTTTGCCAGGGAGCTCTCAGCTATTTTCCTTTCTGAAGAAGAGCACAAGCCAGTGGAACAATGATCAAAGACATCTCTGCACTGAGCTTCCCAATACCTCCCGCTATTTCTGTACTATCTGGGCTTCTACATTATTTTTTCATTACCCAGATAATGGAAAACTAATTGTGGACTCATCCTGTTAGACTGTGCCAGCCTGCAAATCACCTGGTCTGGAAAAAAACACGGGTCACGAGCATAAATTGTTTGGTCACCCATGAAACAAGTAGTTGATTTTCATCCTGTGTTTGACCCTTGTCCAGAATGAGTCAAGTTTATCCTCTTCCATTTCATTAAGCACAAAGGAAAAAGAAAAGAAACTATTTTGTATTTTTATATGGGTCTACACGTTGTTTATCAGTTTAACAGACTAGACATTGAACTAGGTGAAATGGGGAAAACACCCTCTCTGCAGCTGCAGGGGGAACTTCTACCGCAAGTCCGCTCTGAACTTCAGCAGATTTCAGTTTTGTGCTCTACCAGTCCGGCAGCTTGACTTTCTGTCAGGAGCAATTATGTAATTCCTGTTTTCTTAGAATTTAATAATATAGTCAAATAACTTAAAAGTTTCAGCTTTAAGAGGTTTGTCATCATTGTAAGCGTATTTAAAATGTTTGAATACAAGTATTCATTCAAATTATTTTTAAATGCTGACAAGCCTAGTTTCCATGGTCCCTTTGAAAATCTGATGCTGTTGAGGGGATGTCCAGCTTCCCTGGAGGGTTCTCAGAAACCTGTTCTCTTGTTTGCTAGTCCTGTTGTATGATGTGTTTTTAGGCTCCAATGTGTCTTCTTGCCTGTCCACACTATGCTGACTCTCCCATTTAACTATTAAATACACACGTGTGATGGTGAGGTATTACAGAAGTGCACTCACTAGTTTCTTATATTTTGGGTTTTGGTGCTGTGTTTTTTTTTCTCAGCTATTCAAACGAGCTACAGAAGTGGATTCAAGTACAAAGTTCCCCAACAATTTCAGGTTTTCTTTTTTGTTTTGTTTTGTTTTTTCCCCTGTAGTTGCAAAGACAAGGTACTGACTCTGTCACGTGAGTCCCTTCACTGATAGACTTGCTAACTACAGAGGAAAAAATTCTCACATTAGACATTAGGTCTTACCGTATTTGTAGCATTGACACTGAATTAATGTCCCAGCACACTCCATACTTTCTGAACAGACCTTTGGCAGACTTGAGAACACATGCAAATGCAGACATTTGTTTTTTTAGGTTTAGTAAAATATTCAGGGTTGGTTATTTATCAAATCCTGCAATAAGACTGCTATAACCACACCTTTTTGGTTTGCAGATTATTTTTCCCATATGTAAGTCAAGGATATTAGCATCTATTTAACAGAAGAGAACTCGCAATAAAGACAAAGACACCACACCTTTTTGGTCTGAATATTATTCCTTCCTTATGTAGTCAAGTATATTAACATCTTTAACATACAGCTCCAGACCAAAGCCCAGACACGAAAGGAAAGCCAAAGTTTTGTTTTTAAACTGGCTAGACTTATGCAATAAGTATTGCATTGGCTGGACCCCATTTCCTTTGCCCAATATAGTTTCATACAAAAACTTAGACATTTCACTACAGAGCCAGCTGTATCATTCCTGTGTGGTGCCAGAACAGAAACAGATTCCAAGAAAATGGCCTCTTCAGACTGCTCAAATCTGGGCGTTTAAAGCCACATGATAGAAAAGCAACTGCTACGGTACTGTTTTCTCACATTTTTGAGACAGTCACAATCAGAGAGCTGATACATTAACCTTCTCACGAAACTCAAGTCATGTGGAAAAAGTTACTTCTACGAGAGTTATTAAACTAAAAACCGTGAGACCTGATTTAGGCTCTCAAAGAGGTATGGCAAAGGAGAGGCATAAAAAGTACTAATCAGGAGGGGAAATCTAAATATGTTGTGACTTTATTTTAGAAAGAACTAAACACCACCACCAGCATGACTGTTAATTACATTTCAAGGACTCCGATTAAAGCTCCAGGAACACTTCTTAAGAAAGTACTGGTTTTCAATTTAAAAACAATTCTAGTCGTCTAGTCTTCCTCTCTCCTACTAAGGGGCTTTTTGCCTTAAACCAGGATATTTTGTTCTTTAGGGATCAGTCTGGTTTTTGCTGCTTATTGCCCACCTGAAGTCGTAAAACACCAATAAGGCTTCAGGTGAGGAATGTGCATCAGGACCGTTAAGTCAACAAAGATCAAGTGCCTGTTTCTCATAAACGAATCCTCCTTAATGAAAAGGAAGAAAGGAAAACAGACCATGAGTAACCTTGCTTCCAGGCAGAAGCCATCCAGAAGATGTTTTAACCCAAACTGCATTAGTCTTCGCTTAGAATTGTGGGGAACACGTAGTAGTCCTTCTCTTTAAACCCACCCCACCTCTGCAGGCATGAAAAGGACACTTGGCTGAGTTACCCACTTCCCCTGAGACTGGGGCCAGGTACATTTTACAGACTTTTGGCCAAACAGCTGCACAAACTATGGCATGAAGAGATGCTATTCGTGACCAGCATATGAGCACTTGGTGGTCATGGGGAACAAAAGCCTGTGTGTGACACACTCCAGCACATGAGTGACATGACACCGAGAAAAGTATAATCCTTGCTTGCCTACAGGCTGCTGCCAAAATACAGCGCTCTGGTCAATGTATGCCAGTGTAATTACATTGGCAAAGCCTCTAAGCAGAGACGTGGTCCCCGGCCACGCAGTAAGGATATGTCTGCTGGGTAACCGAACTGCACAGCTACGTGCTCTCCTTTGTTATTCTTTCCCTCCTGTATTTACTTCTCTTCCAGTGTTAGGTGTATTAATCCGAGACTAACCTCTAGCTAGTCACAGGAAAGCTTGGGTCTCCAGAAAAGGGCTGGAGTTCAGGGCTACCCACCATCTGTAGCTGGAAATGAAGCTACTTGGGCTTGAAGGGAGGAGTGGCGGTGGACGAGCTTGATGAGGGAGATGATGGAGGAATGCAGATAAGGAATTGTGTCCTTCAAAAACATTTTCTTTGTTTTCTGCAGTCTGTGTCATGACATACAATACCCTCTAACTGTAACTGAGAGTTGAACTGTGTATAGCCAAATGAAAGCAGGTTAAAAAAACATGCAAAGAACAGGAATCAAAATGCTTTTAATTTGTGATGTTAGAGCACAATATTTTCAAATTTGACAGAATATAATTTCTAGGGCTTTGTAATATTCAAATGTATATGTCTCATGTAGCTGTAGTCACCAGATGAAAGTTTCTAAAATGAAGCAAAAGAAAAATCTACAAGAGCTTATGGTTTTGTTTAATCCCCTTCTCACACTGGACTCGTGTTTGTGCAGCCTCAAAATTGCACATGGCTGCCCTTCGAGGCACACCCAGCAAAGCGCCTGTCTAAATGCATGCTTTCACAAGAAGCTCCATCTGATTTTAGATGGGATTTCCTTCATAAAAGGTAGTCCTGTCCCTTTCCCCACCTCCGGAGATGTTCTCACGCCCTTCCTCGTGCTGAGACAGGCACTCATACAGCTTGTGCAGTCAGCTGGATCAGCTCATCCAAAACTCTTTGTTTTCTTTTTGGTAAGGCAAGTTTTTCAGCCAGATCACTTTGCTGGCTGAGGATGCGATCACCACTTCCAGGGGCAGTGGGGGGCAAATCAGCCTAGGCAGCTCATGAAAATGAGCTTTAAGATGGGACAAGATCTATATACACAACACTAGGCGCTATGCACCTACTTCAGTTGACAAATTGCCTTGCAATCCTCAGTACATGAAGAGGGACAGACTTCATGAAGCAGCAATTCAGAACAGAAACCCAGTGTAGGTCCTCTGAACCACTCTCCAGAGCGGTCCATCTTTCTCTACCAGCTCTAGAGGCTGGATATGAACCAGTTCCATAGTAAGGGATGTATGTTATAGGATGGAGAGAAGAGAGTACAAGGCCATGCACTTGCCCTAGGTAGTTTCTCTATACCAAATAAAATACAGATTTTTGTATTTAAGAAAAAAAAAAAAGGGTTTATTTCTACACCATGTTTTACATCTTGTCTATTGCATTGCCAGCTTAGCTAGCAGGTCTGCTGAAACACATCAGAAAGTAAGAAGTTTGTAAAGAAACCACACTGTCCAGGATATCCCGCCTTCTCTTAATCCCTGTGTGCAAAAAGCACCTTCCAGCTACAGCTCAGAAGCCTCAGTGGCTCAGAAAGCGTCTAGCCAGGTAGAGAGGAATGTGTTGATTTTCTTTCTCCTCCAGGCAGAGGGACCTTCACCTCTGTGTTCCTGCTTTTGTTTGCATGCTTTTGCAATATGCACCACCAGCTGTTTTACTCACCAGGGTGAAGTCCCAGTGTGGTCCTGGAGTCAGAAACGTGAAAGAGCTGCCTCGTCTCAGAGGGTACCTGTGAGTAGAAAAAAGGAATAAGGTAAATAATTTCTAGGTTGCTGCAGTAATTGATAAACTGCATCTCTTTTCCACAGCTTTGACTGTATCATACATGTTCAGCTCCTAGCACAAAAGTTGCAAAGACAGTGATGTAGCACAGTCTTTGGGAAAGAGAGACCAAAAGGATTGCCAGTATTCCCCACCACGACTGCAGGTGTTAGATTAAAAATACCGGTTTACTACAATAAATGGCTCTGTGCAACAGATGCGGGCAAAAACCTCCCACTGGGCCCTGCAGGCTGGTCTGGAGGAAAATCTCTCTTTGACCACAAACCTGCCAATCTGACCAAAAGGAAGGATAAAACAATAATAATAATAAAAAATAATAATATTGTGGCCTCATTTTCCAAGGTTAACGAAGCTGAAATGAAAGGAGGCAACAAACTGCACCTTTGACAATGCAGCCTTGTAGTTTCCCATAAAATTACAACCAGGAATTGAGTTGTGGTCTTTCATTAAGTCATTCATGATCCAAGAAAGTTAAACCACCAGAAAGCACTACACACAATAGACCGTTTGTATAATCCTCGCTCTTTGAACAATGGTAAACGAATTGCCTTATGCAAGTCATTTATTGTACTAGCACCGAGTTAAGCAAACAAGTTACGTTCCAACTTTCACTGTCTGGTGGACTTAAGGTATGTTTCCAGCAACAATTTTTTAAAGCTTATTCTGGCCGTAGTATGGAGAAACATTTTTGTCTGTCATTGGGTTTCTGCATGTAGAATTTTAGTCCCAAATGGGCCACACACTTTTTTTTCAAAGGCAGCCAGCTGTATCACCTAATGGGGAGAAGATTTCCCCCTTGCTGTCACAAACTCAGACAGAAAAGGCATCTCCTCACCAGCTGTACCTTTCTTCTTTGTACTAAGATCCCACAGGATTATCAAAAACCTGGAAATAATATAGGAATGCAAATCCATCCGACTTTCAGGAGACTTGCACTCCAGCATTGCTCAGGCTTTACTGAAAATTCATCTCACAGAGTATTAGTAGTATTTAACGT
>NW_008825431.1:689370-697160 GCF_000699105.1 Pygoscelis adeliae
AGAGAAAAAAGCATTTGTCTGTAAAAGGTTTGTACAGGGTGGGGTGTTCTGGATTGGTATTTGGAAAATATAAGTCAACCACCCAGAAAATACTTTTGCACTTCTACCAGCCAACGCAGAGCAACAAGATAAATGTTATATGAAGTGTACCTCATTGGAAGCAAGATGTGAAAGAATACAAGATGCTTTTGGGGATGAGGCAAACATTTTATGCAGCAGATGTAGACTGCACAGGTGAGCTTATTAGCACTTTCCCTCCAGAAATACATTTCTATGCTGACCCTTTGCTTAGCATATATCTGTTAATACACGACACCGTATTTTACATCAAACTCAAATCTGAGAAGAAATTTAGCCAACTGCTGAATGCCTGAGCTGGTTCTGTGCTCCTCGCTCCAGGAAGGACCAGTGTCCCGGCAGCGGATTTTGTCTCTTGGGATGACCCAAGGAGGTGACCCAAAACTGTTATCTGGCACCTGGTGCCAAAATGACAAGACTGCTATGTGCAAGAAGGGCATATTCTCTTCATTCCCCACTCGTGGTGAAGGAACGTGTCTGCCACACATAAAAAGCTGAAGCAGTCTTAGCAGAAAATTATATACTTTGAGCCAGACAGGGAGCAAGAGCTGTTCGGCCACTTCAGTAGGTCACACAGAATAGGAGCAGCGCTTCCCTGCAGCTTCTGGGGTGGCTGAAGTCCCCTCGGGACCTGTTTAGAGAGCATTTCACCTGCTCCGGGGGTTTGAGCAAGGCAGCTGCCATGTGAGCAGTGAGAATGCTAAGCAAGCAGCATCTGCAGTAGAAAACCAGGAAGCAGGAACATTGTGATGGGCTTCAAGGTGGTTAGAATAGTAAATATGCCATCTATGTTACATGTACATATATACTTAGATATCTAAATATATAGATATCTAAAATAAATACCTAAAATCTATAAAATATTTAAATATAAAGAATAGGCTTGTTCAAAGTACCATACACATGAATTACAATTTATGTAAAAGCAGAGGAAACTTTTCCTCAGACCACACGACCTTCAGGTACCTTCAGGATCAGCCAAAACCTTTTAATACAATCACTGTGTCTGTGACACTGCTCCAGAAAGGAAAGTGGCATTTCCAAGAACTGCATACCAGTACACTGATTGCTAGATGGAGAAGAAACTTCTGGAAGGGAACATTCTTTGGGATTTATAAGAGTACATACCTCTCGGGAAGAAAATCTGGGAATAAGCACTGAATTTCTTTGAAATTTAAAATAGAGCCATTTTTTCTCATGAGAAAGAAAAATCCTCACTGTTTAATCCCACCATCTAACCTGCTAGACTGCCCAGACCAAAATTTATGAGTTTGATTAAACCTTCCTTGACTACAGATAGAAAAGCAAAGAGATAATTAACGGTCTGCAAACTGTGCCCTGCACAGCTATAAAGAGCTACCGGAATGGACTAAACCTCAGTCTCTAAGGCAGGCATGAGCTTTTATGCTGGGAAGCCGGAGCATAATTTTATTCCATGAATCTTGATCTCCGACACCAGAGGCAGCCAAATTGTGGCCTGGAAGCCACACGATGCTTGCAAACTGTTCAGAGTAACTCCCAGTCATCCCAGTACAGATGTGGGCTGCTTGTAGCTGCCCCACAGCTGTGTTGTCTGGGGTCCTCGGTGCACCTCGAGTTGTGCCCTCCTGCCCGCGGGGAGCAATGGGACCGCAGGTACGAAGCTCCCACTGAGAACAAGCAGTGTTCTTGGGAAAGTCCAAAATGGACTTTGGCCCATTTGTACCGGTGCACTCAGCTTCCGACCAAATGGAGACTTTTGGGGTATAATCAAATAAGTTCAGCTACAGCAGTCTTTCAAAAAGCTCAAATTTAAAGTTATCATACAACTATCATTGTGTCCTCTTACACTCATAGGTTTAAAGCAACCACTGTAGATTTCCATTTACTGCCCAACATGTTTAATTCCTATTATACAGGCATTATAATAAGGTTTTAATCCCAAGCAGTGTTTTATTTTGGCATGCACACTGTAAGGCAACGTACCTCGTGGGACTGCCTATGCAGTATTTCAGATACCCCTCTGCTCAAGCTGGGGTGGGACTCATCTAGCTAAATGCATGAGATGCCTCCCACTCTGGCCTCCCCATTGTCCTTGAAAAAGGCTTTTCTTGGTGTCTCCTGGGAACCTGCCTCACGGTGTCTTTCAAAAGACAACCTGCAGAGATGATCACAAGGATATTAACCTCTCTATTGCTACTGCTCAGTATCAAGACTATATAGCCACTATTCTTTCATGAAAAGGAGAAATGGTCACGAGGGGCATTAACTTGGAAACCTCAACATTTTAAAATGAGTTGTAGGGGTAGAGAGTACAATAGGATTAAGGTTCAAAAAAATCCACAGGCAGCTTTGTTTCCAGCTGTCCACAAGAGTTGGAGAGAAATTTCTCCGTCTCAGACTCCATCATCTAGACTTTCTCCCGTGGTCACTCAGCTGTGGGGAGAAATGCAGCTAATACCTCCCACAAAAGGCACGTAATATAGAAATATCTGCCCCAGTTAAAAAGTTCCCTTCAGTCCTCCAAACACCCACAGATCTTCTGCAACTACAGAGCCCGTTATAGACCGGCTGCTCTTTCCTCCTCTCTAATGGTCTAGTAAGAGGACTCAATCAAGAGAAGAGGGCAAAGTAGAAACCAGAAACTGCTCCTTCTCATATGCCACCAACATCGACACTGTTCTGGGAGGAGGAATTCTCTTATTTGTTCTAGATCTTGGTATCACAGACATTTCCCGACTATCTTTTGTTAATAGGAATGAGCTTCTTGTGGTGTGGAGAGATCTTACCGATCCTCCTTCCTTTTTCAAGTCTTTGGCCAAGTGCAGGGAGCTGAGATCTGCCAGGAACTGTCAGGAGTGGCAAATGTACAGACAGAGGGAAGCAGACCCTTGTGCTAAGTGGAAAAAAGACCTTTAGGAAAGTGGCCTCTGTCATCTCAAAGCTTCATCACATCTCCCGGTGTCCCCTCTCCAGTCACTGCTTGCCAACTGAGCCTCGACGAGGTACCATTTAAGCAAAGATCATTGAGATGACTGCCTGCGGAATTGCTTGATTTTTTGCTCTGCCTGTAGCTCTGCTAGAGCCTGCAAAGCTCTTCAAATCTACAGAGCCAAATTTAGTCACCTGCATGACTACCACGCGTATTACGCGCAAATGGATGACTCATGATTGCAGTGCTCAGATGGGCATCCCTTGCAAGGTCTGTCAAGAATCTGAAGACGGTGCTGGTTAATTAAAGGTCAGCGATGACCGTAAGAGCAATCCTGGAAGTTTTACCTAGCGCATCTCACAATGCAATATGAGAAAAAGCAGAGCTGCATGATGGAGCACTGCACTGTTCGTCGTTGCTCAAAACACTGTATGATTAATTGAAACAAGTGCAGAGTGGCCTGGATGTAATGTTTTAGTGTACCTGAAGATAGTAGAATAAAGTATTGCGCTGGCGCCAGCAGTTGGATATAGTTAACTGCTGTGTTTACTGCAAAGCTGTTCCAAGAGCCCAGCCCTATTGTAGGGACATCCTTAGATATCCCTGCTGTGTCACCCAAATGAAAAGACTGAAGTTGTGTTCAGTCACTTCCTTGAAAAAGATTCTTCTTGATAGACTGTCTCCAGCATAATTTCTTTGTTTAAGACAGGATGAGAAGATACAGACTCTTTCCTTATCTTACCAGGCTCAAGACAAGCAGAAAGTGTTAATTATAGCTGGCTGATTCATGTAACTTTGAAACCTATTTCAAAGTGATTAAGAACTTCAGGGTTATGAAGACGATTACGTGAACACACAAAAATAATGTTTGAGATGCAAAATGTTGCGGCAACACACTGGCAAAGCAAATCTCTCCAAACTAAGAGCAAGGGAAGGGCAATCTTGTTGAGACTGTACAGAAAGAACAAACACTTCTGTTTTGGTACCCTCTGTTTGCTTCAAGAAGTGAATGTTCCAGGCTGCTTACCAGCAAATGATGATACTGCCAGTCTTGCCAAGAGTAAATCTTTCCAGCGCCTGTTAAAATAGAGATTGCCACGCTGATGGTCTATGGAGAGATTAACTATGAAATATTTTTTAACCTTAAAAGAGCGCGTGTCATTTGTATTTTCAAGTTGGCCTGCAAACAGGCTTAGAAAACCAGCTACCAACGTTGAGAAAGGCAGGGGAAGTCCTGAACAGAAAACCTGTTTGGCAACATAGCAAGGGGGGGGGGAATAATCTTAGCGGAAGTTTGGGCAATTTAGTAGATAACATATTGATAAAGGCAAGTGGGCAGGATCAATTGTTTCACATTGAAGCCAGGCTAAGGAAACAGTCACTGTTCACCGCCTTCCTTCAATAAACATCAGGATCCTCTCACCGGCACGGGACTGTACGGATGAAGCAACAGCAGTGAGCACTTGGCCAAATTTGTCCTCACAATTTAATTTCAAGGTTGATGATTCCCTTCAGAGCTGGACACATTTTGGAGTTCAGAAGGCAGAGGTAAACAGCAGTGGAAAAAAAACACACCTAATCTTAAATCAATTTATCAAAAAGTAAATGTTTCTGTCAAGTACTGTGTTGCTGCTTAAGCATCTTTTTATTGCTTGTCTTCTCCAGAGACAGGGAAAAAAAGGGGTGGGAAAGCCAGAAAAGCGATTTTGGGGTCAACAGAAATCCAAAAGACATCCACAAAGGGCGTGCTAGAATAGATTCCCATTAGTCAGACTAGAGGATAAAGCACAGAAGAGCTTCACTCATCAGGTTAGAGCAACTTCCCATTAATGTTATTTGAAACATTTTTCTCCCTTTTTACTGTAAATCCGCACAGCCTAGTCAGCATCATTCGACAGTCTGCGCACTTTTTTTTTTTTTAACTTATTTTTGATGACTTATCCAGGAAACTGCAGAAATGCTTTGATCTGGCAGTTCTCTTAACTTTTTAAAGTTCCAAAATACATTCTTCAGACTGGGCAGCAATTCTGTGTTTCCTTCCCCTCTGACTTCCAACCCCCCCCTTTTTTTTTGTTTTCAGAGCAAGCTGTTCTTAAATATAAACCACTTGCACAAGTTAAGTACTAAGATGGTGAATATCACTAAGTCTTTCCCCAAATGAGCAAGCCACACTGGTGAATCCTGTTTCAATGACAAGAAGAGAAAAGCTCCACAAAGAGTCTTTTGAATTTTAATTTAAAGCTTTTCTGCAGAGGGGGAAAAAAAGAGCCTCTGGATTTCCAACTTACTGTAGTTAATATTTCCACTTCAACAATATCCAGAGGCCTTGGCCAGTATAAGAGGCCTCCCAAGCACTGTGCAAACAAACTCTGACTAAGGGCACTTACGGCAGTGCTTGTCATGGTTCCTTATCTTGAAAAGCTCCAGGGTAAAAGCCTTACTTGAGGAAAAACCTATTGACAGACATTTTAAATATCTAAAAGCAAGACAGAAGAACTCAGTACTTCAATGGCTGAAAGGAAAATGGTGCCGGTGAACTCCGTGTGGAGTTCAAGTTTGCAGACTGAGTCTCCATCATTAATGCTACCTCATTAATGCTATCACTGGCGGTAGCACACAAAAGGAAGCAGGATACTTACAGCCATAATTATATAGAGAGAGCAAAAGAATGACGGGTTGCTCTCTGGAAATGAGGTTTAGAAAGCTGCAATAACTTTCTGGCAGCAGCAGCATCGTGGTTTGCAACACTGGTGGAATTAGCAATTCTAGCAGTCTCAGCTTTCAAATAGCAAAGCCATGAAAATGCATGGCCAGCAGTGGAGTTAAACAGCGACCAAAAACACTTCAATCCATCTACCACTTGGAAAGGGCTGAGCAGTGCTACTGCTGAGCTGAGAACTTCTTGTACTTTTCAGACACTCTGGAATAGCTATTATTTTGTTCTTTTATGTTGGAACAACCTCTGCTTCTGAAAGGAAGCGCCTTCAGACACTCTGGGCAGGTTTAAATTATACAAAGAACATTAAATTTTTGTTTAAATAGTTTTATGAAGTTCAGCACAGACTGAATGGGAAGACTGATTTTCCATTTTAGAAGTGTTTGCTGCTCACAGGTATTGGTGGAATATTACAGCTTTTTGTCTGAAGAAGCAATCAACAGCAGCACTGAACATAAGCAGATAAGCCCCAAGGAGATTAAACATGCACTCATATCCTTAAATAATCACACGCCTGACCTCTCCAGAGCTGAACATTAACAGTCTCTCCACAGCCAACACAGCAACATCTAGTTTCATCTGAGAATTGAAGTGATATCTTTTCACCACAGATTTCCCTTATGACCCAAGCATCTTCCTTCCAGTTTGCCTTCACACTTCCCTCCCCAACCGGGTATCTGCTCCAAGTCAAATTCAGTAAACGCTAAGCTCCCTAGCACTGTTGCTAAGGCTGGCAGCCAGAGCTTTCTGCAGGAGAAAGAGAAGGTCTTTTCAGTAGCACATGGTCAAGTCTCCTCTCTTCCCCACCCCAATCCTTGTCCAACTGTTCAAGTTACTTCAACATTTATGCTTAGCACACAGTGGCATTTTTCAAAGGCTTCTGGTCGAATGACGCACTGCAGCACACCATCAACCGAGCACTGAATTGAAACAGATAACAATAGCCTTTTGTGAAGATTATTTGTAAGAGTACCATTTCAGTGATTTAGTTTACAACGTGACTGTGCAAGCATTTACGCTGGCCAAACCGAGAGGTAGCAAATATAAGCCTGGGTAGGAAAACCTTCGTTCCGCTTTGCTCGCGAGCTGGCCTGCTGAGACAACTCTGCAGCTGCAAAGACCACCTTCAACTGCCATCATGGTCTAAGGTTGCCCCTAAACGCAGCTGCAAACATGGCGAGGAGGTGATGGGAACTCTGTGAACATCCTAGGGAACCTGTACTGCCAAGGAAACAAAGAAAACCTGGATGCCTCGAGGAGTTCATGAGACTGGGCCATGCCCAAGTGGAGAGGACAGAAGCACCCCTAGGCATGAGCTGAAACTGTGGCGCTCCAGAAGTACGGTTCCTCTTACAAGGCACGGGAGCGAGCTGGTGTCCCTACAGACTGATCAGCATTAATGTCTTCATGCCAGTGACAGCCCAGAGCATCGCCCGGCTGTTCCCTCACCCGGGCATTTGCCCTTGCCACCATCCACTCTTTGCTTTGGAGGATGAGCAAGAACAGACTCTCCTCCACACAACCTTATGGCACACAGGGGCAGAGCTGTACAAAGAAAGCTCCAGTTCTACAGGCAGGTATTCTTGCCTGCAAGAGAGGATTATGGCAATAAGCCATCACTAGAAAGAGAAAAACTTTATTCCTCTTTATTAAGAGAAAATGAAAGCTACTGACAGAACTAACATCTCCTTATACATGATTAAGCACATGTTGTGTAGTAATTCTGCCCACTTCACAGAGCTATTTGTACTCTCATTTCCAGAGATATGATGTAAATGCTGAAGCGGAGGGGGGAGAAGGACTGTAGGGAGAAGCACTGCAGCTGCTGACAAAATATTTTGCTTGTCAGCAGCCGTGCAAGAGCTCTCACTGCTGCAAGATCATCTCCGGCAGAAGAGCACAGCTCCCTGCGGCAGAGCTAACGCACCCCCAGCTCTTGAGCCGCCAAGTTTCACGCATCAGGCCCTTGTCAATCAGGTCTGTCGGCCGTGCACGACTTCTTGCATGAATGATGGACTAGAAGATAATCCTAACAATTAAAAACCAGGAACAGAAATAAAACCACACCAACACTACATGCCAAAC
>NW_008825431.1:697225-699678 GCF_000699105.1 Pygoscelis adeliae
AGCATATAGCCAGGCCAGAGCTCATCTCATCTGTCAGCCCCCCCCACCTACAATGGGGAGGCAGTTCTCCAGGCTCCCCTGTCACTCCTGGAGAGAGGCTGACACCTCCAGCCAGGCATTTTAAGCTGGCTTGGCTATGCCCTCGAGGCGCCTCTCTTTCTGCATCGGCTATAAAGGAACCTTGTGTGCGGCTCAGATTTAGGCAATCAGCTTTTAGGTGACCAAAGTTAGGTGAAATGAATCTTCCATGCAATGCTTAGGAGATACCAGCTGACAAAGTTTCTAGTTAGAGCTCAGATGCAATATTCATAAATACATTTTGACTCACTTGATCATGTCATCCTAGCTGTACAGTTGATAGCAGGTACCTCTAAAGGCTTAGAGAAATCTTTACTCAGGCTTTATGCTAAATAGTTCACATCCTCTTCAGCAATTTTGGTCCCAAGGTCAGAAATGAGCTGTGTTCCAGAGAAACCACCATCATTAAAAAAATAAAAGCTGACTTCTCAATAGAGAGATATTAAACTTAATGTGACCAGATGATAAAGCACAATGCCTTGAATAAACGTTTAGGTATCTGGACCACATTCAAGGAGGAAAGAGAAAGGAAGCAAATGTTGTAAACAATAGCCATGCTTACAGGAAAGCACTGTCTCATAGAGACTAGACTTGAAGAAAAGACCGCCTTCACAGTGGTTTTATGTACCAAAGTGAAGGCCACTGTCTCTGGGTGCTTTAATGAACCACTGACTCTTTCGGATTAACTTTACCTGACTTTTTTTTAATTCCCACAAAACCAGGCTCTTGAGGGCTGCAAATGAACTTTAAACTTTTCAAACATTTCCAGGCAGGGAGCAAAAGGCTCCAAGTTCAGCTGAAACTAGTTGTACTTTAAGCATAACTGTTTCCACTTAGAGTCACCCCTGCGAGCCCCTTCCCCTGCGATACCTATTTTGAATGCTCTCAGGGGAGAGTGGTTGGGACGGAGGAATTCCAAGTGCCCAGAAGCCATGGGAGCGGGCTCCGCCACCCGGCAGCCATGCCAGCCGAGGGGAAGACTGTGTCGGGTCAAATCCAGACAACTATTTTGAGTTCTTGTGGGAACCAAGCTTGATCCAATAAATATTAGAAGTTATCACAAGAGAACAGTCAGGAAAACATATATTTTAGTGCTGACAGACACAAACTTTTCTCTTTTTTAACTCCAAACAGCTATGCAAACAGTCACTTCAGCTGTATGTTTTTCTTCGCCCCTCGTATGAATGCAGTTATGCCAGTTGTAGGGCTCAAAGGCTGGAACAGCAACTTAATGTGGTGTAACAAGTTACCACTGACCAGCTGAAGTATTATAAGAGTCCACAAGCATCCTTGCAACCAGCAGCAAACGCGAGGTAGTCTGAGCAATTCAGTTAGGCATGTGCTCAGTGAAAGACAATCATTTTCTGCTGAGGCTGAACATGTGCATGTAAAAGGTTACTAAAGAACAGCTGAAATGTGGTTGCTTGCTTGTACTAGCATAGCTTTTTTCTATTATACAGGACTATATTGCAGCTCAAGGCTCTCTTTAAAACTGGAGGAGGTGGGGGATTTGTAACAGCAGTGGTACTGCCACGTGTGTATTTAAAGGAAGCCATCTTGCCCTTTGCTATAGTACCAGCGTGGGGACTCATCAGCACTCGAATAACTTGTTTGTAATTACTTATGATTCACAACAAAAACAAACCAAGCCACAGGATGGCTTCGGCTTGAAATAATCTAAGCCAGCATTTTTCCTACTGCTCAGGACAGTTCTGCAGAAGCCATAAAATACAGCGTCGCTGCATTCCTTTTACTGCCCATTTCGGTGGAGGAGAGGCTTTCCTGACCCCAGCCCCACCAGGAACACCATGGGTAAACAACTGACCTGCAGGACCCCTTGCCAAAAGCTGCCCTGGATGCAAGGTCTGCGTGGGATCAAGACAACACCAGACAAAGCCTTGGAAGAGATTTACCGGGGGCTACTAAGCAGACAACTTAAACTGGTGGAGACTGAGATGGTACAGGAGAAAGGAGCATCAGAAATGTCAGTCTTGTTCTTACTTAGCACCCAAATCATTGTTGGAAACAGTGCATTGGGTCAGAGGGACCCTTGTTCTGAACCAGCTCTTATGTTCTTAGGAAGTTCACCTCCTTCTCATCTTTGGCAGGGCTATAAAAAGATGCCCTGCATTGCTTTGCAGGCTGAAGATTAGCACTTACCCCACGCAGGAAAAAAGAAACGAGGGCAGGGTTAGATTTGAGCAGAACAGAGTAAGCCAGCAGAAGCAGTCTAGGAACCATGGATAAAAAAAAAATGGAGCCGTAGGAAAAACAGAAAAGGAGACAAGAGAAAAAAATAATCAGAAAACACCAAGGACTAAGGAGCTGGGCAGGAAATGGCTGCAGGGTGGAGCCGTATAGTGTAATGTCTATAT
>NW_008825431.1:699745-710560 GCF_000699105.1 Pygoscelis adeliae
TTTTTTAAATATTTAAACATTACAAGGACTTGAAGGTGTACTTTGCTCTTACAAAAGAGATTGTTTAATGCTTCTACTTTTTGAAGGCACAGTCCCTTTCATTCTTTTCTTACTAGATGTAAAAATAAGTAAACACATTTAGTGCTGATATCCCAGGCAGCTCTGCAAGCCAGTAACAAATCGACCTGTGCTAAGTTGACATAGGCCAGTAACCACCCCAGGAGAACTCATTTTCTCAAACAGGGTGTGCACTGTTTTACTAAATGCATTTAAGGCACTTTAACTAGTGCACCTTCTGTGCTTCAGACAAGATAACTGTTTCCTTTCACTGTGACTACTTTTCTTCACGCTATTTTAGCCTTGAACTATTTCCTTTCCCTGTGAGTTTGGAGGCTTCAGGTTCCTTGATGGGCTCCCTTTTCATGCAGCATTTCAGCCTTGCCCCTTCCAGGAGAGCTTCAGTGGTGAGTCCCAACTGAAATTGGTCCAAATGGTTGGTATCTGTTCTGACCCAGGCTTGCAGTCACAGAGCTCCAACATAAAAACCACAGCAATGTTTCTCGGTCCTCCCTCCCTGCCTGCCTCTGTGCCCATCTGTATGTGTTTAGGACATAGCTCATGATGCTTCCCGCTGAGACCCTCCACTCTCTCCTGCTGGTGGGAAAGCATTAGAGGAGTATCAGCTCTCAAATGATTTGGTTCAAGTCCTAGATGACAATTTCCAGTTTGAGATGCCTTCCATTCTCCTAATCTGACCAATTTAGCTCACTTTGCACATGGATGGTGGTAGAGATCAGGTTGGACCTCAGACTAGGCGCCAAATTCTCTTTATGGGGATGACAGTCTCAGATGTTATTTGGCTATCTGACCTTAGAGGTTTTAGAGGCAGTAGCAGATAAGGAACAGAGTAAAGAAAGGCCTGCAAGGAGAGGAAAAGAGCTTGAAACTCAGACAAAACAATACAGATGAAGGATTAAGAAATCAGGGAAAATGTAATTACTGCAGTAGACAAGGAACTGCTACCTCCAGAGATAACTTTATGGAGGCTGGCAGGGAAAGGTGGCTGTTTGGGGGCCAAGGAAGACATATGAGCTAGCATGATGAGAAAGGGAGGAGAGTTCAGACACGAGTCTCTAATCTCTTTCCATGGAAGAAGTATAAGTACACCTGAAGTCTGTTTTCAAGTTTTAAACAGAGAGTAATAATGAAGTTTTAATAAAAGCATTATAGCCATTTCCAGTTATTACAACAAACAAGCCACCCACGTACAAAATAAATCTCACAGTGCAAGGGAAAAATAGCACCTCTCTAGAAAGAATGTACAGTCTTTAGAGAAGAGAAAGTCTGCTAGACATGTCCACAGGAAACCTGTTATTAAAACTCACTCAGCTCAACCAGTGGTTATTCATGTTCAAGAGAACATTCTTGGACAGTTAGTACAAAGATTACTCTGTCTCTTCTAAAGATTATCCCAGAGCAATTCTTTACACAAAGAAAATCGATTTAGATTCCAGAACGATCTCAAATCTGCCCCCTTACGTGTATGAATTAGTACTGCAACAGCCCCACGACATGCGACTACAAAGCACAGTAGGCTCGATGCAGAGAGATAATCACTAACAAATCAAAATGAATGTTAAAAAACGAGTTGGAGATACATTAGTCAGCTGAAATAACAAGCAGCAACACAAAACATTACGTATGTAAACCTGGTTCAGAAAACACGGCTTGATACAATGGTAAGGACTATTGCATTGACAACATTGTGTGTCTCAACACTTCACCTATTACGGAGAGCACCTTCTTTCCCAACTGTTAATACAGCACAAGTTAAAACACCAACCCATTTTACTGATATAAACCACCTTAAGGAAGGGGACGTGACACCAACGGCAGCTGGCAGCCTTCTAGGCGGGCGAGCCAGAAGCCAGGCTGTGTTGTGGTTAATAGACATTTTGCTGAAAGTCAGCACTTCTGCATCGGCCTCGATCTGTCCTTAACTGCTGAGTTTCGAAGCTGACCCCTCTGTAAAACAGTTGTAACAAAATCAGCTGCTCAGATCCGCTGCTTCGAAAGATCACTGTACGAAGTGCGAAGTCCCATGAAATGAATGGTGATGTCATTTGTGAAAGACAGGGCTACTAATTAGTTAATGCTTCATAGTGCTCTGGGCGATATTTTCCAGCCAGTTTAAGGGACTCATGAACACAACTGCCATTAAAAAAAAAGTCACCCACAGGAATTAAATCTCTTAGTCTCGCTGGAAAACCTTGCATCTAGAGGTTTAAACTAAGCCAAGCGCTGTAACTGACTCTTCTCATTAAGCAAGATATGGAAGCGGTTACAAACGAAATCTTAAGACCTTTATGTGTGTGTGGGAGGGAAATCAACTTAATTGTAACTTTATGCAATAGGTTTTTGTGGTCTCTCTGATGCTAAAGACTAACATATTTTGGGTTCTTAGAAATGAACCTGGAACCACCCAGACAACTTTGCAGGAGAGCTTTTAAGTGAAGACACAGGTGATGAACGCTCCCAGCCCTGCTGCGTTCCTCCTCCAGCCCACCCACGTGCCGAGAGCCCAGGGCACCCAGGACGTGTTCACATGCTTTGGTTCCCTGCTCACTTTTCTCCCCCCCAGTCACATTGGAGCTGACCGAGTTTAAATGGTTTAGGAAGAGGACATGGTCAGCAGACAGTATGTCACAGAAGAATATTAATTCAGTACAAGAAAGGAAAAAAAAAAAAAGTCAGCCTGATGACTTTTTCATTCAGTATTCCAGAAATTATTTCTTTTCATCCTGGGTGGGGAAGCACTAACAATTTGACTCAGTAAAACGAAATTGATCCTAAATGTAGCCTAACCAGTCAATTTATTGTAAATTGTAAGCGCAAAGCCAGAGTGAAAGGAGATCTGTTTCCCAATCCAGTGGTGACGCCTAGAGGAGGACAATTTTATTGCATGCTTGGCAGCTCCTTAAGGGACTGAACAAAATTAGAAAGCCTAAGCCTCTTCCAAATGGCACTGGAAGGTCTCTGCCTTCCCAAGAGCTCCCTGTGGCAGCTCCTGCTGCCCAGTCACCCCACACACTGTAGGAAGAGCAAAGTATTTTGCACAGCAGCAGCAGCGGGATGCAAATCACACTCGGCAACCTCTGGGATCACAGCCCAGGAGGGCCCAGGCCCCCAACAGCAGGTAAGCCCATTTATGCCTTTCCTAATAGACCTTACCTCCATTCTCCAGACTCAAGAACTCTATCTCCACATGCCTTTTTTTTTTTTAAACCTTTCTCTCTCAACTTTGCGCATCCTGAATGAACTGTTACACCTCAACCATAGAGGTGGGAAGAAAAAGACATCAGAGAATCCAAGCACAAGCCAGCTCCACAGGAAACCAGGCTGTGTTATTGTCTGTCCTTGGGACTGCTTGCTAAAACATGCAGGAAGCTTTAGCCAAGGTTGTTACTACTCCTCCACATAAGGAGGGGCCCACCTGGATTTGCAATTCTAACTACATTATTGGCTTTATGCCTTTATTGTTGTTGTTGAAGTCTGCATTTTCTTTGGCTTCACCAAAATAAAGATAAAGAATAAAGGTGAGCAGTCAACCATCCAAATGGAGCAGGGATAATGCTTGCAGCACGGAGCCTGTAAGACCGTGGCTGCACAGATACACCTTGCGTCCCTCTTCAGCGACCTAAATGCTTCTTTTGCAGAACTTGTTGACAAGCATGGGGTCCTGCTCAAGAACAAAGAAATTGCCTTGTCCACCTGGGACCCATTCAAACATCTGACAGTCAGGTCTGAAATAAACTGTGCCTTTTTCCTTTCTGTTAAGACTACCAGGAAAGCCTCCGTCTTCACTTTAATTTCTGGGAAGACTTCAAAGTAACCCTAAATAAAATTGCCTGAGGAGGGCAAGGCACCGGGAAGTCAAGGCCTGTGATCAAGCCTGCCTTCCTGTCCATTTGCAGGTAAAGTTGAAGGTTTGGTCAGATAATTGCTTACAATTATGTCAGCGCATTTAATAAGGTACTTCCCCTCTCACCAGGATGTGGTAACTGGGACCACCAAGTCTATGGCACTGCAGAATTAAACAGATTTGCTGGCAACCTGTAATTTTGGGTACGGAGAAACTGAAGAATTATTTACATTTCTTACAGCAAAGGGAAGAGGTACTCCAGCTGAAACAACGAAGCTGCAAATTTTAAACAGTTAAAAGAACAAGGTATGTATTTAGGTATACTAAATACCTATTTCATGTGAATACTACATGAAACTGCAGCTGCTTTCCAGGGACCACTGAAATTTGCCCTGGAGAGTATAAAAGCTAGGAAGCGAGGAAGATAATGCAGCTAGGACAAACTTAATGACCATTTAAAATCCTATTTGGAAGCAAGTCACAAACCTTCGCCTGCCATTTTCTCCAGCTCATTGGGTATGTTAACAGTGTGACATGGTTTAGTTTTGAAGATGAATCTAATTCCTAAGCCCACGCCTGCAGCCTTTGCGTTCAGGGCTTGTCAGCAGGTGACAAAGTCACGCTCGAACGGGACACTGCCCATGCATGGCTGTGAAGACATGCACAAAGTAAAGCAGTGGTTGTCTGCTGAGGACACACTCCTACCACATTTACCGAAGGCCCAGTTCTCCATGGCACTCCACTGCATGAAGTATTTTTCCCCATAAAATGCAAAGCAGAAATCCCTCAGCGACAGCCATCCCAGTTGCTGTGACAAGCTCTGTGGAAGGTGGCACATTGGCCAACTCACCATAGGACCTGCTCTTGCAAGACAAAAGTCCTTTCAGGAAGATCTTAGGTCATACTACTTGTTTCCAAGCCAAATTCAAATTGAATGATCTACCTAGAGTCTTTTTCAGAATCTGGTGGATGCATTTTACTAATCTGGAGTATTTTATATTCAGCTGCTAGTCTTGATTAGCAGATGTAGTTATGCCTGCATTCATTTCCATTGCAGGTTTTTAGAAGGCCCTTCAATTACAGCAGTAAAGGTCATCAGATACTAGGACACCCACACTAAATAAAACCCCACACTATATAAGAGAGACTATCTTCAAGAACAGCTCTGATGCAAATGTGAATATTCACTACCTATGAGCAGAATTTTGAAATGTAAATAAAAATTCAGTTTATTCTGAATGTTTACATCTTTTAACTCTCAAAAAGCAGCCAAACATTGCCAGCATAAAAGGAACACAAGAAGTCAAATTCCATTAGCTTCCCTGGGAATTGTCCGTATAAAGCTTAAGTACTGTCTAGCCTTCATTCAACTTATTTACACTGGGGTAAAAGGCTTTTCCATCCTCATTAACTGCTTTACCTCAGCAGCATCAGGATCATCACCAGCTGTTTCCTCCCCCCTTATAAATTATTTTTCAGGGAAACTTTTATATAACCATCTGTTTCTCTCACCCCATTGCTTCCCAGTGTTTGTTCATCTCTCACTATCACGTTCCTTTCTGGGAAGAGTTCTTCCTTCCACTTGTTATTGTCAGGGCTGCCTTATCACTGCTTTCCTTTCTCAGGCATTTCAAAACTTTCCTTTAAGTTTCATTGCTGCAGTGGCTTGACACTCACCAGAAGCCCCATGTTTCCTGCTGTTTCTTCAGAGCAACACCACAGATGATAGATTTAAAGCTGATGCAGAAACGAAAGTATAAAATATACTGGCAGATCTGACGGGAAAGGAAGAGAAGGGGGGAAAGGGAAAAAATAAAGAGAGAAGGCAACAAGTAACTTTAGCCAACTGATAGCACAGCTAGAAAACAAGTGTTAACAGTAGGGATGAAATTTTTCCAGTATCCAGAGAGGAAGTCCTTGCAAGTCAGCTGAGATTGGAAGTTTCCGTGGCTGTCAAATTGACTAGCACTTGAGATAAATCCATTGTACAAAGCAGTCTAGGGTAAAATCCTGGAATACTATGGTAAAATCAGTGAATTTACTGGGAATTTCACCATCAGTTTCAGTGAGATCATATTTTCATCTACGTGTTGCTTTTAAATCTTAGCAATGTTTTAAAAGAAAAGTGTTGCTGAAAAACCCAGTGAGAAAGGATTTGCAAATCAGGAAATGAAATAGTAACGACAACTTCTCAGTACAATTAATGTCCGTAAGAAATTGGGTGGGTTTAGGTCCATCCAAGATTTATAATCTAGATTATAAGATTATAATAAGATCTAAACTCTGTCTTTCACCAGCATGCCTCCCTTATTCATGTACTTTCAATCATAGGCTCCCAAACTGTGCTTGCTTACTACCACAGACAGCACCATCCACTACAACTACCAAAAGATACCACTTCCATAGTTATCACCTCACACAATATATAAATAAATATATTTTAAAATCGCTTACCCCCAACTATCTTTCTCCAAGCCTCCAGCAAAGATGAGCCCCTATTTAGGAATCCTTCATTTACAAAATTATGTTAACAAGTTTTTCAATTAGTGCTTGTTCATTATCTTCCTACAGCAAGATTCACGGGTTAGATCTGCAGTCACTAGGCACGCACACTAAAATGCTCTAAACCATTTCTCCATACTTTTAATATATGTGAATCTAGACAACTGCTTATCATATTCCCATGTCCTAGATCAGGCAAAGGCTGAGTAAATCTTTCTTTTCAGGCAATAAAACTTTACCTACAGCTTATCCTGAGTACTTTTAAAAAAGATATTGATAAAACAAAACCCCTAATGCTTTAATAAACTAAATTCAAGAAAAATGTCACCCTCCCGAATACATGAGAAAGGCCAAGTAGTATTCTGCATTTCTCTTGTGCTATTGTATTAAAAGAAACTGCTGCTGTGAAGTGGAAGAGGAAGACAGCTTGGCAGATTTATTTCTTCATAAGAGCTGATGGGGACTTTAGTGCAGGACATCTACTTTGACACTTCTGAACAATGGTCTAAGGCATTTGCTCACATCCTTCCACACGTAAGCAGTTCCCAAAAATCAAACCCAAACAAAGAAGAAATATTTTCAAATCCTAATGGGTTGGGTTTTACTTGGCATAACTTTGGCAAGACAAAGAGCTGCCCAGAAAATTGAAACTAAAAGAAATTAAGCAAAAGCCTCCTAATAGAACAGAAACTGAAAGCCTTGACATCTGGTATGATGTCAAGTTTGAATACTGAGCATTTAGGTCAGTAGGAATATGAACAATGCGAATATTTAAAGTACACAGCTCTGATATCTGAAAAGCTTGACCCAACAATGAAAGTTGAAGATGTTCCACAAGTTTTCTGTTGGTGAAAGAGCAGCACAGTCTCATTCTTCCCCCATCAGACATGCAAATGCCTCTTCTTCAGCCTGTACAAGTTTCTCCTCCTCTTCTCCTGCCCCTTTATTTTCTCCATAGCCTTCCCTTTCACAAAGATATCTGGGTCTAGCCCTGCAGAGAGCTGCCACAGTGCTACAGCACTCTGCTTTCTCAAACCTACTCACATTTCCAACCCTCCTTTGCAGCATATCACACATTAAAGCCTATCCATGTGACAGGCAATTCTGCAGGTTAACAACAATTTTGCCCCTACTAGACATGCCCAGCGCTCTATTAAACTCAATCAAATACCATCTCCGTGGAGAAGCAGAAGGGCTTTGAGGCTGTCAGTTTTCCTCACCCCCTTCAGTAATTTGCTTAGCTATGTTTACCAGAGATAATGCTCCCTCCTTACATATTGATCACTGCCAGCCTTACAGAGTGCTTTGAGATGTCTCTAGCAGGCACACCAAGAAAAGCATGAGGTTTGCTGGCTACGACCTGGAAACCTGCATGCCAGCATGTGAGGATGAATGACAGGTGATTTGATAATCAGAAACCTTATGGGTCCACCTGGGCAGGAAAAGATTTTTAGAAGCAGTCTTTACATTTTTCATCTCTTCTTTGATTCAGACAAGAAAAAAACTTGTCAAGAAACTAATTTTCCAGTTCTTTTCAATATGAGCTCTTGAAAACACTCTGGAAGCAAAACTGGGAGTTTAAACCCTTTCAAAGGGTTAAGGGCAAGCAACAGGAGCTGGTGGAATATTTCAAGTTCAACAGTTTGAAGGCTTTTGTGTGAAGCTAGAGCAGTCAGGGAAGCAGCTGCACCTTGAGCCTTTGTTGATGCTGTTTTTACATCCACTCGGCATGATGGAAAGCACCAAAGCACCAGGATGCTGGTCTGAAGCGTTGTCTCCACATTCCCAGACAGTTAGAGCTCAAGTTCTTACAACTCGTTTTTATCCAGTAGGGATGCGAGCACAAGGTCTGTTATGTTCCTGGAGTTGAGGAGGCGATTAAGTAAATAAAGCCAGGTCTTTTCTCCTTCACAACTTAAACTCTTCTTTAACCCATAGACTGTTCTCATCTAAGCTCATTAGACTTGAGGTCTAATGTGGTGGCAGTGTACATGGTACATCCAGGCTGCCTCTCTGGCAGTGGAATACAAATCAAGAGGCAAGATGACTTTGGTATGACTTGGACCTCACGCTTATGCATATGTCAAAATCTTGTTCTGGCAAAAATAAGTGTTTGTTGGGAATAGATGCAGCCTTTCCCAACAGCTAAACTCTGCTCCCTGTTTGGATATATTACTGATGTAACACTTTCCCTGACTTTAGCAAGTACGTAGGACAACACTGCACACTTCTTTGGCAAACCACTACAAAAATAATTTCTAGTCCTCCATATTAATGACATTATTCCCCTCTGCTCCCTCCAGCCCCCTCTGGAGGATCCATCTTCTTCTACAGCACCACAAGTGTTTGCCTTCATTAAGGCTCCTCACAAGACATCCACTGCTATCCTCAATGAAACCTGTGCCCACCACTGTTACTCAGAAGGAAGGCTGGTAACTTCCTGCTGTTCTTGATTAGCTGAACTCTGTTATTTCCCCACAGTCTCAGACTACCTACCCTCTACAGTATCTAACATAGCCATTCTTTCATCCTTTTCAAATTCTCCTGTTCTTGTACTCCCTTGCCTGCCTTCACCTGTTGTTTCTTGCATTACAGGTGCAAGACTCAGTCCTTTCAGAAAGGCCATCTTTATGTTGTTTCAGTTTCCTCTGATCACACAGGATGTAGTGAAGACACGCAGAGTCTCCTCCTAAAATTAAGATAACGGAGGTAGATGCCTGGATAGTCTCTCACTTGCATGATTTCCACAAAATGATTCCCCTCATTTGGAGTCAGTCAGTTGTCCCCTGGCCAGATCAGCAGGACTGTAAGGATTAGTTGCTTTTTCTTGGTCTTTCCCTGTAAAAGCAGCAAGGCTTTCATAAAGCTCTTCTTCACATGTTAAACTTCCTATGAGACCAACAGTGCCATTCATTTTTATCTCTTCTCTTTCCACAGCAGATTCCAGGAGTTCAGCAATCATAACCAGCAGCTGTTAAACTTGCTCAAGGGATCTGGAAATGTGCGTAGTCTGAAGTGAGAGGGCACGAAGCAGGCATTTTGTAGGCACTATTGCACTGTTGCTTGCAACTGCAGGCAACACCACCTCTGTACTCTATTCCTATCCAAGTAGGAAAGGCAGGTGTTAACATAATTTGTTATTTTGGAAAGAATATTTTGACAATCCACCTCTTAGATACCAGAAGAGCAATACCAATCTCTGCTGCAAATGCATTTGATTAAATACTTTTTTTTCCCCTTAAGAACTACTGCAGTTACTCATGAGTAAAAAATGGGGAAGAGTGAGGTCTTCTCCTCATCACACTGAACCATGTCATTGCTGCGGGCTCATACCAACCTTTGCCTGACACCTTGGTCAGAAGCAAGACCAGTCAGAAGAGACAGCCAGAGTTAAGAACGTCCCGTATTGTAGAAAAGGTACCTTCAGCACACGCAAAGATTACTTCACTGGGTGCAAAAGCACTGAAGGGCTCATGTTTACAGGAACGATGCTATCCTTACCTTTTGACTCGCAGGACTGAAGTTGGCTAGGCTTGGCAGTAATACCCTATCTTCACCCACTGCGAGTTACTTATCTGAAGGGAGCATTCTGTAAGGCCTCTGTGATGAGCTTGCCTCGAAAATATTAATTGAAGCCATAATAGCTAGGCTTAAGCAACTGGATATTGAAGATAATGATTTGTGAGTGAAGACAATTATTTGGTAAGTGTAGCATGACTTCTGTTTTACAAGACAATAACAAGCAGGCTATCATCAGCATATAGTAATTAAGAGACTGGTGTTACCCACAATCAACATTCACATAGAGGGATGTTGAGAGTGCTGAAACATTTTAATAGGTTTTAATAACTGGCTGGTGGCACTTGCCATGTAGGTTGGGAAAGCAGCAGTACCATGGTTTAGAAAAAGCAAGTTCTGAACGATGTTACAGGTCTTTCCTTCTTCCCCCAACCCTCATCTCATCTTCCCTATCAGAAACTTCATTCATTTCCAGCATCTCCAAGCACTAAGAAACACCAAGCTGCACTGGGAGCACAATGAGCGCGAAAGAGCATTCCCACAGGCACTACCAGCATTTCCTAGAGATACTTGTTCAGAGGCCACTAAAAGTACACGAAGTGTATCTTTCAGCTTTTTTTATTAATTCTGCCTGTGTTTTAACACATTTGACACATCCTAACAAAAAACCCCAGGAACTATTTCCAAAGCTGTGCAGCTGATAAGTCGGGCATGCTCACGCTTTGTCCCTTGCAGAAAAACACCAGGTACAAGACAGTTCCCCCACACCATTAGTTGTAAATAGGTGCCCAGTAAGGTCAGGATTTCATTCCAGATTGCTACAAGAACAACATACTGGATTTTAGGAAACCCTCTGACACTCAAGGTGTAGG
>NW_008825431.1:710573-716818 GCF_000699105.1 Pygoscelis adeliae
AAAATGGTACTAGCTATTTCACTGAAAAACAGCCTATAGAGGAAGAAAATACCACGTCACAAGATCACTGCTATCAGTGTAAAGCCTCTGGGTTTTAGGGATACTTTGTTCCTAGCCCTCTCCCAGCTGCTGAAACATTGTGGAGTTCTTGTGCAAAGGACAGCTGAGGGGAAGCACAAGTAACAAAATATGCAAGTGGGGTTTTAACTGTTAAAAAACCCAAACCCTTATTTGATTTTTATGAAGGTAGCCAAAGTATCAGCATTCTCTTACAGTAACTTCAGGCTGAGGCATGGACACACGATTCAGGATGCCAGGGCATTACCTGTCTCCTATGAGCTGTGTGTTTGAGGCCTATGGAAGGACAACTGACCGAAGTGGTTGCATATAAACCTACTGTGCCTTGAACATATTCAGACCCAGACACTCACAGCCTGCTTTTGGAATAAAAAACAGTGGTAATATGAGAGCCTCTAGACATTTTCTGAAAGCTACACTGTAGCTTCCAATTATGTTCAAGTCATCCATTTTAATAGCTACCTTCTTCAGTGGAGTAAAAGTTTCCATTTGTGCTAACTTTGATGTGATAATAAGAAGGAAAAGTGTATGTTTGCACTCTTCATTACTATTTCACCAGCCCAAGAAAGTCTGATGGAATATAGGCTTTAATCACAACAGATCAAGAGCAAACAAACATTCATTTCAGAAGAGCCATAATTAGGGAGAAGAAAGGAAAGAGAGCCATCACCATCAAAAACACTTAGCCTTCACAACAGTGTTAGGTCACTGGCCAACAAACAACTGACTGTAAATAGTACACATGCGTATAGTGAATAAATAAAAGCCAGTTGAAGAGTTTACTGCAGATTGCGCAGAACAAGTGGGTGATCAGGGAAGATTTTAAAAAGCTTTTTTTTTTAATATGTAAATGTATAATTCAGGAAGGACTCTCTCCCTTCAGTACCTCCTTAAAAACCATTCTTCTGCCGTGTGGATAACCAACTTCTTTGCTCCCGTTTCTGCTACAGAAACAAACCTCTTCTTGACAAACCTCCTGCACAAGCTGCAGTGAGGGGTCTCGCTTTGCATTACACCTCTCTAGTGTGACTGCTGTCTGCCACCAAAAAAGGCCACCTTTCTCTCTTCCTCCCAGCCAGATCCCTGCAAGCCTAATTCAGCAGTCCTGTGGCCATAGGGAAAGGTGGTTCAGCTGCTGATTGAATGTAAAACTTCACTTTTTGGGGTGCAGGTTCAACAGAAAACCAACTACCCAGTTCACCCTGCAGCCACACAGTGACTGGGACTGCTGCAAGGAAAGCAGCAGGAAGGGAGCTGGTTTGGGGAACCCAGACCTCACCTTTGGCAGCAGTTCAGCTGCACCATCTGTCAGAAAACACAAAACCAGATTCTCAGCTCTTCTCCAACACCTGCTACTCTACCAAGCTCCTTTGTCAGCCTCATCCGTTGATCACACCAGACAGAAGCTGTTTGTCCTTGCTTTCTCAAGTCAACACTGGTCAGCCTGCTTCAGACCACCTTTTGCTCAGGGGCTTACCGTGACATCACCCTTGCTTGCACAACTTGACAGCTGAGCATCTTTTCCACCTTCCACCCTAATGTGACCTACATAAAAACACTAATTTCTTTTAGTCCTTTCATACAAAGTCAGCCAGTTAATTGGGATTAATCCCATTTGAATAGCTACTGAGAAGTGATTGTTACAATTAAAATATTTAAAAGTACATGAATATGTATAGTCAACTGTGACTCTCTTCCCTTCCCACTGCAGATAGCTTGTCTTAAAGTGACACATCGCTGTCTCTTGTTCAGAACTGCATTGTCTTCACAGGTCTAGGACCCCAGATGCCAAGCAAGTACCAGCAGATCACAAAACAAGCACAACACTGCATGTGAGTCACAGAATCAGCAGTTGCAAAGAGCTGTGTCTCTGTACTACCAAAGATGCAGACACTCAAGGAGGGGAGCATGAGATAGGGCTTTAATTAGATGTGTGACTTGACAGCCCATCTCTATCCTCAGAAGCTCAGCACAGCAGTACTCCAACCCTGCATGATCATCTCCAGGTGCTTCTGCAATATGAAAGCTACAGAATGTTTCTAGATATCAGCGAGAACAGTTGGTTCTGGACAAAGATGATAAAATTTTGCAAGCTCCTGGCTTGCCTGGGGTTAGGGGGTACCTGTCTCCTCCCAGTGGGGTGCTGGGCCATCCCAGCTGGAGGGAGCTCCTCCAGATCCAGCCTCCACACCAGCTCATGCAGCTTGGCAAAAGATGTACGCAAGAGGCAAGCTGGGGTTAGATAGCATGTCTGGGGCAGGAGAGAGGACTCACTGTTTTATTTACATGTGTTACCTCAGAAGAGATAACATGCCCCTGAGCTGTCAGCTTCACCTGGATTCACCTTGGGACTAGATAAACTATGAAGCTGGGAACAAGATTACAGTACAAACAAACCCCAAAACAAAGTTTCTTTTAACTGTCCCAGAAGCCTCCCTGCAATTTTTTTTGCCATCCTCTATCTGCCAGAGCTGGGGACATGAAGTTCAGAGAAACAGTCACCCGGCAACTAGTAATGTGGTCTGATTCTGGGTCAGAAACCAGTTGGCAACAGAGTGAATGTCTTCTCAGTAAACCCATTCCTCGCTCCTCCTTCAGGACGGCTCTTCTTTGGGTGCACTCTCTAGCTTCCTCTCCCTCTGTTCAACAGAGCAATTACCTTTCCTGTTCATACCTTAAACCTGATTCACATTGCCGTGCAAGAGCTACAGTGGTATTGCCAATGGGGGAAAGGGATGAATGGAAAATTATAAGATGTTAAAGCAGTCCCCAGACCAGAGCCATCAGAGGAAATATTCACTGTTCAGAACTGTGTGAAGTCACTGTCTCTACCATGCTATCAACTGTCTCCTCCCTTTTTAGACACAACTCTGGGATTACACAGACAAGAGGCTGACTACAAATACTCTGTGTCCAAACCACATCCCTTCACACCTCCCTGGCCACATACCCCTCTTTTGGGAGGGTCAGGAATTCCCTAGCATCACAGAAGTGAAACTTGATGCTTCCTATGAAAACCAAACTAATAGTTAAAAAAAACTCACTGAAACAGCAGATTTGAGACTACTCAGGAATGTTGTAGCCATGAGAGCTCTAAGGGTAAAAAAGCAAGGCAGGGTCTGCAAGAGGACATGTCTAATAAAGGATATTACCTCCCCCTCAAACATTGCTGAAGGTATTTAGTGCATTCACAGAGTCTCTCAATCAGAGGCCTCAGGCCTGCAACTGGAGCTCCATTTCTGCCCCGACAGATATTTGACTAAAATCAGACTGGTGGGCAGAGGACTCCTCCTCCAGGGTCAGATTACAGGGCTGGAGACAAAAGCTTTTTCATGCCTGTGTGCACAAACACTCACAAGGTTAAGGCAAATTAACAGGGGGAGTGAGGTAATTTATCATGCATATGTTTAAATATATTTATGTTCTAGTGTAAAAGTGCTTCCTTAGGGAGTAGGGGCCTTTGCTTAAGTGCTCCATGTGACTGTCTTGGAGGCCCAGCTGAATTCAACCCCCGGCTCGTGAATTTTCTGTTAAGAGCAGCCCTGTGCAGCAGGCTGGCTGTTCAGATCACAAACACAGTGCAAACAGTTGGAGCTCTTGCCTGTCCTAGCCCAGAGACTCAAGGACTGATCCTGCCCACAACAGGTGGATAGATGCAGTCACCATTAACAAGGGGAAAATCACACACTAACCTATACCAGCCCATGCAAGGTTAGACTGGCTTAAAGCTCAGGAATTGAGACTGGCAGCAGGACCACTTGAATATTAGCCAAATGTGCAAAATCTGTGTCTTAAGTAGTTTTAAAAACCCCCACTGCTTCCAGGTTGGTGTTTTTTTCTTTAAAAAAAACCCAAACACCAAACCCTTGTCCCTCTGTCCTAGTTTGTGACTTCCCAACAGCTGAAAGGATTAAACAATTTAAATTCTATTATTAGTGGTTTGCAGCAGGATGGTTGGCTCTGCATTATTAGGGTGGCAAAAACACAGCAAGCAGGTCAAATGATGCCAGTCAGTATTTGTGAGACCCCATCCAGATACTGGGTCCAGCTTTGGGCCTTCCAGCACAAGAAACATCAACAACTAGAGCACGTCCAGCCAACGGCAAACAAGATGGTGTTGGAGCTGGAGCACAGGATGAATGAGGAGACTGACAGTGGGTTCATTCAGCCTGGGGAAGAGAAGGCAAAGGGGGATCTAACTGCTGTCTACAGCTATCTAAAAAGGAGGTAGAGAGAAGACAGAGACAGACCCTTCTTGGACACACGCAGCAGAATGGAAAGAGGCAACATGCACAAGCTGCAGCAAGGAAAATTCCCATTAGATAAAAGGAAAAATATTTTCCCCCACAATGAATGTTGTTTGGAACGGGGACCCAAAGAGGTAAGAAAAATCTCTGTCCTTGGAGGTTTCTGAAACTTACCTGGCCAATGCCCTGAGCAACCTGACCTAAATTTGAAGTTGGCCTTGCTTTGAGCAGGTGGTGGACTGAAGACCTCCCAGAAGTCCCTTTCAGTTAAAGTTTTCCATTATTATGTGAAAAAGCCTCAAGACAGTCACTTCTTGAATTGCTCTACCTACATCACAAGACCACATCTAGGTGCCGAGCTGGCATCATCTTGCTTGTGAGTCTCCAGATGAAGATTTGATACATACGTGTCTTATCTGCATAAACTCCTTTCACAGCTTTATCACCATTTCCCTGGGCCTCTCCACACAGACAAACCTCACAAAGGAATGCACGACCATCCCAGAAACTGAGCCAGTGTGTTTCATTGCCTAACCGAATCACTGAAGCCTTCAATTATGCTATGCTTTTCAAGTGCGGTAATTAGGGAGCTACAATTTGATCTTCAAGATGATACTGCAGCATGTTTCTATGAAAACATTTATTTTTAAAAGTTCATTAAAATGTTCTGCCATCCAGAACACGCAATGGTTACCAAACCCCAGCTCACTGACATTTACCTTGCTTTGATTTAAGTCACCTAATAAAGAATGTCCACTCCAGCCTGTGAGGAATTTCACCAGGTTTCAAAACAAGGGACTGCCCCGGTCACCTTCCTCTCACTCTTTGCCATGGTACAAAAGAGGCTGGAGGAAGAGCAGGAGCATCTCCCACCACTCCAACCCAAGCAGCTGCCAGGCTGGGATGCGAAGGGCTGTAATCCCCTATCAGGTGCAAAGAACCAGGACAGCGAGGAAAAGACGCTGATCACATCTGGGGGTGAACCTCTGCCCAAATACAGCATCTGAAGGTAGAAACTGGGCTGAGGTAACTAGAGCCACATTTGTCAGAAATGGGTGGTTTCTACATCACCTGCACACTCGGAGAAGTCATTTCCTAACCTTGAGGGCAACAGAAAACACAAGCCTCTGCTGATCAATCTGGGTTTGCCTAGATACGAGTCAGCAGGAGATGGGTCACTCAGGGGTCAGCTGCTGATAGGGCAGGAGCTGCTTATAAACGCATCCAGGTATCATTATTGGGGTCAACACAGATAAGCTGATCTTCAGGTTAACTTAAGAAGTAACAGTTTCTTCCACAGGGTGGTCTTGGGAAAGTCTCCCAAGTTCAACATATCAAAGTAACACTAACAGACGGCACACAGAGGGATTTAAAAATCGGAATAAAAGCCAGGGCTGACACTGGAGATGAGGCAGGTCTCCCCATGCCCAGGAGAGGGAATTGATCTGGTGTTACGGCCTGCGGAGATCCTGGAGGCTCAGCCAGTCTCTCCAGGGGATGTAAAAGACACCCCACCTCCAAATTATTTCCACCCTGAGGAGCAGCAAGGATCCTCTCCTCCTTCTCCCAAACCGATGTGGGCTGTAGGCAGCCTGCCAGACACCCCCACAAGAGATGAGGGAGGAGGAAAGTCTTTGCACGAAAGCCTAGGGGTAGTTTGGCACGCAGGGGTGGAGATAGGAGCAGCTTACCCCCCTTATGGGAGAGGAACAGGCAGGGAAACCGGTTATGACCTGAGGAACGCTCCCCCCCCACTCTTACCGTATAAGACAGGGTGTTGGTGGACCCATTGCCTAATTACAGGATACTCGGGGGATCCCCTAAACTTTCAGACACGTTCACCTTATAAGACAGGAGGGAAAGCCTACCGGGGGTGGGTGGGGGTTGTCCTCTGTTAGAGGACACAGAGGCAGGCGTCCC
>NW_008825431.1:717652-722474 GCF_000699105.1 Pygoscelis adeliae
GCCCGGCCGGCGCCCGCCCTCTCCGTCCCGGCCGGCGCTGTCCTCCCCCTCCTCCCGTCCTCCCTCCTTCCCTTCAGCCTTTTCTCCTCAGCGAACGCGAGGTCGGCGCCCCGCGGCCCCGGGGAGGGCAGCGACGTCCTAGTCCCCGTCGGAGGGAGGCAGAAATCAACAAGGCGTTGGAGGAGAAACAACAGCACCCCCCCCAAAAAAAAAAAAAAAAAAAAAAAGGAAAAAAATAAAATAGCTCAAATCTCAAAAATTTACCTCAGGCACCCCCCCTCAAAACACACACAAGCGATTCATATGGGGTGTGATCTTGGGGGTGCGCCCTGGGTGTGGGCATGGGGTTGAGGCAGCGGCTTCCTTCACAGAGCTGCCTACCCGCGCGCCCCGGCCCCTTTTCCCTCTCGCTTTTACAGGGTTTTCCCTCTCTCCGGACGACATGGGATGTGCCCGGACCAAACCGGCCCCATGCAGCATCGCAAAACCATGCGAAGGTAGAAGGTGGGATTTTCGTCTCTTGCTCGCTGGCGCAGGGAGAGTGGGATCTCGCAGGCTGCTGCTGCCCATCGTCCCTGAGCCACGTGCATGAAACCACTGCGTAAACCATTTGCAGCGGGGTCTTCAATTCTGGCAGTGCTGGAGAAAAGCAGATGCCTTGGATAGACAGACGTTGGCGAGCAAACCCCAGAAACTCTGCCTTGAAAAGCGATCAGGAGCCCTCGTGGTTCCTCCTGTCCCATTTCGGGTTAAGTGGTGCTTTGAGCAAGACACAGGGTGAAAGTTTAGACATGCTCAGGTGAGGGTATCAGTCGGAAACGTGTCCTACTTGGCGGAGATTTTTCTTTTCCTCCATTTCAGCCCTTTCCCTCTGTGGAAAGTGGCTGTCATGGAGGGGATGGGGTCTCTCCCCTCACGGGGTGGCAGCCCCAACTGTTCCTATAACAGAGGGTGGGTTATGGTTTATCATTACTTATAAATTGGAAGTATCTCCTCCGGAGTGCAAATCCGCCTTTAGACCAGACGGTTTTGGCAGAAAGATCTCCCTTTAACAATGCTGGCACCCCAGGCAGCTATGCTGGGATGGCCTTTTACAGTTTATCATGTTCATTTCAGTCGCAGGTTGATCTCAACTTCTGCGTAGCAGTTGGATGAAGTGCTTTGAAACCCATTAAAAACCCCACATATGCACAAGGCATTTCACTGACTTGGCAGTATTTTAGTAATGAATCCAAAATGCATTCTTCAGAGATACTAAAAAACAAGTCTAGCTTTTGAAGTGGAACCTGCAGCTCAATTCAGAAAAGTAGATGCCCCCTCTTTAAGCTGAATACAGCAGCCTGCCAAAAGGTTTAATGTAACCATATGCGAGACAAAGATTTGAAGGTTTTAGAAAGAAGTTGGGCTTCTATTTTGAAATGCACCGTTGGGATGGGAGAAAGAGTAAGCATACCCAATACACCAGGCTTACTCTCTGCAGAGTATGCCAGAGGAGTCAGACTCAGCACAGATATTATGCCAAAGCTAAGGGAATTGATTTTGCTTATTTTATTCCAGTGCAGACTTATTATGACAAAACTGTGAAGTTTCTATTTTTGTTCACACCTAAACAGTTTAGCAAGTTGTATTGCCTCACTTGGTATTTCATTTATATTGGCTTATAGTTACTGATAGACATTCATACACTTCATCTCTACCAGCCGAATTCTTTCACTTCTTTCCCGTCCTTCTCCTCACAGACCTTCCCCGCTCAGCTGGACCCTGGTTTCTGCAGCAGCCATCCACAAACTGGTGAGTCCTCCTGGTTTTGAAAAGCTTCCAGTCTTTCAAGACCTCCTGCTTTTTGCATTCTGCAGTGGCCGCAGCTGCATCCCTGAGCACTGCACTCCCCCTCCTCGGTACAGCGGGCAGTGAGCCATGGACTTATCAAATGACTTTTCCATCTAGTTGGAGAACTCAGCACAGACATGGGTGATCTGAGAGGTGCTCGTGGCAGGCCCTCTCTGCTGAAACTATAGGTCTGTAGGTCATGAGGGCAAAGCATATCTTAGGATGCGGTCACCAGGTGTGCCTCTCTTGGTGAAGTCAATACTGAAGGCTCTGTTAAACCAAGGATACGATGGGAGAGGACACCACCCCGTCAACAGGTTCAAGTGGGATGCTGGGTATCCAGGTTGCGGTTGGTGATGTCATAGATCTATGACATGGTGCTTTTGTCTCCTGTGGAGCCTGAGTGCTCCAGGGTGGGGTGGGAGGTCAGCACAGAGCTGCCTGTGGAAGCTGGCAGGTCTCCCTGTCTTCAAGTTGATTTGGAGAGCTACAGCTTGGATCTGAATGACCAGGAACCCTTGCAGGATCCACCTATCAGCAGGCAGTAGAAGGGGGTTTTGAGAGACTGCTACAGATGAGTATTCAATCCACATGTAGATTTTTGAAGGCCATGCTTCATTCGGAGTCAATCACAATTGGACTGAGCTGTGGCCAGACTGGGGAGGGAAACATACCCTGAAATCTGAACTTGAGCAGAGTCAGGTCTGCCTTGTTATTGACCTCTATCACACCCACCTGTCTTTGCCTTTCAGTTACATGTTCAAGACAAAGTCTCCATCCGTCTTCAAGCTGCAGAAGCGTGACGGAATTCAGACTGCCTCCCCTCTGCACCCACCATGCTTTACCTGCCATTTTGGAAGTCTCACCAACCAGTGCCCACAACCAGCATTACCTTCCCAGGGGTACAGCAGTCCCAGAGTGTTGGCAGCATCTCCCTTCCCACTGACATGCGGCTCACTGTGAAAGCAGAACAGTGGACACCAATATGAATTTCAACCATAGTGAAAAATGTTCGGTGGAGACCGTCATAAAAGGGAGGTCAGGTGAAGTAGACTGAAAATCAGAGTCACTGTTACCTTTCTCTAAAAGAGTCTTACATCTTTATATGAAATGAATTTAAATTACACTCACGTACAACTCTCCCCGAACTCACACCCACAGTAGTCACAGGATCTGCTGGACAGTGGAAGACAAAGGGGAGCCTCAAAGCACGGGCCACAGCTCAGAAGAGAGAAGAACCTCTCATTGTGGGCAACAGGATTCCTGGTGCAAATATTTTAGGAAAGCTGAGAAGCCAGTCCAGCTTAGGGATCCTTTTCATGTTTCTTGTAATCCGCTTTATTAGGTTTCCACCGATTTTTGGTATCTCTCCAGTGACTGTGGGCACTGGAGCTAGGTGGATGCTCTGGACAGCTGCTCCCCCAGTCCTCTCTCACTAATGAAGGACCCAGAGGAGCTTGTTCATTTGCTTGGTTATGGGAACAGGGTCTTGTAGTTGGACTCCACGGTTGAGGCAGTACTGTTCTGTCCATCTGCGCACCACCCTGCCTGGCAGAGATGGAAATGCAGAACCCCTGAGTAGGACCAGGGAAGAGGCAAACCGAGATGTTCTGTGAAAGAAACCTTTTCACACTTTCCATTCCCTGCTGAGAGGCAGTAGCAGCAGCAACGATTTCATCAGAGGAGCCAGAGGCTGCACAAGAAAATCCTTCCTGACGCTAAGGAGATCTGCCTCTCACACATTCCTCCCTCGCTCTGCCGTATGGCAGTGCCTATCAAACTGGAGACGTCGTGCCCAAGGGGATCCCCAGCTTCTCATCACAGGCAGCTCTGAGGGCAAGTGCTGGGCAGGAAGGGTACGTGACTCTGCTAATCAGCACATGAGCAAGAGTCTTCAGCTAGACACGCCAGCCTCACCCTGTGTCTTCTTCCCCTGACTTATGCATGAGACTTACCAGCTGCATAGCCCTGATAACTATTTGTGCAGTTTATGCGCTCACCAGAGCTTGGAATTTTAATAAGCATAAGTGGATTTAGGATGCTATATAAAGATATTATCTCAAAGTCAGGCATTTAGCTCAACATTGGTTGGTACAACCAGCCTTTTTTGTGATGGTCAGGACAGAAGCTCTGCCTTGCTTCAGGCCACATCCTGACTTTATGGCCGAGTCCCTGGTAGTGTTTGAGGGTGTTTACACCACTGAAGATGGACTTGGACAGCCCAGTGCCCATGAAAGACAAGAATTGGTTGAAGATTATGCCCACGTGGTATCCGTGAGATCTCATGAGTGGTGCACAACTAGAATTACTGACAGAGCACAGCCTCTCAGGGGCTTGCTAAGAGGGTGGTGAGAATCCCGCTGATGCTACAGCACCTACCCGCTTGCAAGTGCTGTCAGGGGTTGCAAAACAGTTTCACTGCATTTTCAGAAGGTCACAACGCTCCAGGAGAAATTTTAAGTTTGAGCTTTGCTCCATGCTTCATCTTCAAGACCAGAAAAGATTTTGCTCAAAGGAGGGCTTTCGCCTGCTCAGCTTTCTCCTCCCCGCTCTCAGCAAGGAGTAGCAGAGAGACTATTGACCTAAATGTCTGTCTTGCTAGGACTATTCCCTTTCGGAAAGATTTTTTGGATTAAGCAGGGGATTAGTAACACATGCATTAAGGACTTGTGGTTCTCAAACAAGCAGACTTAATTAGGCAAAGATTAAAGCACACTTCATTGACACCGATCTCTTTCAGGATTTAAAGCGTCAAGTTATTATGTAGAATTTTATACACTTGGCAACGTTGCTCATTTAAACACTTACACTACTTCCAAAGTAGTCATCTGGAGGGTTCAAGGCAGCTTAGACATTTATAGTGCCATAAAACCTTAGGCCATAAATTGCACATGATTAGGGTGTGTGTCACCATCAGTATTTAGAGCCATTTAAAAAAAAAACCCAACCTGTCTTGTATTTTCATCTGACATCCTCCCCCCCCCCCCAAAAA
>NW_008825431.1:722503-724032 GCF_000699105.1 Pygoscelis adeliae
CCGGAAAATAAGTGCCACAAAACTACATGAAAATTATCCTTGCATTCCAGGTAGTCAGCAAGCATCAGGCTAGATAATACATGTGGTTCACAGCCACGACAGGAACTCTGCCAAGTGACATAATCAACTCATGAAAGATTTCAGAGCTCTTCCATGAGACAGACGAGATACCCAAGCTGGCCAAACTGCCCCTGTAAGCCTCAAGTGATGCATTTCCCAACTGTTGCACACCATGCAGAATTGATTTCTTTCAGAAAAAAAAAAATTAAGCAAATTAATTTGGATAATCCAAGTCAATCTACTTTTCCGTTCTCAGTCCTTGCACCTTCTACAAACATTATAGTTGGGCCTCGCTTGTGTTTTGTCTTAGCCAGAGAGCTGACCAATGAAAAAAAGCCAGTTTTAATAATAGTGCAGCCCCACGTGTATTTTTACAATGCATTCCAACTTTCAGAAGATGAAGGAAAAAGTGTTTTGCTTTTACATCTTCAGAATGGTTGTTTATGTAGGCTTAATGACAGCATTTATCACTGTCAGAGATTTAGGACCATTAGAAAAGCCCCGTGAACTGCAAGTAATCAGAATCGTCAGTCATCTATTAGCTTTGTCTGTGGCAATGAGAAGGGCTGTTGCTCAAAACTTCTCATTTGCACAGCTCAGCACAGCAAGGGAACAAGTCTTTAGCCACAACATTACGACGCCCTTTTGACACTGCTATGGATTTGATTTCAGCAGCTCCAAAACAATCCTTTTCCATAAGGGAGCAGGGATATGTGCGGGAATGAGAAGATCCCACGCAGCCAAGAACAGCCTGGGCAATCAAATGTGTCTACCTACCTTTTCCAGCCACACAACAGATCTCCGTACACCACACATTCAAATTAATCCCAATAATTCAAACTGAGCCTCTCTGCTGAAATCTTATTCTTCTAAAACACTTGATGCAAAGCTTCAGTTTTCAGTCCCACTAAAGGCAGTGTTGGTAGCTCTGATATTAAACATGCAGGGAAGCACTAAGGCTGAGTTCTTAAACTGGTCATGAATTTGGCAAGAGCTTTTCTAATCCCGCCTTTGATCTAGATGTTTCCCACGTACAGACAGGTGGGAAGGAAAAGTCTCACTGAGAAGGGCTCTTCGTAGAGGGTTGATAATGAGTTGAATCAATGTTGAAATGCACCAGGCAGTTCCATGGTGAGGTCTAACAGCAACGCCCTAGTGAACGACGGGTATTCTGGCTCAGTCTCTTTGATTAAAACAAAGACTTGCAAGACTGGTAGTTGGGTCAGCTACTAAGAGAGCAGAGAGCTGCTAGGATCCTCTGCAGAACCAGATAAAATCACTTTACTGGCAGAGAGAAAGACACAGCTCAGTTTCTTCAAGAAACGTGTGCACACACACACACACACGCTCTTGACTGATGAGATGATTTCAGCTTTGTAGACAGGGAAACACAGGAGAGAGATCAAGAAGAAAAAAACCGGGTATCGGTAGGATGAAAACAAGTCACGCAGCAGGAGGTTAGTTACTTG
>NW_008825431.1:724148-736601 GCF_000699105.1 Pygoscelis adeliae
AGTGCCCGTGAGCTGATGCTAACGTTGGACAACGTTCAAGGGCACGAGACAAACTGATGGCAGGGAAATGCATTGAGGCTTATTGAGTATGTAGAAACCACATGCAGTTTGGAAAGTCACTGAGCTGAATAAAAATCAGAGGAGAGACTTCAGGGGATATGTTATATACATTTTCCTGGCCCCTTACGATTCTCCAAGCAGCTGCTTGTGGCCACGGTTGGGAACAGGGCACCGGGAGGCAGACCTTTGCCTGACAACTTACAGCCACCCTGAAACTCATTAAAGAATATAAACCCACCTTTCTTCAAGTTACTTTAGAGGAAAGCTTTTCCTTAAAGCATTTAACTCATTACTCCTAAGGCAATTAAAGGGAGAAGAGTAGAAATAACCCTTTGCAACTGGGGAATAAATAAAAATATATCCTTGTGCACTCGCTATTGCTACAGCCTAATCCCGCCGCAAAGAAGCCCGTACCCCACAGCTGGTTCCTATCTGCTTTGGGGAACGCAGAGGAGAAGCACAGCTGTGCAGACACAAATAAAGAGATGGTGCATTCTCCACCCTCGGTTACGGGAATAGCTTTGAGGCAGAGCTGGTTGGGGGAATTCTGCTGGAACTGTGTTCTGCTGAAATATGCAGTTCCACTCCAATCGAGCCGTCTAGCAGAACGGGATGGGTCTGCCAGAGTTTTATTTGGAAAGAAAAACGAGGGGAGTGGGGGAGAAGTTGGATTGTCAAAACATCCCATCCTGATAGCCTTAAAATGAAGGTTTTTAGTTTTAATCACTTTTTGCTGTAACTTTTTGCCTTACAGTAGAGAATGTCAAAAGTTCCTACTGATGCCGAATGCTTCTTTTGACAGCACTGTATTAGTAATTTACTTTTGTGGCAAGTTTAATTCTTTTTTTGTGAGTGTATCTGAATGGATCCCCCTGCATCCAAATTGCTCCACTGTCTCACACTGCAAGGACGTGTTTGCAGATGGAGTTTGGCTGAAGCAAAATCTGTACAGTGGAGGGAGGGGTAGGAAACCACATAAGCAAAACAAGTGGAGTTGTCCCTGCTTGCATCCTTCACGTGCACGAAGCAGAAAGGGCTGACGCCAAGGCCAGAGAAGGAGCAGTATAAAAACAAACCGTGCATGGACAGAAACCCACAGAGTGAAATGCTAGAGATATGCAGGCTAATGCTTGGATAAATCATCTCCGGTTATCAGTAACAGATGCCTGAGCTGAGGTTGGGGCCTCACTGCGTGATAGATAAAGGACAACCGCTATCAGGAGCAGCGCTTCAAAGTCAGCCCTGGCAAACCTAAATTAGGGTAACAGTGGCCTGAGGCCTCCCTACAAGGAGAAGCGGGGGTGTCCAGAGGAGTTGCTGGCCCATCAATAAGTGGGTGCCCCTTGGGAGGGTCCTCATTTGCTCATCAGACGTGAGGCTGAAGGCCACATAGCAAAATTTGCAGGGCCACCATGTGATGGCCACCAAAGCTCCTGAGGGTCGCAATGGCCTTGTGAGATACATGCTCCCTGCCGGCTAAGCTTTGGGAACTGCTGGCACAGGGCAAGTTCCTCCCCTGTCAGAGGCTTGTTAGTGGATTCTTTTGTTAAGTGGGATGAGCCCAGGTTTGCCCAGGTCGCTGGGGAGTTCCCATTAATGATGTTAGTGGCTTTATGCCTCTGGAAGACAATGGAGGCAGACGGAGACCTGCTGGGGAACGGGAGCTGGCAGTTCAGGCTAAAGTGGAGGATGGAGATCTCTAGGACTGTTGTTCTGCATATTCGGCCAGTGCTGAATTCACTTGAAAAGACAACAACTGCCTTCGGGGGGATGAGGGCGTGGAAAGTTGGCAGCTTTTACTCCCCAGAAAAAGGCATAATGAGAGCCAGTGGCTGGAAGCTGATGCTAGGGAAATTCACATGTGAAACCAGGAGCAAATTTAACTAGGTGAACAATTAAACATGGGAGCAAGTTATTTCTGAAATGGCGGATTTTGGAACTACATGAATCGCTATTTTTTCAGTTCAGCCAACAAACCAAAAAATACCGAAAATATCCCACATTTGGCTCAGCCTGAAGCAAAGTGAAATTTTTTCCCCACTTTTTCCTGCTTCAGCAGCACCAAAAACTAATACTGAATTAAATAAATTACTATTGAATTAAATATTTTGTCTTCCCAGGGACAAAACCTTTTGATTCCTTGGGGGCTCCTCTAACAAAAGCAAGTGACAGGCATAAAAGGTGACATTTAAGCGCCGTTCTCCAAAGTAGCACAGCAAAAAGCAGTACCTTCTCTGTTCCTCAGCAGCCTGGTAAGTCAAGTGCTCACCCAGAGTGTGGCCACAGATCAGTTCTCCCCTCCGTCTCAGGACACTCATCCAGCATGTTTTGGGACACCACCCACATCCTCATGGGTAAGGATTTGCTCCGTAGAGGCGAACAGCAGCTGGTGCCAGACCACATGGTGGGGACGGCAATAGGAAGACCAGGGAGAGGGAGGAAGCGGTATTTAGGACGCGGGAGTGAGAAAAAGGAGGCAGCAGCTGTGAGGTCTGGCTATAAAAAGGCTGGGAGCTGCCGCAACGGGTCCTCTGAGGGGGGTAATCTCTGTCCTTCTCGTTGATGCCATTCTAAATATGTCTTGGAGCTGAGATCACGGGCAGGTTTTCGCTGTCACCACCAGACTAGCACTTCTCTCTTTTGCTTTCCATCTCCCAAGAAAGACAGAAATCAGCCCCAAAATTTTTTGTCTTGGGGTTTACCAAAGCACATCACTCAGTGAATAAATGCTTCATGCTCTAAACTGCCCGAGTTCCTCATTTTCTCTTTTCTCATTGAGGAACAGATGCCTCTTGGAAAGAGAAGATCTTGTCTGACTGGCAGACTTGGTGCACACATTTGGGAGACTCTTGGTTTTGGTCAGAAATGAATAGCTTCTCTATACTCAGAGGCCACCTTTAATCCCAGCAGAGGTTTGGAGGCCAGGATGCTGACAGCAGTGTTTGCGTGATGCTCTGTCTAACAAAAGAACCCTGCCTGACCCAATTACGGCTGAATTCTGCCACTTCCAAAACAGGCATAGCCATGTGCTCAACCTGCTTGGCTCGAATTCCTTAAATCCACGGCATAGCCCCAAGCAGGAACAGGATAATGCTCCCATCTGCCCTCAGAGGCAGAGGTTGGGCTGAACCTGCCAGTGGAGGAGAGCTCTTCCGTAGATGCCTTCCTTTTGCAGGTCAGCTCATCTCTTTGTCCATCAAGGCTGCAGTCTTGTCCCCATGCCTCAGCAGAGCTGGGGGGTGACCTGCCACCCTCCAGGCTCAGCTGAGCCCATATGCGGTGCTGACAATGCAAAGGTAAAAAAAGCTTCTTTAAAGAAATTTACCCTATGGCCAGGGATGTTCTTACAATCAGGTTGGCGCATACAGGTCCTTGGCGAGAGGGTTAATTTCGCCTCCTAAAAATACCTTGGGGTCAACTTAGAACAGGTCACTTGAGAACTTGCGCAGGTGAGTTTTGAATACATTCAAGGATGAAAATTCCCCCATCTTTAGGTTCCTGCTCTGATGGCTGACCACCTTCATGGTGAGTTGAAAGGTCTCCCCTTCTTGGGGATGAACAAGCCCACTTACCCTGTCTGCCTATGTCCTGTACTCCAAATCTGACCACCTCGGCGGTCTACGCTGGACTTGCTCCAGTATACCAATGTCTGTCTTGTACTGGTCAGCTCAAACTGGACCCAGTAAGCAGAGAGGGTCTCACAAATGCTGAACAGAGGAGAAACTCCCTGTCCTTGACTGCCTGGCTGCACTCATGTCGATACAGTGTGACAGAGCTGTCAATCCGTTGCAGCCATGGCTGAACCAAAGAAGGTTTGGGAACCTTTTCATGGGAGAATGAAGAGGTAAATAAGGGAATTAGTAAACAAACTACCACTAACCACTCTTGTCTACCTGCTGCTAGTAACCACACAGGCACTACTGAGACTTAGGGGCAGATCCAGAGCAGTCTTGAAGATGTACCTACCCATTTGCAGGTTGGGGCCAAAACTGCCTCAGAGTCCTTGTGTCAGCTCTCGGCAGGAGGGCAAAATGAACCCTTATTGACCAGCAGGTAAGGCAAACGGAGGGTCTGAGCCTACACCCGCGTGTCCCAGAGGTGCAAAAGTCAGCAGATTCCCATGAAGGTCATTGAGCATACGGAACAAAGACCAAAAATTGCAGGATTATGTCTAAAAATAGACAAGATACAGCACATCAGTGGCAGTGCCTTGAATAATGATAAGGGGAAGATTGTTTCTGCTGCATAAAGTGAATCATATGGGGGCATTCAAACTTCCCCAGAGTTTCCTTCTTTTTAGCCAAACCCAAACTTTGGCATCTACTTTTTTTTTCTTTCCCCCAGTTAAGGCTCTTTGAAAAAAATTACGAAAAAAGCTCACATTGCACTGTACCCAAGGCTGTTTAATCACAGAAATTGCACTGGCTAGACACTAATAGATCATTTTATCCCTTGCTATTTCTAGGGATGCAAAGGAAAAGGAGCTCTGTTCCTTTAAGCTAGCAGAAAGCTTCTTTATATTCAGGTGGAGTCAAGCCTTCCTGAGCTATAAAGTTGCAGGGAGAGGCAGGGGCAGCAGCTGTTTTGCTTAGATCTTAGCAAGCTTCCAGTCTCATCATGGTAAGAGCATGCCTTGTATTTGTATTAGTCTAAGCTTAAAATATAGATTGTGTATTTTCCAAGTGTACTGAGCTGAACAGCTTACTTGCTCTTTTTCTCTCCTTTCTCCTGGGGATGTTAATTCCGAACAGCTTTGTTTAATTGCTGATTACCTTATGGTTTATTGATTCAATGTTTGCTCCTTATAAGGGAAAAGTGAGGGACTTGGTTGGAGAAGAGCTATTTAGGTGGCCTCTTGCTGCTTTTCACTCTGAGTTTGCAGCTCCTGAGGTGGGGTCTGTAGAGTTGCAAAGTTTCTGTCTCTTTAATGCAAGTTGGGTTTTACTTTTCTGGGGGGACCAGCATATCTATGTGATAGACACAACTATGTGATAGACTAAAGTTTAAATTTTGACACTGCTGGCCCTTTTCCCAAAGCTTAACACTTCAACTCTTGCACTGCCACAGGGAACTAGTGCAACTTGCAGAGACCTTTAGGGTTTTTTTCCTTAGGAGTGAGCTGCCATGTTGCCTTTGTCTGCTACAAACCCTTGGGATTAGATATGAAATTAATAAAGTCCCCCTTCCTTCTAGCTTTTTAACTGAATCTTTAATCTAAAGAGTTTGCAGCTGTGAAACTGAAGTGGATTGATCTGGTTACTAAAAAAACTGCAACCCTGAACAGTGCTGGCTGATCTAGCTGAAACTCTGTAAAGAATAACACAACTGTCACCTTATTGTGAATGCAAAAGGCTAACTTGTTGGAAAATCTGATGGTGTCCCTTTGCATGTTGCAAATGGAAGAAAACTTCAAAGTAACTCCTAGCGAGTCAGCTTTTGAACTTTTCCTTTTATCTGCTGACTACTAGAGTCTGTCTTGGCTATAAAACAGTTAAACATTTACATGGCATTTCCAATGGGAAAATCAGCTGGACAACAATAGGCAGCCTATAGCCAGAGTCTGTAAAATGCAATTCATCTTGATGCAAATGTTGGAGAGCTGGGATCTCAAAAAAAAAAAAAAAACCTTCTGGCATATTGGAAGGGGGGGGGAACCTGCAGGAAAAAACTGCACTTTCCTCCTTCCAAGCAGGCCCCCTTTTTTTTTGTTCCTGTTCCCTGTGCTTTGGGCTGAAAATACCAGTGCTCCCTTGAAGCAGGTGCTGGGACTAGGGAGCTGGGAGAGGATAGTGAGCGGAGCAGCTGTCCCAGCTAGTGCTGGTGAAAACGGCTGTGGCACTGACCCTTGCAAACTGTGGTGAGGAGCTATTGCAACCATCTTGCTGAGAGGGATGGGCAAATGGCAGTCAGCATTTCCCACATAGTGCAAATATCAACTCGGAGAGGGAGGACTTAAACACAGCCTCCACACCCAAGCAGAACCGGTGGTCTCGGCCCAGACCAGGATTAAGCGGTGTTTAGCCAGCTGTGGGTAAAGGGGTTGGTGTCCCTCTGCGGTACCAGGAGCATTAATCCAGTTAAGTGTCTAGCTTTATGGTGGATGACCTGGACATGTGGTGGCCACTGGAGTTGCTTGAGGACTGAGAAATGTCTTGGCACATCCATGCTTGGAGACTAAGAAGGGAGAAGTTGCATTGCGTCCTCTCCTGATGGCTACTGCCACAAATGGTTGGTGTCTAGCATTACTTAGAGGGTAGTGACTTTCAAGGGACAGAGTCCTTCTGGCAGGATAGTCATGCCCAGGGGTGTGTACGCACAGAGTGTCCTCTCAGCCCTGAGACAACTGGGCTGTCAGTGGCATTTGTCATGCTCTGCTCAAGGTGGGCTACTTGGAGCAGGGGAGCTGGGCTTATCTGGGGAGACTCCCAGCTTGGGGTAGGACTGGGTGGTGGTGTGAAATGAGGTGAGACCTGAACAAAGCTGCCCATCAATGCTACAAGTAATGGGATCAGCTGCACTGCTTGCCATCCCCACGTGGGATCACCAGCTCCCTTTCATGGTGATCCCTTGGGAAGCAGCACTGCCCCGTGCCATGCATGGCAGTAATTGGGAGTCTCTGCTTGGGAGCTGGGACATGAGCCTCTATCATCACTGCAGCAGTGCTTTGATCTTGGGGTGATAGAAACACCACAGATGCCAATTACCTAGGGAAGCACGCAACCATCAAAAGTCCCCAGAGAGTCTCCAGAAGATGCTAGTACCTCCAATACTGCCCTGGAGGTGGTTAGAGGCTCCTGGAGGGTGACCTGGTTAAATCAGGACTCCGAGCCTCTCCCCGGGTGTCAGCTTGCCCTTGTTCTGGCCGTGGGCAACTGCTGAATTCTTCCAGCCTCGTTTCCTTGCTGTGACTCCCAGTTTGGCTGTGGGTTTCCCAAGCTTGGCTTCTCCCTGCTTGGTGCAGAGCTTTTTTTAGCTCAGGGAGCCTGGAGCTGTTGTCCCTGATGCCCCATTGCTCTGGGACCCAGGGGATTGACAGCTGCTCTACTCCATGGCAGGGCTGGTTGAGCACTGATTGAGGAGCCAGCGCTGCTCAGCTGCTTCCTGCCTCAGCACGGAGCCCATCACCTCCTTCCTTCCTCCTCCTCTGCGCTGGGAGAGCCCTTCCTAGGGATGCTACGTGTGCAGCTAGGCTGTGTCCAGCTGCCCTGCAGATCACGGTTTGATCCTCGCTCCAACTCCCAGCCGTGGGCGGAAGCCGCCTGTTTCCCTAGTCATCAGCAGTAGCAAATGGCTCAAACAAGAACCGCGGGGGCTAGTGCTAAGTTGCAGGATGTCTAAAAATCGCCTTAACAAGTCATTTCCCCTTCCAGAGGGAATGCATTTCCATCCACATCGGCCAGGCTGGCGTGCAGATGGGCAATGCCTGCTGGGAGCTGTACTGCCTTGAGCATGGGATCCAGGCAGACGGGACCATCCCTGGCCCCAAGCAGGTGAAACCTGTGGAGCCGAAGTCTGAACAAGTGGATTCTTCTTTCGAGACCTTCTTCTGTGAGACAGCATCTGGGAAGCACGTGCCCCGGGCAGTGTTCATAGACTTGGAGCCCACTGTCATCGGTAATAGTGGGGCAGTTGGGTGTTGTGGCATCTTTAACTGTGACTCCTGACCCTTCTTACTTGGGGCTCTTGTTGCCATCCATATTACCCAGCAGCTCGCACACCTCCGCTCTAGTAAAATGTCTCCAGCCATTCGAAGGAGACAAAGTTTGCATTTCCAAATGGACCTGGAGTGACAAACCCATTGCTCTACTACACTGACTTGTCTTTAGTTTACCGCTCCTTTAAGAGACCTGCTGTCTTGAGCAGGATCCTCAGCAGATGTAAAGCGGCATGGGTTTATTAACCTCAGTGGCTCTGAACTGAATTACACCATCCTATGACCTGATGTGGCACATCTGGTTTTAATGCTACCTGTGAAGCATCTTTGGGCAGATGGGTGCTATACATTTCATGGTTCTATGGAAACTGGGTGTCTTGCTACTGCAAGCTTTCTACTTCCCCGTCCAGCCCCAGCTCCCTTAGTGATCTCTGGGTGTTTGACTCAATCATGGCACTTTGATTTAGAGTACATTCCTAGAAAACGAATTCTTTTTATGCTCAAGGAACTGGTGGAAATGACTCCCAACCACCTGCATCCATCTACCTGCTTCTGCCTTCTAGGCTTCTCCTGGGCGTTTGCTCCTATCTTACCATCTAGGATATATGACTCATTATTTCTTCTAATGGAAGGAATGTAGACTTTTGTTTTGGTTTCACTTAATTTTTAGGCACCTTATCAAGGCACTAAATTGGGAACATAGTGAGTGAGCCAGTAGAATATGAAATGTATCCAATATTGAGACTGAGTGGGTTTAAATACCCTCTGGAGGTGTCTCCAACCTCATTGTCTGCATGGAGCCTAGAAAAACTGCTCCTAATGCTTGTCTTCATAAGGTGCCTGAAGCTGGGCCGGATACATCTAGCAGAAATGTCAACACTGGAGGCACTCCATCTCCTCTTCAATGTGCTGTAGAGCAGAGAATGGAGGCAGTGCTTCCAGCCGCCTCAAGATGCTTTGCAACAAGCAGAAACACAAGCTGCATATGGTAACAATAATCCTGCGATAATATTGGAAACATAGGCAGCGTCCTAACTCTTTAAGCTAAATTACATTAGGATCTCAAGGTGGCTGCTGGGCAAAGATGGAGAAGGTATAGTAGGACCTTGACGAATTAGCCTGGACAGGGTTATTCTTACCCCTTCCATTATTCCCAGTCTGAACTAACCATGCCATGACTGTCATCTCACATGGGCTCCTGGTAGATTTGCTATGTGTTTTACTCTGTCACACTAATGTCCGGAACCTGTAACTGTGTGCTGCTCTCCATGAGTGTTCCTCCTTGTGTAGATGAGATCAGGACTGGGACCTACCACGCGCTCTTCCACCCAGAGCAGCTCATCAGTGGCAAGGAAGATGCTGCCAACAACTATGCTCGTGGCCACTACACCATCGGAAAGGAGATTATAGACACTGTCCTCAGCAGAATTCGTAAAATGGTAAGAGAAGACAGTCTTTCCCTTAAAATAACACACCATGGACAATACAATTAAACTTTGGGTTTGGGGTAAAAGTCTTAGAAGAAAAACCCCTTTATGTGAGCTCAAGGGCTGCTGCTGCTGTGATTAGGTTTGGGGCTCAGTAAAGCAAGGGGCCATCTGAACCTTTATATCTGCCTTAAAAGCAACTGTCATTGCGTATTGTACATGAATGAAGTGACACAACACTAGATGTAAGAGACAGAAGAGAAGGACTTTTGACCACAGGGAAGCCACACCCTGGTTGTGCAATTGTGGATATTAATTCTAAATGGACAATTGGTAACCAGGCTGCAAAGACCAAACTCCACATTTGATAGGAATGAAGCAGGATTGTAACAATGTACTTGGATGCCTGTCAGTGAAATGTTTTTGAGATGTCTCCTAAGGGTCTAGGACCCACACGCTACCTCCCATCCCCTCTCAGATGCTGAGGTATGCATTGAGCTGATAATGGAGCAATTTGTCAAGAGTTTCCATCTGACCATGCGGAGCTACCTACGGTATCTCCATGGAAATACCGCAGTCGATTAAGACATACTTAAGATGCTCAGTGGGGCGATATACTGACTGAATCCACACTGGGGGTTAGGTGCACTCTGGCTAGTAAGTGTTCTAAGCAGAATTTATTGCCTGTATTATTTGGGATAGTTATTCCAGTCCTTAACAAAGAGAGGTAAATATACATTATTCTGCTGCAGGCTGACCAGTGCAGTGGCCTCCAAGGGTTCCTGGTCTTCCACAGCTTTGGGGGAGGCACGGGCTCCGGGTTCACCTCCCTCCTCATGGAGCGGCTCTCCGTGGAGTACAGCAAGAAGTCCAAGCTGGAGTTCTCTGTGTACCCAGCCCCGCAGGTCTCCACAGCAGTGGTGGAGCCCTACAACTCCATCCTCACCACCCACACCACCCTGGAGCACTCGGACTGCTCCTTCATGGTGGACAACGAGGCCATCTATGACATCTGCAACCGCAACCTGGACATCGAGCGTCCCACCTACACCAACCTCAACAGGCTGATTGGGCAGATCGTCTCCTCCGTCACTGCCTCCTTGAGATTTAACGGTGCCTTGAATGTTGACCTGATTGAATTCCAGACCAACCTGGTGCCCTACCCTCGGATACACTTCCCGCTCACGACCTACGCGCCCATCATCTCGGCAGAGAAAGCCTACCACGAGCAGCTGTCGGTGCCAGAGATCACCAATGCTTGCTTTGAGTTCTCCAACCAGATGGTGAAATGTGACCCGCGCCGTGGCAAGTACATGGCATGCTGCCTGCTGTACCGGGGTGACGTGGTGCCCAAGGATGTGAACGCGGCCATCGCAGCCATCAAAACGCGCCGGTCGATCCAGTTTGTGGACTGGTGCCCCACGGGCTTCAAGGTGGGTATCAACTACCAGCCTCCCACGGTGGTGCCCGGGGGAGACCTGGCCAAGGTGCAGCGGGCTGTCTGCATGCTGAGCAACACCACGGCCATCGCGGAGGCGTGGGCCCGCCTGGACCACAAGTTTGACCTGATGTATGCCAAGCGAGCCTTTGTGCACTGGTACGTGGGGGAGGGCATGGAGGAGGGGGAGTTCTCGGAGGCCAGGGAGGACCTGGCTGCCTTGGAGAAGGATTATGAGGAGGTTGGAAGGGACTCGGCAGATGGAGAAGATGAGGCTGATGAGGATGAGTATTAACAAACTGCAGTCTGTTCTTAATGAAGTCAAACCTCAGATGAAATGCAAACCCTCTGTCATCAGGCTAAACTGGTCCTGAGTGCCTGGAGGTGCCAAAGGATTGTCCTGAACCTCAACGCTACTGTTTGACGTATTATACCTTTTCTGCTTGCATAGTCTACGTGCTCATAGTGCACTTCTGTAGTATGGGTGTCTCGAGCTTTATCACACTGCTGTTTATCAATGAGTGAAGCTGAATAGGTGCCTAGCTTAGTGTTGGGGACACATCCTGTCTGGGCAGAGGATCCTGGTTCCTAGTCCAGGGGAATGTTGCAAGCTGCCTGCTTTGGCTGAAATGGCAAATTCTTGCTCTGGCTTTTACTGTAAAAGCACCTTTTAATTAGAAATGTACCTGTACACTTCTATGCAACTGTCTTTTTGTATTTGAATAAAGATTTTTTTTTTTGCTCCGAGTTCTTTAGATTTAATCAGGGTGTTTGTGTGGGGAGGTCCCAACTGCATGGATGTTGTCTTGGGGAGAATAACAAATGCTGATAAGGGTGTGCTCTGGGTAGGCCATCCGTGAGGATCATCAACCATAATTATTGCTGTGAGGGAAATGACCTATATCTTGCAGGGACTTGTCTGTCCGGAGCTGGATGCTGCTCTTCTCACCTCCAAGAACAGCCTAAAGGAAGCGCGTCTGGGAGCAAGCAGGGAATCCCCAGTTTGACCTGTGCCATAATGGGGACTAGTGCCTGGGTAAAGAGTACCTTTTTGGTGGGGTTTTGCCTCTTCACCATCTCTGAAGCTTGTTTGTTGCCTGAGCAAGTCCTGGCTGTTGGGGCAGTGCTGTAGCTCTGAGCTGGGGTCTTGCTCAGGAGCTGCTGGAGTTGGTGTGAGTGTGAAACCAGCCCCATGTGCCTGGGGTTGGAGTTTGCCCTGAGAAGCTGAGCCAGGCCCATGTGATGGGGTGACTCAGGAGGAAAAGCGATGAAATGCCCCTGATAAGATACGGAGAGGGAGTGTTCATAAGCCTGTGGGATAAGAGAATGGCTGGCTCCATGCTGCATTGCGTCTCTTGGTGCCCTGCTCATGGCTGTTGCATTACACTTTGTGTTTGTATACCACAGACCCACATCCACCCTTTATTTCAGTGCTGGGCTCTGTCTCGAAGTGGAGTCAGTCTTTCCCTCCAGGCATCCTCCATGCCCTGTAGCTAGGGATCAGGTTAGGAAAGCTAAAGCCGTGATAGAACTAAATCTGGCCAAGAACATCACCAAGCCCCCCCCCCCACAAGCTGCAGAAGGCAAAGGCGGGGACTGGGAGGATGAAAAGCCTCCCACTGTGGGAGAACATCAGGTTCAAGACCATCTAAGGCACCTGAAGGTGCACAAGTCCATGGGACCTGATGAGATCCATCCCCGGGTCCTGAAGGAACTGGCGGATGAAGTTGCTAAGCCACTATCCATCGTATTTGAGAAGTCGTGGCAGTCTGGTGAAGTTCCCATTGACTGGAAAAGGGGAAACATAACCCCCATTTTTAAAAAGGGAAAAAAGGAGGACCCGGGGAACTACAGGCCAGTCAGTCTCATGTCTG
>NW_008825431.1:736681-736893 GCF_000699105.1 Pygoscelis adeliae
AAGGGGAAAAAAGGAAGACCCGGGGAACTACAGGCCAGTCAGTCTCACCTCTGTGCCTGGGAAGATCATGGAACAGACCCTCCTGGAAGCTATGCTAAGGCACATGGAGGACAGGGAGGTGATTCGAGACAGCCAGCATGGCTTCACCAAGGGCAAGTCCTGCCTGACCAACCTAGTGGCCTTCTATGATGGAGTGACTACATCAGTGGACA
>NW_008825431.1:739030-740851 GCF_000699105.1 Pygoscelis adeliae
CATGGCAGGGGGGTTGGACTAGGTGACCTTTAAAGGCCCCTTCCAACCCAAACTATTCTATGATTTTATGATTCTATGATAGCTACAGCTGCCCTCTCCCCTGATGGGGGTATGAGTTTGTAGATGTTCCCAAAGTGATGCATGGGGAGGTACAGCCAGGGATGGTTAGAGGTATGGGGAGGTGTTGCTCTGTCCTATACTTGGGAGTATGGAAGGAGCCAGAGCTCATTGTTGGCTGCAGTTAGCTTAAAAAGCCGGGGTGCTGGCAGCATGAATGGGCAGTAGATTGACCCCTAGGAAGATCCCTGTTGGGCTGAAGTCTCACCTGTGCTTAACTCACTGCTGTGAAATTGCCTGAGCCAAAATGTTAGGCATGTCCCATTGCTCTTGGGGAGGCTGAACATCAGACTACCCTCTGAGGCTGGTCCTTCTGGGGATGGTAACCAGCTCCTGCCTCATCTGGTGGGTCCTCTCCTTCATCTCCAGCTCTGCTGGGGTGATGGACCCCGCTGAGACACCCCAAAGCTGGTCAGCCCAAAGACCTTGGGGCTGGGTGGGTCTCCTCTCATTCACCCTAGGCAGTCACTTTCTACCCCCTGATTCCCGGGGACAGGGCCAACCCACCTCCTGGATTTCCAGTTGGATGCTTACACACCATGCCCCTAGCACTGACAATAACCCTCACAGGGGAATGGTAACTGCTCCGTTTGTCAGAAATGAGACTGTTCGGGGCTGAAAAGTGATTTTTAAAAGAGCAAAGATGACTTCTGACTCTGTGCCCACAGGTAAATGTGCTGAGATGTTTCCAGGCATAGTCTTGAGGGTTGCCACGTTTCCCTGGTGGCTCCATTCCCCACAGACAGCTGGGGCTGGAAGCCGCTGGTTAAATCCCTCCAAAAATGTGAGCGACAGCAGCCTGGGGTGGACACGGGGCAAGCATCACTCCCACTTGGAGCCACAAGCCAAGCCAGCGTGGCTGAGCAAGGGCAGGAGTGCAGCCACATGCTCCTGCAGCTTGGAAAGCTATCAGCACAGCACCGGGGCTGATGTAATTGGAGCGGTTGCTCGTTACTGAAATCAATTACTCCGGCACGTCTGTCAGCACAGAACTGCTCCTGCCCTCCCACGAATGCAGCGAGGGAGGGGAGGAAAGGATTTTCCTTGGGCAGAGAGCGATCCCATGGCTTTTGGGGAGTTGGCATCTCCAGCTCAATGGCCATAGACAATTCTTTGGCCTCTCCATGAGCAGTGGATCCTCCAGCCCCACGCCCAGGAGCGGCACACACTTCACTGCACAGCTTCAGCTTTATTTTCCCTACCTGTGTGCTGGAATAGCAAAGCTGGTCATAAAAAAAGAAGTCCACTAAACAGCAACACACAGAACAGCCTGCAGGAGCCATGTTTCCACCATGTTGCTCCAGCCCGTTCACCACCATTCATTCACTGCTTCATTACTGCAATAAGGGTAGATCACAGGGGTCAGAGCAGATTTGTCCACCATTGTCCTGCAGGGAGGAGGCTCAAGGTGCCTGTAGAGCTCTGCCACTGACTTCTCACAAGGTCTTGGGCAAGTTCCCTCTTCCTTGGTGCTATCCAGTCCTGATCGAGCAGCACCTGCTGCCTCTTGCTTCCATCCCATGGCCTGATGCAAGCCAAGAGCTGTGTCTGGAGCAGCTGGGGAGCTGTGCATGGTCCTTCTGGGGCCGGTGGCCATGAGGCTGCTTAGCGGGGGTTGGTCCTCAGCACAGGGGGACATGGTCTTCATCTAGCTGGGGGACAAACTTGTCTTGCTGAGAAACTGCCCCCACTCTCAGCCCCAAC
>NW_008825432.1:0-9950 GCF_000699105.1 Pygoscelis adeliae
GGGCACCAAACAGCAGCCCCCCAAAACCTACAAGAAAGCCACCAAGAAGATTGAGTCAAACTCTTCACAGCAATGGATGGTGGGAGGAGGAGAGACAACAGGTATGAGTTGAAACACAAGCAATTCAGACTAGATATAAGGGCAGAAAAATCATGCTGAGGGTAATATAGCAGTGGAGCAGGTTGCCCAGAGAGGTTGTGGGAAATGTTGGAGGTTTTCAAACCCTGACAGGACAGAACAACATTTTCTGGTCTCATGGCTGACCCTGCTATGACTGGCAGGCTGGACCAGAGACCTCCTCAGGTCCCTTCCAGCGTGAATTATCCTTTGATTCTATGGTCATTTCTAAAGACAGTCTGCAAAAATCTCCCTAAGCAATCGGTGTGCTCTTCTTACCTCTGTAACGTTTTCCTATTGTCTAATGTGAATCTATTCTACAATGTAAGCCCGTTAATTCTAGTTTTTTCCACTACAGATATACACTCTCCCTCTTTGCAGCAACTTACTATGTATTTGAGGACTGTTACCATGCCACTTCAGGTTCCCTTAGAAGCTTTTCGGATGCTTAATACTTCATGCCATTAAGTGCCACATTTCAATTTGTTCTAACTTTTGGGCAACCATATATGCCAATTTTCTTGGAGATTTCTGAGTATGCTTAAAGCATGAAGTTTGATATAGCAGGAGTACACTCAGCTAGCTTTTAAAATTTTATTTCTCTACTCCATATTTCATTGATTTTCATAGTAAAAATTTTCATAGTGCATTTTTTCTCATCATCCCATAGTTCCTAGGCTACATATTATCTGATTATGCAACACTTAAGCTGCTTCTGAGGTAGAATAGACATGTTTTTCTCTCTTGCCTTTGCTCACAAAAATTATTAAACTATAATTCTTATGGTAGCTCCTTCTCTGCAGTCACCCACGACTCTAAGCTCTATGACTATTCTGAATTTGCATGTTTGCAGCTCTTAGGTACAAGTTTATTCTCAGTGGAACAGCATCCTGCTAGCTTCCTCTGTTCTCATTTCTTGCTAGCTATGTTGGTTCTGTTTGTTTTCTCAACAGTGTGAGCTGCTTGCCCATTTTCCTTGTTCCTCAGAGGGTTTTCTCTCATATAAACACATACACCAGTGTTTTCTGAGACTATTCTTCTTTCTATTCCTTGAATTCTGCTGTCAGAAACAATTTTGCTTCAGTGCCTCAGGATGAACGCTCTTATTTCTCAATCTTTCCTATATTTAAGCAGGTCTCTGAGAGTGACAGTGACTGCAGTGTAGGAGAGGTGGAAGGGGTGAAGCTGCCTTCCTGAAGACAGGCTGGGTAGGCAGAGCTGTGACAGCTCTCTACTTTGCCTCAGGATCAGCATCCCCAGTTACACCGGTTATTCTGCCTACAGTGTGGCAGATGAGGAAGTACAACTCCTTCATCCAACACATTATATAAAGACAGATGTTTACAGCTTACTCAGACATTAGAATTAGGACAGAATAGGATGCCGTGGACAAAAAGGATAACAAAATCAGGGTATGCTTGAACAGCAAAATGAAGACATTAGTGCAGCATGGGTAGCCATAGCTTTAATCTAAATGGCACAGGCAGCAATAGCATCAAAGATGCAGAAGCACAAATTTCAGTGTGGGCTGGCAACTGGGATAAGGTCACGGGGGCTCCACTCACATCCATACCTCTACAGCATCACTGCTATTGTCCCCATGCTAGACAGGTAAAGGGTGACTTAAAATCCTGCCCCACAATGCAACCACTCCTTCTGCTGCAGTGAAGAAATATCTTGAAGGTTTTCCTTAGTAAGAAATCCCTTTGAGTTGTTCTGAACTAGCTGCTAGCCAGGTAACATTGCAACAGGCAAATTCAATAACTTGGCACTGTTAGGGCACTTGGACAAGGTTCCCTATTAAATCAGCACATTTTCCTAAGAACAAGTATAGGTGCAGCAAATTTTGCAGTTTGTTCTACATGTACTTTTTATATATCTAGCTTTGGTCTGAAAAGTAACAATATCCTAGACTGTCTTCAACTTTTAGGGTTCAATTTTTTAGTGTTTATTTGCTTAAATCTCTCTAAATACAAAAAGAGACTTGTACATGCTGTGTACCTCATGAGCTGCTACTGGTGGGAGGACAAATTAATCTTCACATTTATTTCAATGAATTCTGAAACAACTACAGCTTGCAACCCTCTGAAAGCTTTACCATTTCTGTTATTTAATAATGATGACAATATTTGTGGTCCTACTGTTTACAGACAGGTTTTGTCAAGGGGAACTGACTTCAGGGATCACAGAGTTTTGTGACCTTTGACATATGCATTTATCAACCTTGACAATATAAGCCACTTAAAAATGTTGTGAAGATGCCTGCACAACCTTTCTGATAAGTGTAGCATGTCTCCAGTCAAATGTCATCTGCTGTGACATAAAGATTAGAATGAAAAGGCAGACTGAACACAAACAATCTCAGTTTACCAAAACGTAGTCTTTGACCTGCAATGCAAGTGGAAAAGCACATCGAAGTGGGGCACATGCTCCCAAAGAGTTAGAAACAAAGCATACCTGACGCTATTGCTGAATAAGCTACAAATACGTCTTTGATGTCACTCAGGAGTGTTGTCCAGTTGTAGTGGAGATAAATACCCTAACTACTGATGAGGAGGCATGTTTAGAGTAATTGACTGTGATACATGTGTATACCGGTGTGTTTCAACAATGATTTGAGGAGATCTTGTTTTAGAGCTGTCTTGTTTTAGAGACAGAAGAGTAATTCAGTTTCTATAATTTGTTTGGGCCTTGGCCTTGCTGAAATACCATTTTCCAGATGCACCTTTTTGTTTCTGGGGATATTAGTCCAGTAGGAAGAATACTTAAACTCACAATGTTAATTTAAAATAAGTCATGAAGTGATGAAGATGGTCTTTTGTTATTAGTCCAGGCTGGATTGCAAATCCTAAATTTACTACTGAAATAAATCATTCTGTAACGCACTGCAAGTCTTCTTAAATTATTACAACTAGTATGCCATCACTTATGTCACATTAATTTCTCTTATTGGGAAAGGTATCACAAAGTGCACTCTCCACATGTACCTGTGTTAATGTCTGTCTTGTTGTTTTCATTGTTTTCTTTCCTAGATTTTTCCCTCTAGCTGAGCAACAGACACACCCAGAAACATGCCTGAGCAAAGCAATGATTACAGGGTGGTTGTGTTTGGAGCTGGAGGAGTGGGCAAAAGTTCTTTGGTCTTGAGATTTGTGAAGGGCACTTTCAGAGAGAGCTACATCCCTACTGTTGAAGACACCTATCGGCAGGTGATCAGCTGTGATAAGAGCATATGCACTTTGCAGATAACTGACACTACAGGGAGCCATCAATTTCCAGCCATGCAACGTCTTTCTATTTCTAAAGGACATGCTTTCATTTTGGTTTACTCTGTCACCAGCAGACAGTCCTTGGAGGAACTCAAACCAATTTATGAACAAATATGTCAGATTAAAGGAGACATAGAAAGCATTCCAATAATGCTGGTGGGGAACAAAAATGATGAGAACCAAAATCGAGAGGTGGACAGCAGTGAAGGAGAAGCCATGGCTAAGAAGTGGAAATGTGCCTTCATGGAGACCTCTGCTAAGCTGAACCACAATGTGAAAGAGTTATTCCAAGAATTGCTAAACCTAGAGAAACGCAGGACTGTGAGTTTACAAATTGATGGCAAAAAAAGCAAGCAGCAGAAAAGGAAAGAGAAGCTGAAAGGCAAATGTGTGGTGATGTGAAATTGCACTGTCAGGAGTCAGCCATGCAGTCTCACCTGTCGACAATACCTATATAAAACCTATAGACAGCAAACAACCATACAAGACCCTATTTATTAGTATCTGTTTAAAAAGAAATATTTGGAATTTGAAAAAATCAGGTACTGTGGTTACTATGAAAAAAGCCAACAATAGAAAAATCATGTACTCTAGCTATCAGCGAAAAAAATCAGGAAGGAAAAGAAAGATGGGCCAGGATATCTAATTTTGTGGTTTACAGAAGAAAAGAGATTTCATCCTTAGCATAATGTAGAAGATTTGGGAAGTCAACATCACATTATTTATGTTTGCATATAACTGCAAGAGAAGGCAATGTATAATGTTAGAAGAAAAACAAAGAAATTGTCATGAAGAAACTTAGAACATATAAATGCATGCTGGGTGGCATTATCACACCCTTTAAGAATGCTGTGGACAAACAATTCTGTGCAATTTTCATTACTGACTGGTGGGGCAGTGTGCATAAGGTAGTCTTGGATCTGCCAAATAAAGAAACTATTTCACACCAAAAGGAAGTGGGGGGGGGTAGCACAGTTAATAGGAACAGATATTCTCTCTCCCCCCTCAGCATGAGATTTCTTTCCAGTATGATGCGGTGTTTGAACTGCAGGATGAGGAAAAGCCATCCCCTGTACGAGAGCTGGAGATCATCTCCTTTTCTGGACCCATTGCTTCAAGAATGACCTGAGCTTCTGGCCCCAATATATTTCAGAAGAGCAGATGTTTGCCTGTGGAGAGTGTGAGATTGTATAAAAATGGTGTACATATACAAACAGAAAGCTTCCCGAGGAGGACTGGCTTGGGAGTCCCCTACTTTAAAAGCCTCTATGGGAAAGGCTCAGTTCAAATGCTGCTGATGGTTAAATGAACGCACAGTGTGATTAGTGAATGAATGGAAAGTCTGTTGAACTGGTGGTACCCTTGGAGAGGAGTCGGTGTAGTATATACAGTTTTTATTCAAATTACCAGATTAGCTGAGTGAAACTTCTTACATTACTATATTCCAATTAGAATGGTTTTGCATTCATGCATTACTAGATCTATTGCCTTTATACTGTCTGAAAGGTTTTATATTTACCATTTAAACTCATGATTTGAACTGCTGTGACTATTTATAGAACCAAATCCTGTATCTGGAGTTAGAGCCCACAAGAGTCTCTAAGAGAAGATTTGCTGGGATAAGTACTACAGGACTTGGCATATTAAGAGCTGCAGTCAGTACTGCTTTACAATGCAATACCTAGTTCAGAATAGAAAAAAACTGGTACAAACCACTCTGTCAGGGGAAACTGCTCTTCTCAAAACCTTTGGAAGGGGAAAAAGTGTACAAAATGTGAGCTTTTCTGGATCTCTCTCCAAAGCTTTTTTAAAAACTAATATGAATGAGTAAAGTATGTATTCTACTGATAACAAAGACCATCTAAGGTAAAAGAAGCACACACATTTTTTAAAGGACACATCAAAATTATATAAGCCACAATTTGCACCTTAGGAACTGCTTTGAAATAATAAAACCAAACCACCATATTTTTGGTAAATGTTTATGTCAAAATCATACTATAGGAAAATGCAGTCAAGTACTACTATTATTAGTACGCATGCTGTTGCATTATAAATAGCTTCTAGGAGCTGTTCAAATGCAGTATTTGCATTAAAAATTGTTACCTGGTTGCTCTCAGAGCTATTGCTTGCTTACCTTCCACCTTTCAAAGAAACATGCAGATATTTCACAGGTAGGGTGATAGTATACATTTCATTGAGCAAGAATTGCTATTAGCACTGTCTAGAAAGGAGCACAACTTTTGTCATTCACTCAGAAGAAATTCTGGCACCATTAAAATCAAGCGTAAAACTCCTACTGATTTCAAAGAAGACAGAATTTTGTGTGTTTATTTCATTGCATTAGAAGAGAAAATTGGAGAGAGCGTGAAAAAAAGCTAAGGCTCTTCCTTAGCAATAAATTCCTGGCTTTTACAGGATGCTTTTTCTCCATAAATCTCAAAGCACTTTACAAAAAGGACAGCATCATTATCTTAACTTTGCAGGTGGTGAAACTGAGGCACGAAGCGAGGAAGCAACTGCACACAGGTTATCCAGCAGGCTAGTGGCAGACCCAGGAACAAAAGCAGATCTCCTCAGTCCTAGTCCAGTGCTCGCTCTGTGTTTGGCCAGACTGCCTCTTCACATTCTTAAATAGTTTCTAAAACACATAAAGGAACCTGGTATGGCTTATACGGCTAAGTGCATCTTTTTCTTGTCAGTCTGTCAATAGAGCAAACAGTATTTCCAGATCAGGGATGCAAAACATTTAAAAGCACTACATTTATAAGACTTTTATACATGTTTATACATCTACTCTGTTTGTAAGCAAATGGCTGAAGATACTCAACTTCACAACATTGGATTCCACTAATGAAACTGGAAAATCAAAAGAATGATCACACTTAAGGAGTAACGGGTCACAGACAGAGCTCAGCAGTACAGAGGTCTCCTGCTGATGCTAACACGCCAGTGCCAAAGGTCATCAATGCATGGCACACGCCTAAGCAGCCAGCATGATAGATGCTCAAAGAAAAAAGGCCATATAAAGACAAAGATCCTTTTAACATTATCACTTTAACTAGGGGAATTATTTACATAGTAAAGAATCTTGCTGAAGTAGAGCATGGGGGATCTGAATTAGGCTCAAAAGCTAATGACTGCAAGGATATTACAGGCTGAAATTTGGCCCTGGACTTTTTTTGAATGTGCCTCATAGTAAGAAAAGAGTAATTGTATGGCAAAGGTGGAAATAAAACAAGTAGCTGCCGGTTGTTAGGCTTGAGGACCATTTCCTTTAATTCCCAGTTGATTCCTCACCTGCTACATAATAAGCCATGAATTATTTCATGGACTTGCATGTATCAAAGCAAGGCCAGTACAGAAGCAATATTACTCATGGACCATAGACTCGAAAGAGAAATATTTTGTACCCTTACATTGTCATCCTAGTTTATACTACTAGATTTTACATATCTTACATACTTGTGAGCTGGTTTAAAACATTTGTTTTGCTATTACTTATACAATTTTTTTTTTTAATACAGGAAAAAAACTGTAAGGCAAATAAAGAAAATATACAGCTTTATTACATTTTGTGTTTTCTTTGGGAATGTGATATCAGTATAATAAACTCTCTAAAATGTACAGAAAAAACATGACATATTTAAAACATGTAAGATCAACAGTGAATTTTAGCACCCAGAAAACGTGATCTGGACAAAATGCCTCTTTACAATGCATGACATTTATATGTATATATGAAATATTAAGATATAGAGTTATCATGAAAATGTGTTGTTGAGATTTCATTAGCAAGTATTTTATTCAAAACCTCTGGATATGAAGTCATTTGTGCCTACAAGTTTCTATGTTTCCAGTGATGTTCTGAACATACAAAATAAAGTTTTAAATGGAAGCACAAGTTTGGAAGGAGCCTTGTTGGTGCCCGCACTGTGTTTGTTTCATAAGTATATTAAGAATGTATTTTTAAAAAGTTGCAAAGGCAATCTCTAAATCAAAATAGATTCTTATATGTTAGGCAGTGTCCTAAAGTCTTCAGCTATACAAATCAGTCTCCTGAAAAGTCCTGAGAGAATTGGAGCAGTATTATTTTATCTAACATTTACCTTTCTTTTATTATACTGTGGCAAACACCTACACTTTCAAAGCAATCTACCTTCATAAAACACAGATTATCAGTGGGTGTTTCTTTTGGCCATCAAAAAGCAAAATAGTTCTGGAAGCTAGTTTATATTTTATTATTTACTTTAAAATAATGACAGATAAAATTTGGTGCTTGTGCAAAATTGAAACTTACTATATGAATCCTGCTATTCCTCCTCATTTCTACCAAATTCCTGATGTTTTTGCGAAATTTCCTACTACTGCATATTGTACTACCATCTGCTGCAAAAAACATCAAGTATAATACTTGAACACTTCTTGCAATTCAGAAGATGTGGTAACAGTTGTTCGGTTAAATAATCATTTCTGCATGTAAGCAATAATTCATACTCAGCAGAGGGAGGGATCAACAAACAAGTTTGAATACTTAGGCACATTGGTAGGCATTTGAACCAGTGATGAAATATTGAGTATTGAATACAAATTTCATATCACTGTGAAGTAATTGGACATGGCAGTCCACAAAGCTTTTTATTTTTAGTAAAAGACACCCCAGAACTCCTAATAATTCCTATTATTCATTTTTTTCTTCTAATACACCATAATTTACTATGCTTGGTCCTGATTCTGACACAGCCTACTGTGGAATAGTGGATGTGTCAAGTCAGTGTCCTGGGGTCTGCACAATATATTCAGTAACTGTTTTATGGATATTTGCCCTATCATATTCCACAGAAACATCACAAACATTACAAAATTTGCCTGCTTCTAAATTTTTTGTCATTGGTTACTACTTCTGTTTCCCGCTGGAAAATATTTTCATTGTTAACACATACCCTCATTCAAAGTTGTGTATACATACTTGTCACATTTAGTTCACTGGCATTTTAACTGGCGTTTTAACCGGCACGTCCCACCCACCTTCCACGTACGTTTTCTAATTAATGCACAAGTTTATTTCATGTAGTCAACGGTGTCTAAAGTCCAACTCTACTAAAACTGGAAAGAGAGGGAGAGCACCACTTGAGCACCTTTGAAAGTGTATACCTGGATGTTCCTTGTGAAGGATACAGACTCTTCTCTAAATTAACCAGAATAATATGGGGTTTAGAGAAAGCATTAAGCCTCTTCTGTTTCATATAGTTTACCTTGGTCAAGCGCTACTTTTTATAATGAGTCATAATGGACCTATTGAAATCATAATGGAACTGAAACACAAAGGAGCATTTGCTGTTCAGTCAGATGTATTTATTCCTCATTCAGATGCTAAGAAATGGCCCATAATGGTTCCTACAAGTGCATCTCTATCCTGATGCTCTGAAAGCTGTGGATGACAGTGTCTGTCACATGAAAGCTGCCGTTGTATTTGTATTCATTTCAGTAGAAAAAGCAGGAAATACAGAAGCAGAAGAGGTGCTCGTGCTGTTGTAAAGATCCTTTGCCCCTGGTACTTCCCTTCCTTATTTGGTTCAGTTCCTGCTGCTGGTCAGCTTGGTCCTTAAAAACAAGCTGTTGGCCTATTTACTAATCTATTCAAGGTTAGGCACTCTTAAAATCACAATACAATGGCACTGTATGCTTAGGCATATGAATTTAATACCAGACTTTACCTGTGGGCCACCTGTCCCCTGCGCAGTTGGAGCATTGTAATAAAGAGGTAGGAGGAATACAATTTGAGGGCGGGGGTGGAGAATGGGAATGTCAGAAGATTTTACATGAACTTAATATTTCTTAGGAAATTCTGAGATCAGTGAGGACTCCTAAATGTATTTTTGAAGGAAAAATCAATACTCAGTGGTCACGCTGAGCTGCACTAATGAACACTGCTGTTATGGACATCATAACAGTAGGTTACACAAGGAAAGCAATTGCTGCTCACTCAGTGATCTAGTCAAATCTGTAACTCCTTATAAAAGCAACTCTACAGTGGATCGTTAATTTATATGCCTGTGTAGCAGAACACACTCTCTAGCCACAGGATTTTTGCTCTCTTTCCTTTCCTCTTTAGTCCAGGACCCCAGGGGGGTCTCAGTTCTTCAAAAGCAGAAACTTCTGGTGGATGTTCAGTAACAGCATCCAACCCTCCCCCGGGTTAAGCAGATAGGCGCCTATGGAAAGCATCTGCAAAAAGCAGGGAAGTGACTAAGCAGTTACCTCAGCTGAGAATCAAGCAGCAGGGAGGAGAAGGGCGAGTGCGGTCCTCTTTCCCACCGTGTGGGAAGAGGCAGATGTTCTCCTTGACGAGAGGAGGTGACCTCTACAGCCACAACCACCCTGCAGCATGAACACCAGGTCCTTTCCTTCCACAAACCTCACACTGATCAAGGCTTGTGTGACCGGAACAACAAAGTCTAATATAGCAGCAAGGGAGAGCAAGGCAGTTTTATAGAAACACATATGTAAGTGCTATTTATATATGTCTCTGCGAAGAGCATGTTCACATACCAACAAACAGTG
>NW_008825432.1:9995-25309 GCF_000699105.1 Pygoscelis adeliae
ATGGTGGCTTGTCTGAGGATGCTGAATATGGAGGGAAGGTGAATATGTATAACTGCAGTGGTAATATTTAGGAAGGATGAAATAAAGGAGGAAAAAAGTCAACTCCATATACTTGGAGTTATCCTAATAATAAAATTCATTAGGTCACAGAACAATCACTCAGAGCAAGTAGCAGTCAATATGAACATAAAAAACACGTTGGTGTAAAAGAAACAATCTTAAACTCTGCCCTCCCTTTTTGCTGCCAAAACCATATTGGTCCATGGTTGCTCTCCTGTTTCTTTTCAAACTCAAATTTGAATTTAAGGTTGGCCTCATTCTGAAAGTTTGAGCAACACCTCATCGTTTCATGGTCTTTTGCTTACCTAGTAGCCAAAACTGAATGCCATTTTACAAAAGCCACCAAGTAATCCCATTGTGGTAGAGGACTATTTTAACTGGTTAATTACTTACTAACAAACAGTTCAAAATAACTTGACAAGTCCAGTAATCAGAGGGATACAGTAACTCTCTTAAATCATTCCCATGCAAAAAATTATTGAAAAAAGATCCTGTCAGTTATGTAACAGCACTTAAAGTGTACCCAGATTGCAGAACTGGAAAATACCATCAAAGCCAGATGGATGCAAACACAAAATTTTATTACTGGGAGGGTGGGGAAAAGAAGCAGCAGTGCCTCTGTTTGGCTGCTTTCCCTGCTTCTCCTCTGCCTGGGAAGAGCAGCCAGCCAGGCTGCCTTCGCCGCAGCCAAACCACTTCCTTGTCTGCTGGAAATGGTTTATAGAGCAGAGAAAAAAGCAAAAGCACCACTTGGCCAGTGGCATTGATGTTCTTCCTCCCCTCCTCTACAAGTAGGTGCTGCTACATGGACAGCCTTGTCTGAGAAAGGGGGGAAGAGCAGACCCCAGGGCTGTCAGTGGGGCTCGGGCTTCCCTCCTGTGCAGTGGATGGGAATGTGGCAGGGTGCACAGGTGATCATTTCTGCCCTGGCAGACACTGCCCATGCTGTGATGGTCCTCGCAGAGGTGGTAACACTAAAAGCCTCTGGTTAACATTTATGGCCCAGCTATAAATTTGTGGAAATACAGTTTAGCAGGTACCTCAACAGATGCAGATGCAAATGCCCTGGGCAGAAGTAATGTAGCAGCTACTAAAAAGAACAAAAACATATCTGGGCAACAATTAACAGGTAAAGAATATGTGTTTACTTAAATGAAATATTTCCTGAATACAAAAGGCACTTCTAGTACTAACTGATCAAACCAGCGGATACACAGCTCCACTGTTTCTTCTACTGATAAGTCTAGTCCAGATCACATCAAAATCTGTAGAGTTGATGATGTGGGATAGGTATATATGGTAGGTTAGTCCAGGGGTACAAATAAGTGAAATTTGTGGGCTAGTATGGTGATGTGAGGAGATTCAAAAAAGGTGTGGCTCAAAAGCAGTACACTTTATCATATGGCCTCTGTTGGCTGTGTTTTTAGCTACAGCTCTGCATCTCTGGAAGTTACCATACTCTAAATGTTGTTGGGTCATTTAGGTTACACGGAACCACTTTAAGCTTCTTACGGAAGTTAGATTATTTAACTAAAAAGATCAATGTTGCATTGCAGTCACAAAAGCATATTAATCTGTACTGTACAGATGTATGAGGTAATGTATTTTTAAATGCAAGCTGGTAGTTATAACTGTATCCTGTTTATTCTTGTGATTTCTTTAGCCTGTCAGTTGTGTTTCCTCAGAAACTTGAAATTAGTGTTCTTCTACAGGATCTTGTAATTTGAGTTAGTTTGGAAAAATAAACTTTCATATTAGGACTGTTTTCAGCAAGAGATTTTTAAAGTGCATTCAATGGCAATTAGAATTTGAAGTTCAACAGAATAATTTAACAGTCATTTGTAGAGACAGTATTAGTCATCCATTTCCCACACAAATGTTTTATGGTTTGAAATGTCACTAAAATGGGTATTTTAGAACACAAAGCAGAAGCTTGAATAAGAACAGCTTGAGCTTCTTGTATTTTAACTTTCAAATACATGGAAGTATATGCAAGTTCAATTTTTTCTGAATGTCAGTCACCAAACTCATTCTTGGTTTAATCTGCAATAAATTTGTCCCTGTGTTTTCCAACTTTTTTTCAAGAACACTGTATTTGGTGTCGTAATATTGTTGATTTTTTTTGGTATGGGGAACTACCAAACCAAGAGAAAGATAAATCTGTTAGTTATAAAAGGGGACTTTTAGGAAACATTTTCCTTTTTCTAACTCAAAATTTGTTTGATCTTTAGCAAAATGACTAATACCCATGTGTCCAAATTCCTTATGTGTGAAACTGGAACAATTTTTTTTTTTCTCAAAAATGCAGGAAACTTACAGAACATACGAAGTGAAAATTTCATTTCTCTGTGTTTTTTTAAAGCTGTTTTATAAAATAGCTGCCAATTTTTCAAAACCAAACTTACAACACAGGGTGAAAATCTGTTCCCTCTGGACACATCAGAATTTACCCCTTGGGTCTCATGCTCTCATTTCAAAATACGCCAGTGTCAAAATAAAATAACTCTCTCCCTCCAACTTCATTTGCTAAGCCCCTCAGCTGTTGATAATGACTGCAGCTTCACCACGGTGATGATGCCACCACAGAGAAACCCATAGGAGATGCAGGGGGACTGTGGAAGGGCTGTACTCCCAGTCCTCTGCATTTGCTTGAGAAGAAATCTGCAGTACCTCCTCAGTTCCTCTGAATTTTGTTGCTTGTAGGTCAGGTGCTGGGCTCCAGCTCAGAACCCCTACACAAGCACAGGCAGCTAGCTGGCAGCTCACACTGAGCATGCCAGGCACTGCTACGTGCACCAGAGCTGGCATGGAGAACATTCCTATCCCAGCCAACAGATGCCTCTGGCTACTGTCTTCACCCTAACATCCATTACACACTATCGCCCCACTGCTGTTTCGGAGGCTTGTAGGCAACTTCCTTTTCACAGGTCTAAGGTAATGGGTTTCATCATGATGTGTACCAGTGTAGACACTGACCTGGAGGTTAGAAAAATTATTTTTGGCTGTGGACATGAAGTTTTATATAGTCTACAAGGTATGACATAATTTATGTATTCTTTGCAGGAGATTTTCTTTTTAAATGAAAAGCTCTCTGGTGGTTGGTTTTATCTTTGAAATTTAAAGAGGAAAGACCATGTTAGATGAAAGCTTTCTTGAGCATTCATGTAAAGCCAGCTTTCCCATGAAATAACTTTGGAGTTCTCATCTCAGTCTCAAAAGGAACAATAATTTGGTACATAAAGCCATTGACTTTTACTTTCACTGGCATGATCGTCTTTGCTTACTGGGGGCAAGACTAAAATGACAAAAGGTCTTAATTGCATCATGGTGTGAGAAAAGGAGCAAGCAATTGAAGAGTAAAAGTTACCTGCAGGGGATTACGATGTGTCTATTGATTTTGCTTTTAATCCTCCATCTGTGGGAAAAGAGACAATATTCCCATTAGCATCTTTGAATTGTAAAGAATAGATGTTCAATCCTTAAGAGAACTTAGGGGGAAAACAGAGCAAATTAAGTTCAGTAGACTCTGGCTTGGATTTGTTCATTGACTGGACATGTGCATTCAGTGACCAGTAGCTCATCTGGTCTTTGATGAAGAATGGATATTTTGAAATAAATAAATAAGTACCGCTCCACTTCTCCTATCTTACCACTTTGGCTAGGATTAGAAAGAGAAATGCTAAAAATTAGTGGGAACAGCTCAGCTTGTCTGATTTTTGGAATACCATATTTCCAATTAGCAAAAGTAGAATTTCCCAGATCTACTGGGAAAGATTTCAGTGATTTTTAACACATCCAGACAGCTTTCAAAGAGAGACAAGTGAGAGAGACTGTCCCAGTCTAGTGCTTTCTCTCAAAAGAGAGAAATGGCTTGAAGACCACATCAATAAGTAATTACTTCCTTGTTAAAAAATGCAAAGGTGTACTGTAAATCTGGAGGGATTGCTGATGAGTAGTATTTGTTCCCTATTTACACTGCTCAAATTTCTAAGGAATGTTTTGTTTGGGTTTTTTTTTGAGACTACTTCTCATAAATTATTTTTAAAATACTTGTTTTAAAGAACATTTACTTGTATAAGAAAGAAGGTAGGTTGGCAGGCTGAGTGGAAGGAAAACATTGCTTTTCATTCTTCCCAAAGCGCCTGACGAAACAAAGAGAGTTTCTGAAACCTGTAGCTGCCTGCTTGTTTTAGGTGAATGCCAAAAGAAATGTACCATTCACGGTTCCAGCGCCAAATGCTTGCAGTCATGCTCGTTCCCCTTAGGTTAAAAGCAGTAAGTGCACACATATGGAATACCACCATGAGGCAGGGTTTTCCTTAAAAAGCATATCAGAGTACTTTAAGAAACACCAGCAAAAGAAAAGCAGAATGCACCATGTGATGAACTGGTTTACACAGGCAGGAAAGACACCAACATGCAGAGATTAACAACACAGGAATTCAAAGTGAATCAGAGACAGAGACAGAGGGGGTGCATCTGTTCTTGCTCAAATCAGTGACTCTATTCTGGATTTGCACAGATTACACTAGACCAAAGTCTGACCTAAGTAACACTGGTGGAAACATATTTAATATTAAGTGAAATTGTTCCTATTTGATGGAGGTTTGGGGAAAAGATTTAAGGATTTTGTGAATTTGTGGAATGTGAATTAAAGCAGAGAGATGTCTTTTGAATTCGACATTTTAAAATGAACCTTCTGGAACGGAATGCTGGTTGAGAGGAATGGGTTTGAAATGTGGGGAGCTTTACCTATAAATCATCTGGATTTGAAGGCTGGAGGTATGTGATGTCTTCTGGTTATTAGTAGCTTGTATGGACTGAATTGAAAATCCCAGCCTAGTTCAAAAAACAAACAGATGTCCACATTTCAAGAGCTGTGTTATTTTCATTGGCTTTTTTACTAGCATGAATTCTCTTCACCAATTAACTCAGTTTTTGAAAATCCTGGAAAATTATATCCCGCTTAAAAGTAAATTCTGCCTGTACAGCAGTAGTGATTTTATGTATACTAATCTCTCTCTGATATTCATGTTCATTCATTTTCTCTTTAATAATAATTAAAAAAAACTATAATCAGAGATTTCTCTGATGTTTGTGCAGATTGGATGCAAAATAAAGGTTCAATTAGTGGAAAAAAGTAGAACAAAATTGGAGTTTATAGTTCATTAAATCTTTTCTCTTTTCAGCTGACTTTTATTTCAAAATCAAACAATACATCTAAGATTTATCACACTAACTTTGAGATATGTTGACCAATGGTACTCTTTCCATATGTTAGAATTTTGTAATTAGTATGCACGTGGGTTTTTTTGTTTTGTTTTTAATTTAGCTGTGTATTAATAATTTATAAATGCAAGAACATCTTTAAACAGACATTACATTGAAACAAGACTCCTTTTTAGTCACTTTTGGTGATTTTAGACCTTTTCAGTTAAAGAATGAGGGGGGAGAGTAAGGAGAAAGGTGTTTTTAAAACTTAAAATATTATAATGGGATTGCCTACAGGAAATGTGGGAGACCTTAGCAATCCAAAGGTTAGCTGAGAAAGGAATACAGCAAGATACTTCAGCCCAGCAAGTCTTGGAAAGGATTGGTGGCAAATTCTCTTTCTTTTTATAAAGCAGAAAGTAGAGAAAATTATAGCAAAGGGAGTATTACCATACGTAATTACTGTCAATCAATAGGGAAGAAATGATGGAGAGTAAGATAGCAGAAGAGAGTATGGGTGATAGTGATTGTGAAATATAAAGAAGGAAGATCAGCAAAATAAGAACAATGCATTTCTAGGAAAAAGAAGGAAAAAAAGACTTCAACCAACTAGTGAAACCTCAAAGTATTATTTCCAGCTTTGGATCCAGATTAAGAAATGTGCAGATGATTTGAAGAGATCCGGAGAAGAACAATGGGAGTAACAGGACATCTAGAAAGCCTGATCTATGCTGAATAGATGAAAAAATGGTTTGGGCTAGCACAGAAGAGCCATATGGTAAGAGCCATAATAGACTTCAACTATGCTAGTGAGTGAAGAAGAAGAATAAACCCTGTGGCACATCCGCTTCTGCAAATTTTTCAGTAGTCTGAGCAGGGAAGCACCCAAACGGAGACTGGGTATGGAGACTGACTGAGGGATCTGTATCCTTTTACCCTCATCGTAGGTGGTGGGTTGGGGAAAACACCCACTGACAGGAGAGACATATTGTCCCGGTTTCGGCTGGGATAGAGTTAATTTCCTTCCTAGTAGCTGGTACAGTGCTGTGTGTTGGATTTAGGGTGAGAACAATGTTGATAACACACCGATGTTTTAGTTGTTGCTAGGTAATGCTTACACTAGTCAAGGACTTTTCAGCCTGTTATGCCCTGCCAGCGAGAAGCTGGGAGGGGGCACAGCCAGGACAGCTGGCCCAAACTGGCCAGAGGGATATTCCATACCATACAATGTCATGCTCAGTATATAAACTGGGGGAAAGCTGGCCGGGGGGCAGTGACCACTGCTCAGGGACTGGCTGAGCATTGGTCAGTGGGTGGTGAGCAATTGCATTGTACATCACTTATTTTGTATATTATTATTATTATTATTATTATATTATTATTATTTTTCCCCTTCCTGTTCTGTCCTATTAAACTGTCTTTATCTTAACCCATGATTTTTTTTTTTTTTTTCCCCGATTCTCTCCCTCATCCTGCTGCGGGGGGCAGGGAGTGAGCGAAGGCTCTGTGGTGTTTAGCTGCCTGCCGGGTTAAACCACAGCACAGGCATACTAATGACATTGCTGATATGGCCCTCAGACACATCCTGAAAGTCCTCACCAGTCTGATTTTCTGTTGCCTCTGTGATCCATCACAGTCACTGAGGATAGCTCATAGTCATCCCAGCACAGATACAAACTAATACCATCCCTCCAAGGCATTGCTTTACAATAGGCATACTGTTACACTAATACTACTAGTAGTAGGAAAAATGGTGGTGGTGAAATGCATACAGTATGGTAATGCCTGATATACAGAGTAGTTGCAATAGGGCACAGTAGCAGGTGTATGAAGCAGCAGAAGACACCACCAGGAGAATTAGTGGAATTTAAAACAATGTGATGTAGTGACTGGAGAGTATATTAACTCCAGGTGTTGTGGTCAGTGGTTAAGTTTTAGAATATATTTCTGAGGATAGATGTATTTTTAGTTAAAGGTTGTTACCTTTACATGTTGAGTATAGTATTTTGATTCATTAGGAAGAGGAGCGTCATTATAAATACTGAGCTTAAGATAGACACTGGGTGTTTTAACTTCTTTTTTTCTTTCAAAAATGCTCAGCTGAACTGTCAGGGGAATTATTTCCCAGTAGAGTCTAGACATTGCTAAAGATAAAATAGAGAAAGACAGAAAGGCAACCCTGAGACTGGTATTTTTACGGCTCTTTTTTCTTTAAAACAGTTTGCATGTTGTTTAGTTTTTGACCTTTTGTATTCCCCTCAACTAAAGAGAAGACTATTTTTTCCTGGGAGATCCTCATAACATCTCTTAATTTTTTTCCATCTTTCTTCACCCATTCCTATGGCTAAACATTCTGGGAAAAAATAATACAAACAAGGTTGCTTTCTTCAGGCATTATAGTTTCTCTGTTACTATCTCTTTATATGTGGCAGAAAAAACTCATCGTCTACCATTTTCTCATGGGGTTTTGTGTTTTATCAAGTAAGATTAACACTCTAAATATTATTTCTTTTACTTATCCTGCCAAAAATATATGATCCAACAAGAAAAACTACAACCACTATATAATTATTAATGTAACCTATTCTCTCTTATCCTAGCAATTTTTATCTAAAAGTTGACATAAAAACATATTCTAGAAAGTCAAAACATTAACATTTGGACATTATAATATTAGGGCTTGGGTTTTTTCTATTCTGTGAGCTCTACTTTAAAAAAAAAAAATACCAGCCTGTTATAAATATTAGGATATATACTTGAAATTTCAGTTCAGACTGATTAAGGACTTTTTGTGGCATTTAGCCATAGTTACTGTGATGTAAGAGAAAAATCCCCATCTGGCAACAGAGGTTGCCACGTTGACAGCAGTGTGGGCAAGAAGAATTGTGTTTCACTGCATTTTTTATCTTTCAGTTCATCGTCTGCACAGAGAAGAAGTGTATCAGGCATAGGATTCCTTTTCACGATTTTTTTTGTCTTTTATGTTTCCAGATATGAGGAAAAATAGGCTGGCTTCAGTCATTTTATGAAACACAAATGAGTTTGCCAGCAAAAAGGATGGCAGATTTTTTTAACGAGAAATCTGAAGCATGGTTGAATAAGAATCTTAGTACTGTATAAATTACTTTAATGCCATATGGACAATACGATTACTATAGCAAGCAATCTCAAAGGGAGATTAATCATGACAGATCCATTGAAAAAAAACCCAACCCAGAAAAAACAAAACACCCTATCTAGAAAGTTGATCATCTGTCAAGATGGTTGATAACTGGGTGGCTTAGATTGTTCTTAAAGTGTTTTTTCTTTATAATTTTGTTCCTTACCCTCTTGGGAAGAGGTACTATGCCTACAGGGAAGATCCCAATGGAATTTGAAGACATTAATCTTTTTTTTTTTTTAATTCTGTTTTGCTTTTGTCAAAAGTAAAGATTTTATTTAAGTCGCTGGTTTTACACTGGTTCTTTTTTTTCTCCTTTAAAGAAGAATTCTTGGTGAACTTGAAAAGTACAAATTATAAATGCAATGCAGTTGGTTCAGCACTATATATGTCTTCCATATTTGAATTAACATGTGCATTCAAACACATAATGTGATACTTCCAGATGTATACTACTCCACTGGAGACTACTAATCTGCAGCATATAATGTTGCAGATTAAAGACTGTCAATTTTGTGAACAGTTTTCTTTTTTTTTTTCTTTAGAGAGAGTGTGATAAAAGCTAGAGTACATAAATTCATTATCTGTTCCTATTACAATTTGTTTTCTGTGGCCTATATTTAATTACAGTGGGCTATTATAGATAATTATCTAGCATCTTTGAAAGTCAGTTTGCCATTAAAAAGTAATGTTTCTGTTAGAATAACAATTTTTTATGTACAGATTTAAATGTACCGTCTAAGACTTCAGAAGAAAGCAAGAGCTGTACCATCATTCCCTCAATATACATGAAACACAGGCAACCTGCTATGTATTTTACATGGGATATTATTGGTACCTAAAGAGGCAGAAGAATATTTATGTCAAAGTTTTCTTTCATTCTGTGTGATTTCTTTTCAGATGAGTTATAGTTGTTTCTTAACATCCACAGTGTTCTTCTGCCTATCTAAAAGATAGATGGTCAGATCATATTCTAAATTTGTATGTAACTACAAAGCTGAGAAGATTTGCAGAACTCACGTTCAGATGGGGTAATGATATCTGACTAGATAAATCATCTTCCTAAATTTAGATTCTTCTTTTTGCCCAGCATAGCATGTAGTTGACATGTCCCACCACATGGAAACATGTCATTTGTATATGGGGTGAACGACCCAAGTTAGCAATATAGTCTTCTGGGATTATTCTCAGTAGCAGAATCTACACTGCCAAGAACCATGACTGCTGTTGGAAGAATGCTGTGTTGAAATCCTTTAAAAATATTAGTTTTAACACAGATTCCGACAGAAATCCCAATTTCCTGTTAGGAATACAACACGTAGTATCACACCACCCAACCTTTGTAAGAAGGAAGTATTTGTGTTGTTTAACATCCTGCTTACACTGGTCAGTGAAGTTACTTTATGTTAGTTACTTGGCAGATTTCCTTCACAGTCTGAGATAAAGCCACTTTTCCTGTTGTGAGGGCTCCTGCCTGAACTCCTTTGTGTTTCCTGGGGATGTATTGACTAGGAAGCCAAGGCATTGCACAGTGCGTGCCAGGTTTCACTTGAGGGTCTAACAGTTTCTCCATATAAAAGACAACTGCTCTTCAAAACTGAGGAAAAATACCAAGTCTGTGAGCCAAGTGCTATCCAGATGTCCTCGATGGGATATAGCTGATCTTGAGAACACAGCCAAAGGAAGGTGAGAAGTTGAGGGATGCCTGCAGCAATTACCAGGACAGCAAGTCCTTGCTGGAGCAGGGAAGTAGCCACGGCTCTGGTACCAGAGGCTTTGCAGATACTTCGGCTGGGAAACCATCACACAGTCTGAGCTGTGGATGGTGACGTCTTCAGGAAAGGGGGGGAAAAGAGAAGCAGCTGCACCAGAAATAAAACTTAAGGTACTCACAATATGTGAAAACTTTAAATCTAATTATTTTCTAAGAGCCCATTTACTGAGAGCTGAATAAATACATTTATAAAAACTTTGGCTGAAAAACACTACCACTTCAAGTCATGTCCTATTCAATTACATGCCATCAAATCAAGTGGAGAGCTGACAACAGCTGACATGTGCAGAAGGTTATGGCCAGCAAAGCATAATGCTGAATGTCAGGAAAAAGATGCGATAAATCTGAAATCTGTTGTATCACACAGAAAGGCAGTATTAACACTCAAGGACATCCAGCTAGCTATTCCAATGTTTTTGGGAAATATACTGTGTGAACATAGCTGTTATCACCCACCTAAGTTCATTTTCATAGATTTATTTTTACACACATTCAAGTTGTCAGGGATATAAAGTTTTGTGATTAATTTCAGAAATAACTTCACACATGAAATTGTATGTAGAAATCTCAGCACAAATATAAAAAGCAAATGTTGAACACAAATATGGCTGCATTTATTGTTGGTATCTGTAAGATCTTTTCACCAATGAGAGGGGACCTGATTAGTATCATTAGTTCTTACTGTGAATTTTGCTAGATTTTTTCATTTTATCTGAGCAGTTAGAAAACTTCCAGCAGCACTTTTTAAGTATGACAGGAAAAGTTCAGTTTGTTTTCTCAAGATGGATTATACTGGTTTGTTGCTTTTCTGCTAACATTTTGATGATGTTTTCCATTAACTGCAAACTTGAAAATCAAAAGCAAATTAATAATGTGAAGAAATGCAAAGGGAATATTTCTTTTAGACAGTACTTGCAAAATGTTCATTTTACAATGAATAAATTTATATATAATCAAGATAATTAGAATGAATAAGGACATCCTGAAGATTAACTTCTGTAGTAAAATCAGACATATTTGTGTCTAAAAATCTGAAAACGAACCAACTCATTAAAAGTTCACTTAGCTGTACCGTATTCCTGCTATGCTTAAAGGATCACACTCAAAGTTTTCAATCCTTAAACATGAGCAATAATTCACTAAAAGACAAGTTTAATTTCCATTTTCACAATGATACTGACTAATTTTTGTGGTCTTCTTAACAGCATCATTGTAAATGAGACATAAGAATCTAATAGCAAAATTAATTTCCATACCCAGTTAGCCTGTTGGATAAACTAACATAGGCATAATCCCAGATTATTGGTGATTGCAGGCTGCAGGATTTTACGTAAAATGAAGAAAAAAAACAAGAGAACAGTTTTTTATTAATAATACTATTCTGTATGCACCAATAAATAGGTTTAAACGTTGTTATGACAGATAAACTTAAAAGATTTTAATTTTACAAGCTTTGCTTTTACCACTGCTTTAGGGCCAGCCTAATAAACTCCTCTTACACTTGAAATGGGTGACTTACTGCCTTACTTCACAGATTGCTTTTATAAAAATACTGTAAAACACACAGTGACAAATCACATGATAATCAGCTTAGTTTAGATTTTTGCCATATTTCAGAATAACTTATTTCTATATGCTTAATACAGATGATAAGGTTTCATTTTTGAAACCAAATGTCATCTACATCTTTAATAAAAATAACTTATTTTTATATATTTCAGATTAATTTTTTCCTCTTAAAGGTCTTTGAGATTAAAATATGTTAGCATATGTGACAGTACAACTTGTTCATACACTTGACTGTCCAGTGTCAGCCTTAAAACTACAGTAACGTATGTAAGGATTTTGACATATTAATTTGGAAGTGTGTAATGAATATTGCCAGTAGGCTTCTAGTGTTGAATCACCACAACACCATAAGCTTTGTGCTAGAGTTACCAACTGAAGAAAAAGCTAAGCAGTCTAACAAGAGAAGAAAACACTTTAGAAACATAGTGCTTTTCAGATAAGAACTACAGCTTTATAGGGCAGTATTTCGTGTGTGTGTGTGTGTGTGTGTGTAGTGTTAAATCTTTTTCCCACCTTTCTGTTTATTTTTTCATGTTGTATATCATCTTTATCTTCAAATGTCTAGAACAGAGATCAGAAGATTACTCTGTAGTGGAAAAAATCAGGCTTTTCATTCAATTCTGAGAAGAGAAAATAAAGACTTTAAAATAGAACTTGGCATACTTGTAAAAAAACCAATTTAGTAAGCATCTGTTAGTAAAAAAGCGAGAGCATATATACCAAAGAAATATATATTGCATGTTACTACAGTATCCCTCTCATATTTAGCACTTTTTACTGCCTGTAATCAGGGTAGAGAAGTCCTATTACCCTTCCTCACAAACAGTTACGAAGGGCAGAGGACCAGATAACGCAGCAAATCTGTAACAGAGGAAGGACTTTTATCGACATAATGTAGCTACTGTGCTAGTGCTCTGAACAACGAACTTGATTTTAGAAAAAGACAGAAGAAAATTACAGTCATGCTCCAGCTGTACCAGTTTGGTTACCATGAACACTTTATCTCCCCAAAAATGTGACACCTGGAGGTAGACTGCTTTGGGCTGTGTTTCTGAGGTGCACCTACAGACTTAACTAGCCAGCACCCTCAGAGCACGCTAATTCTGTGCAAGATGCCTGGATCATGCACAACCTGTCCTTCCGTACCTGTTGACACGCGGGGAAAGGGAGACCACTAGAAAAACTAATTAAGGCTAAGAGAAAAGAGCAAGTAAACTGCAACTGCAATTCAAGGTACAATTTACAGGTAATTGAAGACTTCTATTTTCAGGGCTTTTTGTTTTTTAGCATGGAGGTTCACATAGTTGTATGAGTGTCTGCTCAGAAATGGGTGTCCTCTATTAAGTGAAAAAGAAGGACGATACACTGGGCAGGTAATGGCTTCAGGTCTATATGGAACCTGTCAAAGAATGAAATAACATCATTTATGGTCCTGTCTGTATGTGAGAACTAGATTTTGTCTGGTAGGAGCAGCTGGTTACAGTTGCAGTGCTGAAGTAGGCAGTAGCACGCAAGCAGTAACAGCACATGGGCTGTAAAAGTCAGTGAGATGGGGATGGTGGATGGAGAGGGGCAAATGTTGATACTATCAAAATTTTGGTCCATCCAGGCAGCCACTGGCTGTAACACCAGGAGTGTGGTTTGAGGGTGCTGTGGTGCAAAATCACTGAAAACATAGGTTGGAAGGCACGTCTGAAGGTCAACCAGTCCCACCTCCTGCTAAAAGCAAGGAAAAATTCAAAGGTATATCATGTTGCTCAAAACCTTTTCTGTCAAATTCTTAACATCTCTTAGGTTAGAAGTTCCCTAGTGGCACCTGCCATAGTGGATGATTTTGATTTTTTTTTCTAGTATATGACTGGAAATTCCCTTGCTGCAACTTGAACCTGCTACCTTTCATCCTGTCTCTGTGTTCTGCTGCCTCTGGGCAAGTCTGCCTCTACACCCTTCCATACAGTAGTTGAAGATAGTAAGAAGATCACCCCATTAACTTTCTCTTCTTAAAAATGAAAAAACCCGGTTCTCTCAGCCTCTCCTAGTAACTCTTGTGCTCCAGTTCCCCAGCCATCTTGGTGGACATCTTACAGTTTATCAGTATCTTGTTTGTACTGGGAGATCTGAAACTCAGCATAAAAGTCCAGTTGAGGGCTTATGAATACTGAATAGAGGAAAATAATCACTTCCTTAAACCTGCTTCCTATGCTTTGCCAATGCAGCCCAGTGTTCAGTTAGCCTTCATTACTGCAAGGACACATTGCTGACCCATATTGAACTTGTCGTCCACTAGGACCCTCACAACTTTTTCTTCAGAGTCCCTTTCCTGCAGTCATCCTGGAGTATTGAGTTCATCCATCCCATGGGCATGACTCTGCATGTGTCTTTGTTGATTTCATTATATTCCTGTCTGCCCATTTCTTCAGATTGTTGAGGTCCCTTTGACCTCAGTTGGTCCCTTTGAGCAGCACTGCTCTCCAGTTTATCAACTGCTCCCCACAGTTTAGTCTCATTTGTGAACTTGCCAAGGAACTGCATCCCATCATGTGTGTTATTAAAGATATTAAACAGTATTGGTTTCAGGATCAGCCCCTGAGGAATGCCACTAGTAACTGGCCTTCCAACTGTTGGCACTATCCTTTGAGCATGACAATCTAGCCAGTTTTTAAACCCACCTAGTAGTCCACTCATCCAGTCTGTACCTCCCCAACTTGGCTATGAGGATGTTATGATAGACCATACTGGAAGCCTGGCTAAACTGAAGGTAAACACACACATTGATGGAGTCAGCTAACTCACCATAGAGGGAAGTCAGGTTGGTCAGGCACAGTCTGCCCTTTGTAAATCCAGGTTGGCTCTTTCCAGCCTTGTTCTTTTTGAATACGGGCACTTTTTGGATAGGGACTCTGTGTCTATACTTTTGGGGGGCATGTGGTGGAGCATACCATTAAAATCATGTACCCCAATATTTCCTTCTTACATGCCAGCTAAGCTGTGTGCTTTGAGTGTGCTCTGATAGCATGGCACACAGAGCAGCCAGGAAATATGGTGCTCTTGAAGGTGTCTGCAGGGCAGTGAAGGTTCACCCACTTGGGCCAAGTAGGACCACAATTGTTAATACACCCAGATATGTATGACAAAGGAGTACTTATTTCAGTTTAGGTAGAAACAGCACTCTTCCAAGTTACTTGCCTTGGCTTATGCAAACTGGATTTAGGCTGTAAATCATGGAAGTGGTTATCTGGGTTTTGAATTTAAAACCTCTCTTTTCAATGCTGGAAAGAACTATACTGTCTTGCTCTTTGTTAAAAGAGCGAGATCCTCAGGGATCAGGTTAGGAAAGCTAAAGCCCTGATAGAATTAAATCTGGCCAGGGACGTCAAGGGCAACAAGAAAAGATTCTATAGGTACATTGAGGATAAAAGGAAGACCAGGGAAAATGTGGACCCTCTCCGGAATGAAATGGGAGACCTGGTTACCCAGGATACAGAGAAGGCGGAGGTACTCAATGACTTTTTTGCCTCGGTCTTCACCGGCAAGTGCTCA
>NW_008825432.1:32924-38215 GCF_000699105.1 Pygoscelis adeliae
ACCCCCGCCTCCTCCCCATCCCGGTTGTTGTTCCGCATCTGCTGTTTATCCGCTGGCGATGCTCCTTCAGTGAGAGGCAGTCAAGGTCGTCAACAGTCTTTATCAGCGCATTCCTTTACTACTCAAAAGCATGGGTTGCTCAGCGTCTTTATTAGCGCATTCCTTTACTGCTCAAAAACATGGGCTGCTCAGAGGCACTTCTTTACTGCTTCAAAAACATGGGTTGCTCAGAGGCACTAGATCGTGCCCCTGCTGTATTAGCCACCCTTCCACACTAATGCTCTATAATTTTAAACCTGGACTATCACTGCCCTCAGTTTAATTACAAAATTGTTTACATGAGTCGATTTTGTCCAATTAGACTGTGCTGTTGGCATATACATTTCACATTTTGTTAGAATAATTGGGTTGTTAGAATGTTTTGCAGGGTTAATGGTTCTCATTGTTAAACAGAGCATTACTTTCCCTATTTGCAATCTGTAACAGCTCACTAGAAAAACAGAAATTGAATTTCATCTAGCAGTGGGATAACCCATCCATTAAAATAGTCTTCCTAGAGACAGAATTAGATGAAATGTGCAGTTTTTAGTTTGCTAGGGATTTATCTCAGCATTTTGCAATTTTTTTTGATCTAATTTGGCAAAAAATACTCATTTTTTGTGTTTTATGAAATCCAGGCCAGGGAAATACGGAAGCTCTGTCCCAGGAACCCAAGTCTTCTGGTTCTGCAAGAAGGACACAAGTCACTCAGGACTTCCAGATAGCCCACTGTAGCCCCAGAAACCAAAATCCTGGAAGCCAGGCAGGGCTTTGAGGAGGTCAGGGAATTGCTGCTACAGTCCTTGTCTCCCAGGCACAGCCAAGAGTTTAAAGGCTCCCAGAGACTTCAGCATGCTAGGTCCATGGCTGGAAGCCTTTGCATGCAAAAGTGCCATGGAGCCAGCAGGAAAAAAAATGATATGTTAATTTTCTGCTATTCAATAACTGACCCAATATGTTTCTGAGAAGTATCCTGGGTTTACCCAATAGTTGTTTTTTAGTAAGTCCTTCTAATAGTGGAAAATTCCCTAAATGACTCTGCTTGTAGCATCAGGTAGGTCTAAGACTGTTGCCCTTTCATCTAGCTGAGTCTTCCAAATTTGTAAATTCTATTCAATGCTGTTATTAGGCTAGAACTTTGCCACTGTTGTAGCTGGTCTGTATATTTCACATTTTGAGACTGTTTCCCCAAAGAGTATCTGTCTTTCCACTCACATCCCTGCTCACATCATCATCTGTCAGACCGTTGCTACCTTGAATAATTGATTTATTACTAATGAATGCAACAGTGCTTCAAGATTTTATCTAGGTCTCTGTATCAGAAGAACAAAATGTCACATAATCAGATTGTGCCTATGATATGTTTGTATTATTTCTAACTTAACTGAAATGAAGTAAAATGAGAAAAAAAAAATCAGGAATATCTGACAGTTTCACAGTTAATCTCCAGAACAAAGTCTGTATCTTACAGGGGAACTTTAAGTAAAGGCCTAGCACTTGTTGTCTCCCTCCCCTCCCCTCTCCTCCCCTCCCCTCTCTTCTCTTCTTTTTTTAAAATAAGGGTTTCTGAAGTGTTTATATGCAACAGAATATTTAAATTTTTTTGTAGTGCATCCAACTAACACATAGTTTTCCAGCATTGCGAAAGTGAGTGCTTTATTTGGGTAGAGAGGTTCTGGATGACAGATGCCACACAGATACTCGCAGGCAGGAAAAGAAAGACAAGCCTAGAAGAAGGTCTTTAAGTCCCATTCTGGGCTAACTCCAAGTGATCTAAATCATACTATCCTTCTCACAAGCTGTAGATGCTCCAGTTAACAGCAATAATTTAAGAACTGTCCCTGTAGGTCTTCTATGAGGCAGCACCAGAATCTCTGGGTTCTGAGAGCTTGAAATTGTCTTCCAGTTTCTAGACTAAATATTATTTGCCGTAATTCTAACCTGTCTTACCCTTCTTCTGTTTTGAATTCTTCTTTCTAAAATATGTGTTGTCAGAACTGTACAACATACCAAAAGGATTCTCACCAGCATTTAATGGAACAGTTTTAATTTCTTTTTATCTACAAAAATCCAATTATTTACACATACTAAGATCTACATTTTGCCCCAACTGTCTCTCACAATCATCCATTGATTGACTGTTACAGCCAGAATTTTTCTTACTCCATCATTTCCAACAGATGAACTCTTACCTAACAGAATTACTTGTTATTAGTCTCTAAGAACTTTCACCTTGTGTAACTGAATGCTAAAAGCCTAAAACAGATGTATCCAAAGCTCATGTATTTAGGCCAACAATAGCACACAAATGGAAACAGGATCTTTTTCAGCTAATCCTATGATTCTAGTCATGTACACATCTCAGTATCCACTGACTACATACTCTTAATGTATGCATCAAATTTTAACTGTTCTTAAACTGCTTTTTGGAAATGATAGTCATCATAAAATACTGACTCAAAAAAACCCCAGTCAACCATCCAATTAAATTCTGTGACTCGTGAAAAACATATCCTCTACTAGATAGCTGAATCTAAATATTTAGGCTTTGTGTTAAGGTCCCTATCAACAGCCATGAAAGTTATATATCAATGTTTGCATTAACACAGTGTTGTCTACATTTGCCAACAAAATTTTTACCGGAGACAACAGTTCAGCAAGACAATACTGATTTTACTGAGGCAGCAGTGTTAGGGGGAACACAGCAACTCAATGAACAACATGATAAGCTTTGGCATATGCACCGTGCATTTCACAAATGAGTCATCCAAACCAGCCAACTCTAAAGTAGGAACAGGGTAAAAAAGAGAAAGAAAAGGGTGTAGCCAAATACAACAATCAGACAATCTTCTGCCAAATTACTATTGAAGTCCTCTGCCAATAAGCAAAGAAATACTATTTTTAAAGATTTCTTTTTTTTCATGAGACCATGTACTGAAATGCAGAGAGATATTTCCATTCCATGGGGGAAGCAGTTAGCATAATGAAGTGTGAGAAAAGCACTGTAAATCTCCATTTAAGTAAACCAAAGAAATAATGAATAGGTGAGTGTAAGATTGCAGAATATTAGAATGATATGATATCATATAATTTCTAAATAAAGCTTCCCTTGTTATTTTTTTAGCTTTTACAATTATTTGTGTTTATAGAATTCGAAAGTCTTCAGAAGGAAGGAAAAAAACCAAAACAAAAAAAAGAGTTGAAGAGCACAGTATCAATTCCCACTGGATTTTGACCTGCCCTTTAGAATTAGCAGCAACTTATCTAGAAGAAGCAGGAGGAGGTGATAATTTTATTGTTATTAGTCTAATCCAGAGTGGGGGGAAAAATTAGACAAGCTTATGGTCATGCGAACCGAACAACTGAACAACAAAAGAGAGAACTTCTCAGGGCAAATCTTTCTGTTCATTATCTTTAAGGAAACCTGTCTATACAATACTTTTGTGGTGTTAAAGAACCTAATTTAAAATTGCAATGTGAGCATCAATTTGTAGCTGAAGTGAACCCTGTTCCACACCAGGACATTTATGCAAAATATGAGACAAAAACCAGAAAAATCATTCTGACTGTATTGTGGAAGTTACCCAGGTATTCTTACCCAGGTATACTTAATGAACTCAAGTGAACTTAAGGCTTATGAACACAAAGCTTGTGAATAGCAGAAATAGACAGGACAATCACTTTGACAGATGTCGTGTCATTACACTTTCTCTATGTAGCATGGCCTCAGCTCCTGAGCACTTTCTTTTTTTAGTATGACTGAGAACCTGCCCTGTTCTTTTCTGTCCACCATTGCTCATTCTGTCGTACTTTTCTGAAATGCCACAGAGATATTCCTCCTGAGGCAGGGCGCATTAAAGCTCTACTTTTGACAGCAGAGCTGCTGGGATAACCCTACAATGTGTCATTAGGAAGCCATCCACTTTAAACTTGAAAAAAGCAAACAGCTCCAGCTAAGCTTTTTTAACATAATATATATAGTCCTGCTTCACCATCTAGAGAAAACGTCACTACCCTGACCTACAAAATAGTTCAACTATATCTAAACCTGGCAGTATCAAATACTCTATATTATTTTATCCAATATGAAATTCTTTAGTTTAAGGGGTTTTTTTGTTTGCTGTTGATTTTACATCCTTTTCCAAGCTAAGTGTTGCCTTCAGGTTTGATAAGAATGAGAACACATTCGTTTTGCATACATTAGAAATCTGTCAGAGGGCTCCATTTTAGCTGGAATGAATAACATCCTGTTCTTGTGCACTAGGCTACATTTCTTGATCAAAAACCTTTCACTGCATTATGGAGTGGGGAAAAGATTGGTGAAACTAAATGTACGCTTTCCTTCCTTCTTTTTTTAATAAGTGCTGCTTTATTCTTTGCTGTTATATGGTATTAAGGCTGGGAAACAGAGATGTTTTATGCAGTAGCTACTCTACAAGGGAACAGCATTTCTATTGTTCTACTTTACACTGGATGCAATACCAAATAATGACATTTCAAGCAGCCCAAGTGGTGAAACAGCTGCTATCTTTAACTTGAGTGGCTGAGAAATCTTGCAACCATAGTGATACAAGATCACCAGCTAATAAACTGTTTCTCCTTCGATAAAAACCAAGACCTTTTTTACTAATTCTTAGCCAGGCTAAATAATTGCCTGAAATATCAATTTTGCTGTATTCTGGACGTCTACCAAAGCCAGTGCCAGCTTGAGAAGATCTGTCCTGTTTTTACTGTTTCACTTCATTATCAGTTCAGAAGTGGGTTGCTGGTGTCCATTTTGCTAAGAGTCATCTAGATTTCAGAAGTTTTATAGGATACATATTATAAAAGGGGAACATTGGGCTCAATGTTTTGACATAATTTTCTTTTGCAGAGTGACATCTTTTTCTGCTCTATTCAATTGTGTCAGGTGGCTGAGGGTTTTTTGCAACTTAGCAACTATTTCATAAAAAATGTTCCTACCTAGTGAGCTTACTTACCAAAGTAAGAAAACTCCATAATTCTGAAGTTAATGCATACCACTGAAATTAAAGGTTTGTACAAAGCTCTTTCTCCTCAGGCTGGGGCAGTGCACGGTGTCCTTTTTCGAGGAGACACCCACTCTCGTTGCAAGACTCTCCCAGATCTAGGGGCAATGCCCCAGCTGGTGCCACCTGGAACTTCCCATGGCACTGGCAGGAAAATCGTTGGGTGGGCTCTGCCACAAGACCTCCTCCTAAACCCAGCTACTGACCTCTTCTGCCTCTATTTTC
>NW_008825432.1:38246-46850 GCF_000699105.1 Pygoscelis adeliae
CCCCTTTTGTGGGGCAGCAGTTATAACTGCATGCCCCCTGACCTGTGGCCGTAAGTTTAAAAAATGTCCCTGTGCTTCCTTGCAGTACCTAAGGCCCTGGTGCTCTGTACTTCAGAAAACAAGGAAGGGATATTTCTCTTCTCAGAGTGCTATTTATTAATTAAATTGGAAAAAAAGTATTCAACTTCTTCCTCAGTTGTAAGAAAAAGAGAAAAAAAGAAGGCAAAATGTGAAAAGAAGAAAGTGGAAGAGGAAAACTAGAAATATCAATAAACAAAGATTTTTTCAAAAATATTTTGGATAGAAATTCACATAAATATCTTGTATAAAAACAATGAAAATTACCTAAAATAAAATAAAAAGTTAATACTTTCTCTCCTTATGCTTTCCTCTGCTCTCAAACTCTGCAGTACCTTGTTTCAGTGTCAATCATCACAACTAATTATCCTTTACAAACATGAGTGAACTCAGAATATGTAGCAAATCTGGACAGTCTTCTGTAAAAGAACTATTAAAAATTGCATGCTAGGAGACACAAGCCTAGGAAAATTCATTAAAAATAAATAAAATATCTCCTGCTGAGCAGATGCAAAACTTTTAGAGCAGAATTATGAAAAATAATCATCCTAACTAATTTCAGTCTTTTTTTTTTTTGGTATTTTTAAGGAGTTTCACAAGCTAATAAATCATTTTATCTGAAATGTTCTAGCTATTCTCATTCCTTATACTGCAAGATTAAAACACTATATGAATCATAATGATTATTTTTTTGCTCTACAAAGAACAGAGTGTAGACCTATGGCATCCTCATAGAAATGCTAGCACTGAGGTAGAGTACTTGTGGTCCTTTCATGCAACTTTTCATTTTAATTTGAGTAGCACTGATGCTTTATGACTATAAGAAAAGCACTCTAAGTGTGATGGTTATAGCAGGATTCAATGTATACAACTAACAATTTTGCCTAGTTTGGAGATAATGAGGACAAATATAATTTTCCCATAAAATGGAATTTCTGGTGGTGTATTTTGAGATAGACATGTTTGTTAACTGTTAGTAGCAATTTATATAGGTACAAAACTACCTTATGAAAATAAAGAAATACTGTGATTAAAGCAATATCTACTTATGAGCTACCAGATACAGTTGATTTACCACTGAATACAGTTTAATTGTATAGTATAGTAGTATAGCATTATAGTATTGAAATGTACATTTTATTTCAATTTCTTTATGGCTTTAATAAAATGAAATTAAAACTATTACCACCAGTCCTGGGATACCTATTCTATAAGCATTTGAAGTTGGGCTAAGCTGCGGCTGTTATGCATCAAAGAGGAAAAAGGAATAGAAAAAAAAAATATTCCCTTGTAGCATATTTTCATTTCAAGAGTGAATCATTTGATAACAAACAGTTCTGAGACAATTAGTTATGAATCACCACCCCCTAGTACACTTCAGCAAACTCTCTTCAACTCTATGTCCATTTGTCATTGTAGAGTAAGCTCAGAAATTACATCTGCATGTATCAGAAGATTTTTATTTGTGGATATTAAATTATATTTCTTAATTACAGTGGTCTGAATTGGAAACCCTTTAGAAGTTGGGCTTCCCATCAACTCTGACTATTCCTTGAAATATCTTGTTTATAAGTAACTGAAAGAAGCACTTCAGAGGAATTTGGGGAGATTTTTTTTTAGCTTACTAATTAAATACATCTGACTGAGATGGGTGAGCACCAGGGAAATACAAGCATTTCCATGAAATACAAACTGCAGTTTTATCTGCAAATGTCATGGAATAAGGAGGAATAAGTTTATGTCTGTCTGACTGTTTAAGAATGGGATCTTTCCATGTAAGTGGGACTCCTGGCATAAAAAAGCATCTGCGTATGCTCAGAATAGTATGTTGTTCTGCAAGGAGCTGACAAGCCCAGCCCGGGGGGGGGGCAGAGGGGCTGGATCGGGGTTGAACCCCTTAGAGCATGTGAAGGCATTCTGAACAGGGGAAGAGGGCAAAAAATGTCTCCGTCATGCAAAACGCCTCTGTCAGGCCAGTACAACAACTCTGATGGGTCTTGAGCAGAGGGAGCATACCCAAACACTGGACTGTCACTGAACGGTTGGAGTCAGAGCCCAAAACCACACATTGGATTGAGTTTGATTGCAACCTAAACATTATCTTCAGTTTGGCTTTCTGGGCATATTGTTTCTTTGCCTGACTTACGGTGAAATCTCAGAACTGCTGAGACTCTGGATTCCCCCCAGAATTTACAACCACCTAATTAATTCTTACCAACCTGGGAACCACTTTATATGAAGCTCCCATATCTCAGCCTTTGCTACAGTTCATTCATCACCCTAAGAACTCTTTTAGGTTTGGTCATATTGGGTCCTCCACGGATCTCATAAACCCTCTTTTCTCCAAAACCTTCTGTCCTTCCAACAACTGCCTCTTAGAGACTCCAAGTTACCAAAATGCCTTTCCAGGTAAGCTGCTGCCAGGACTGCTGGCAGAATCACCCTTCTCAGCTTGATGACTTCCTTTAAACATATGCTCACAGAGTCCCTTTTGGAGAACAGTCATTGAGAGAACAACCCCAACATGAACGCAAGCACAGCATCCACGCTATGTGCCCGCCTCCTGGGCACAGTGTCCACTTTCCTATTGTATACTGGAAATGACTGCAAAAGCTGAAGGCAAACTGAAATTTCTAAGTTGTAACATTGTTCAGAAAGAGAGAGAAAAAAAAACATTGACTCATTGAGAGGATTCCCCTCAGCAATTAAATAAGCTATTTTGCATATAAGCAACGCCAATTTAAATCATTGCCTATTGGGCTAATTTCATAACGGTATTTTCAAATGATAAATGGTTTGAGGGTAGTCATGAAAATGCCAGGCATCTTGAAGGCAAATCCTCTTCCTGTGAATAAATGAGGTTTTTGTTCAGTGCACTAAATAAATCAGGTTGAAGATGCCGCAAGTTATTATAAATTTTCCTAGTTGTGCTTTGTTTTTTTCGTTAAGGTATTTGGATTAGTGGGATCAAAGAAACATTTCCCTAGCTCTGCTTCAAAGAAACACTGTGAAATGTAAAACATGAAATGTGAACAGGCTTTTTTGTCTCCCTTTCCCCCACAAATCCTTCTCCCTTTTTGAGTGGGAAGCAGTGCTCTGAAAGGAGACTGTTCCTCAAGCTTTTATGTTTAGTGACAGTGTGTATACCCTTGTCATCTGACACTTCTAAGAAATCATAAGCGCCACCTTTGGGTTGACACAGTTAATTAGCCTTTCTGAGTTAAACAGTGCTAGTCTGTCCCCCTGAACAGTTAAGATCCAAAGGAATGATAAGGGATAAACCAGAACATAAAATCTGAAAAGGCCATGTCAGAGAACACTGTCACATAAAGTCACATCTCAGCTACAAATTCAAGCAGGACTAATTCGTTGAAATCACGGCAGCCATACAGCAAAGACATTATTGGAAGACTAGTTCTACTCAACTTTATTTTCTGTACAGATCAACTTTATGAGTTTTTTTTCTAAGTGCAACACAGCTCTGGTTAAGAAAATATCTTATAAAAGTCTGGTCGTGCAGAGGGCTTTGGGAATACAAAAGAGGCAGCACTGGTCTTTTGCTGTGTAAGAGATAGTGACTATTTCTCTTTAGCGCAAGAAAGAGGTCTGACTGTTCCTCCTCACACAAGTTTTACATTGAAGCAATGTCACTGAAGTCAGCTAGAGCCACACCTACGGTAGTAATAATGTATATGATGGAGTGAAATCTCTGGACACAGTTTTAAAATACGGAAAAGACCTACAGATGGGGACCTAGTATTCTGTTAGAGAAGAAGAGAAAGGAAGGCAAAGAAGAGAATAGAAATATTAAAAGATTATCACACTGTTACAAGGTATAGCTCTATAAATCTAGGTACAGGTGTATTAAAGGATAGGCAATCTTAGATAGAATAACTCCCCTACCCTATGACTCAGATTCAAAATTAATCATATCTGAGAGCTGAAAAAGTGTGGTTAACTTTTATTCCTTATAAATTTTCATTTTTTAAGCATCCCCAATTCTGGAATTTGGCCAGGCCCAGTAAGGAAATGCCAAACTATCTCAATAGACTCTTCTCAAAACATCTCCAGAGCAAACAACTGGACGGACAAAAACAATAAAAAAGCCTTTGCTTTAGTCTTACATGATACCCAGCTTTTATGGGTCTGTGTACCTCTGCTGAATCCGTGAGTTCCTGAGAAGATGGGCAATGTGCCCTACCCCAGCTCTGAGTGCTGCTGCTTTACAATCAACTTCGGTAAAAGTCAGCACAAACATCCTTGCTTGTTCCTTTGAAACTCGTGACCTGAGGTCAGCTTTACAGCTTGTGGCCAAAACTAATTGCAAATGAACGACTGAACCTTCTCCTCTGCCCGTTGTTTGAAACACAGATCACATGTACCAGCAGCATTTTCAAACACTGTGGAGTGTCTTGTTAAAAAGTAACAAGGACTCCTGAAATCTTAGCAAGATAAAGGCTCTTCACCATTAGCTTTATTTCAATAAAAGCACCTAGAGAACCCAGAAATCCTAGCTGCCTGGACATCCCTTATAGTTTTTCAAGGTTGTGGTTAGACATATTTTGTGAGTGCAGTAAGATTTTGACATATCTTGAAAGTACAACCTGCAACACCTTGAGCACTGGGCTTACGCTCAGTTAGTGGGACTCTTTCCAAAGTCAATGAACTAGACCTGGTCCCAGTGCAGAGAACAGGCCTGGAGCACTTATGAGGTTGTGACATCAGTATCTGCTAGGAGGAATACAAAATAAATGCATAGACAGCGTGCTTCTGTCGCGCAAAAACTCTGAAATGGGAGACTGCAAATTTTAACTTCTACTACACATTAGCATGAGAGGAAAAAAAGAAAGCTTTGCAAGGTGCGTAAAACAACAGCAGTAGCAATAAATGTTTTTTAAAGATTCTCTCTGAAAAAGAGGACAGCAAGAAAGGAGGCTATTAGGAGTTTGTTCTTCTTGTAATGTACTACAATACAGGATCAGCTAACATTTCACTGAAGAGGAATGAGTGAATGAAGTTCAGTTTATGGTTACACTCACTTATGCATTCACAGAAACCAGTGTTTTCCCTAATATTTTCAAAAGGTCTAAAAAGTCCAATCCTTTCTTCCAAGTATGTCTATTTTACCAATAGAATAAACACTATTTTTAATGCCAGCAATGATGTTGTTAAATTATCATAAATTAGACTGAATTGACAAGATTGTACCACTATCATTATTGTACCATTATTGTATTGTGCTGATATGTCTAATTTAGTGTTTAACACATTTTTAAAGTAATGGTTAAATGCACATAGATATTAATCTTTACAAAAATACAGATATTATTTTCAGATAATAGGAAATGTCTGTATCTCTCTGGGAGAAGATGACCTGACTCTTTGGAAAACAATTTTCCAAAGTTCTTCCCCCCTCTTAAGAGACTATCCTCACAATTTTATAGATCTACCATTTTTGCATGAATTAGGGAAGCCAATTAAATGATCAGACTGACTATGCAGTGTGCAGATTGTTCATTCCTAAATGTAAGGAGAATATAGCTGGTTTTTTTCAAAAATGTAATGTGTTGTCTTTTAAAACGTATTGATGTGCGCAGAATTCAAACTGCTTCTAAAGTTCACGTGCTCTGCAGAGGAGGAGATCACACAAACCTTTGCCATATTTTCACTATGAAAGATGTCATCATATTTCTATAATGCCAGGTAGTCTCTTCTTTCCCAGTATTTCACAAAATCCTGCTACTTAAAAATGAAAACCAGTTTTGCCATTGACTCTGACTGACGTGAGACCCAACCTTGTATAAAGCTCCAGCCATACATTAATTTGTTCATTCTCATCTCCTAAATTACAGGAACATTTTTTTTTTGTTCTATTTATCCTACATTTACGGAATTGATGGTTGTAATAAGACAACCACAAAATGCAAATCAAGATTTTTCCTTTGCTAAGATTGTTTGCTGACTCATTAAGACAGATAGTCACTGAAAGGATCAAATAATGACAAATATCATAAGACAAAATATGTATCATGACAACAAAAGTTTTTAGTAGATGATGTACCTCACCACTTCTATTTGTGATACTGTCATTATACACTCTCTGAAACAGGTCAGTCAGACTAATTGAACCAAAGTTCTTGCTAAATCCTTCTCCAGAAGGGTCATCTTCCTCTCACCATGCCTCAGATCTCACACTGGAAACAGAATGAGATCTCAAAGGGCAATGGGGTGGTTCAGAAGATCACCTCTCATCCTACTCACTATTCTCATGTATCCATCATTTCACTTTCTGTAGATCTGTCACATCTGATATGACCTTAATTCTGCTACCATCAGCTTAGGACACCAGCAACTCTGTAACTTGAGGATGACTATTGCCAGACAAAAAAAGAATGTGACCTTAAACTGGATGGTTTACTGAAAGCTTCTGTTTCATCATTCCTGTTTAATTTCCCGCCACTCTCTGATTAAACATCCAATGCCTCAGGATTAACTGATTAGTGAAAATCCGTGCATGAAAGCATATCTGTGGCTCTGACTTTTCTTTAAATTTTGCATTGTGTATAAGAAAAAAAAAACCACAGACAAAAATCACTCAAACTTTAAACAAACTAGCATGACAGAGCACTTTCCAAATGCTCTTTTCCATGGAAAAGATCATTACAAAGATTTCAGAGGCATACATGTACCTGTTTTCCTAAAGGAAATAAAAGAAAGGTCCAGAAAGCTTAGGGTAGATACACACACAAAGACGTGTCACTTTAAAGGAAACACATGGAAAACAATCTTTTTCTTTTCCCTAAAAATCTGTTTACTTTAGCCTGTGGTAAAACCAGTAAATAATTTAATTCTGAATATGTTGTCTTTCAATGACCTTTGAATGCAGTCATATGCTTGATCGCCTGCTTTAGGAGTGAAGCTCAGGTCCAACTTGTGGAACCATAAGTGTCACAGTATGTGTGACCTACAGCAGTACACCACCACTTCCATGCATCATCCACTTCTGTTACACTACATAACCACTGTACTCTTGTCTGAGCCTGACACCTGGCAATATTTGCTAAGCTCATTTGTGCTACTCTTTCTATACTCCTACATGATACACAGAGACTGACTTACTAAAAGTTACGGTGAGATTAGTAAATGGAGCAATTTCCATTTGTGTTGTTCATGTGTGATTAATCATATACAAAGTAATTTGGAAATACAGGAGTTTCTATTCTTCATTTGGAAATGGAATGCACACTCTTCACTACATACTTTGTCTATTATGCATTCCCAGGACAGAAATACTTAATTAAAATATGCACAGTACAGAGAAACCCTATTCTCAGGGACATAAGATCTGCCTGTATTTTTAAAGCTGTACAGGTAAAAGTACTTGCACAATGTGGTAGCACCATGTGCTACCTTAATGGCACTTGCAGTCAGGCTAATTGTAACTGTATATTCACAAACATCACATTTAAACCTCTAATAATCATTGCACTAAATGCATCTACTTATACGAGTGATAAATTAAGTAAAGCTACGTAATACATAAATAAATAATTCAATATGAAATGCTAGACAGTCTTTGAGTTTAATGAAAATAATACAAAAGAAGGATGTACAATGACAACATAAAGTACATTTTTAATTTCACCTTTATTCCAAAAACACCTTCAGCATAGTATCCACTGATGCATGGCTGTTAAGGTATACAGAACTAAAGCGAAATGAATCAACAACATGTGCATTTCACATGCCACTAAGCAGCCCTCTGAGCCACTTTCTTTCTTCCACTTAATCTTTGTCTCTTTGCTGTTAGATGGTGGTCAGAACCTCTTACAGGAAAATGAAAGAAAGGAAAAATGAAAGGAAAAAGGTGTAGTATGTGGCATAGAAAATGGACTAAGCGGAGAAGGAAATGGTAGCATATCTAACCAGCAGGGAAGAGCTGAGCCAGTCCTTGAGAGAAGTCTGGCACACCATCAATAAATAGAAGCAGTGCAATAAGGAATAGCTCAAGCCAAATGCCTTTGGTGTCCCTCCTTTCCGATAACTGCTCAGCCTGCACACCCCAGGGTTGACAGCAGGCAGTTTTAAAGAAAGCACTGGGCACTTCTGTCAGATCATGGTCACTGTTCCTCCTGTCCCTCTCTAAAACAAAACTATGGCTGAAAAAATGGGCAGCCATGACCAAGCTGTCCTCACGTATTAAGGATACAACACAACGAGGGAAGAAGGCGTACATCACACGGTGACTGTGGTAGCTGCAACTGAATTAGCTTTCCAGCAGGACACAAGTCAAAGCAAACAGAGATGGCACATATATGAATTCTATAAATAACTGACTACTGATGAAGTGATTTGCTCTGACTGGCTCACTTGACAACAAGCATGGCACATTATCTTCACAAATATTTCATTAGATGTTGCAGGAGAAACCCAGACTGGCAAGAGAAAAGGAATACCTGCTACTGTTGAAATACTGTATATAGAGTAAAGTAGAAGAAAATAAGAACCCTGCAGACACCACATTTT
>NW_008825432.1:46901-63679 GCF_000699105.1 Pygoscelis adeliae
CCCTACATTCTTACTATTTCTTATCACAGCATTTACTTCTGTGAAAGAAGTAAATTAATTAAATTTATAAAATAAAAAAATAAAATTAAAAAATATGTAAAACACATTCAATTAATTAAACTGAAAATAAATTTAAAAAATAAAGTAAATAAATAAAAGTAAATAAAAGTAAATAAAAAATAAAAGAGTAAATAAATTAAAAAAACCCCACAAGACTGTGAAGCATGCAAATGCAGCTCTAGCCCTCTCCTTTCCTTCTCTGATTTCTACTGCACTTCATGAAACCCTTCAACTTGCAATGCCAAATCGCATCCCTGAATACATATCTCTGTCTCAAAAGAGTTGAACTGGATGTCAACCCATAATTACCAATAATTCAGCAAAATGTACAGAAGAAAAATCTATGGATAAGACACCATATATACTTTAGCATGATGCAGTCTTCCATGGCATCTAATCAATCTCTGTATCAGCTCAGAGTAAGGTTTCACTATTTTTAGGCCCATTTTGTATGTCAGGGAGAAAAAAAAAAGCTTAAGACTCCACTAACACAATATGTGCATAAAAGAGTCCAGATACCTGGATCTAAATTTCTGTTCTCCGTCTTGTGCATTGGATAGATGGCAACCATTCTGTCACAGCTAGTAACTCCTTGAGTTATGTCTCTATTTAGTACGGACTTTATCCTACACATGCTGTTGTGGGAAGAGATGGCAGCTGAAACTTTTATTCCTTAGTGGTTTCTGGACTTTTCTGGGGAGTGGCAGGTTTTCTCCTTCATTATGCTGACTGCATTTTGTGACATTTCTTACTGAGGAAATAAAAATGCAAGTGGAATTTGATATTCCTGAGGACTGTATGGAAAATGCAGAGCTGGATTTTGAAACCTGATTTCATTTGGAATAGAAACAAGCATTTCAAACCTATTTGAAGGAAAAATTCTGCAAAAATGTAACTGTGTCAGCTAAAACATTTCATATTGATAAAATGTGTTTTGACACTGTTTCGCACTATTGGGATTTTTCCACCTCCTTCTTAGGTACTATTACAGCAACACTGCAGCATTGTCCTTTCACAAAACCTTTACATTTCAGCAGAACTTGGCTGAAGAATAAATCCATTGAAGCTTCTCGGATCGAGCTCAAATATTCTTCAGTCTACAGACTCAGCCTTCCTACCACCCTTTGGAATCAATTTCCTTTCACAGGGGATACTGAAAGAAGCCATTAACTCTACAGGAGAAAGCTTATGGAAAGAAGGAGGGGAAGGATTGAGTCCAGCAGAACTGGAAAAAAAAGATTTGTCATAGCAAGTGTGAATGTTGCATGAAGAAAGGAACTGACTGAAGTGGAAAAAGTTACATGAAGAATTTTAAGTTTAAAGTAAGTTTCTGCAAAAGAACATGCCCACATGTTTTCATGTTTGGAAGGACTTTTCAAGCACAAGCTTAGGTTTTGTCAAAACTCTGAAAGTATGATGAGAATATCCCTGTTTTTTCTCATAGTTATTTAACATAGGTGTTTTGGGCAAGCAGTAGCAGTGAAGACATGATGCACAGGACTCAGCATAAGCTAACTAACCTTACACATATCCAGGGTCTGTTTCAGGGTTGCTTAGCCACAGTGAATCCAGAGCTGTGAAGCCTTTCACCACTATGCTGCCCAACCCAGTTAAATTAAATTTAACATGTACACCTGTCTGTTACAGTCACAACTTCAGTAGCAGCATAGACATGCCCTTAATCATCAAATATGCCTCTTTTTTTTGACTAAGCAGGTAATGAAATACAATTATTTACTCTTAAATTATTTTTGTATCAGATGTACCTGTATGCAGTTTACCAATCATTTATGCATCTATGGGAAGCAGAAGTTTGCATCCAGTCACTTCTTAGCACATAGCAAGAAAGAAGCCAGATCTTTCTGTTGAAGGAGTCCTAAACCTCTCCATCAACAATGAAGTGCAATTAAAATTATTAAAGGTGCTATAAGTGTTCTATATTTTAAGAATTAAATTTTAATTAAATTCACATATAATCAAATTAATAATATTTAATTAAAATTTAAAGGCACTTAAAATTTAAGTGTAAAAAGTGCTTTAGATCTTGGAGATACTGAATGCTTTATTTGTACCTTTTTTTTTTTTTAAGTTAGTAACTTTTATAGAGATGGTGTAAAGACCATGTTAAATTTAGTGAAAATATATTATAGGTCTATGTTAGTTAGCAAGCATTTAATAAAAACTGATTAGCATAGGTGAAATATCTACTAGTATTAAAAAGAAACTTTGATTCAGGTGTGGTTGCATGTTCACTATGTATCCACGTGCAACCTATTTAAGCAAGGTAGGTCCCTCAGAAATACAGTCTGACACTTCTCACATTCAGAACATATTCATATAAAAAAAGAAAGGACCAATTATTATATTGAATCTCTAATTTCCACCTTTACACTGAAAAGAATATTTGAAAGTCAAACTAGGTCTGACATACAGCTCTAGACCGTAGCAACTTTATTTTTTGCATGTCAGCCATACCTCTGAATCTGTGTGGCATGCTGGTCCGTACTGTACAGGCTCAGCATCCTCCTTTGTAGTCCTGTTTTGGTTGTGGTCTGTGACGAGATTTGGCTAGAAATGTACTGGTTTCTCACAGGTCAAAGTCAGATACTATGTGTCTGTAATTAATTTCAATTAGTTCATGTTTGAAAGAGGTGGAAGGAAGAAAATTATTCTTTACAAAAGACAGCTGAGGCAGAACATCCTAGAGACTACCAGGATGCCTCTGGGAAAGGAAGATGGAAATGGCATTTAGCAAAGGGTCATAACTAAAGCAGGTGGCAGCTTCCATGTGAGAGGCTGGACAGATGCTACTGAATTTTTATACTTGCTTTTATTACAAAAGAAGTAATACCTCCCTGAGACCTCATAGGACTGGGTGGCTAAGTCCTAGGATTAGGCTGTTGTCCCTGGAGCTCTTATTTGAGGTGGACTATTCAGCAGCATCCCCAGAACCAACTTTTGAGCAATACTGTTTTCTTTTGTTAGCATAAGCTGAAGTGCAGGCTTTCTAACCTGGTCCCTTAGAAAAACATATAAACAGATTCAGCCAGTAACAAAGTGGAAACCCTTTAGCAGTGCTAAATTTCTAAAACAGAAGCTGAACCAATTAGCTGAATATAACCAGTGAGCTGAACATAGCTGTTTAGAAGCACCTTCATTTTCTTCTGTTTGTCCCTCTTCCTGAGGACATCACTAAAATCTTATACACATACGACACTGTAGGTAGAAATGTAAGCTTTTCTTTGTAATACTCAGCCACTACCTTCTGAAAGGTACAGTCTCTCATTTGAAAGAGAAAGGCCTTTTTGTCACCACTTGCAATATCTAATAGTCAACATTTTGTATAGAGCACCAATATCAGCTTCTTGAGGTTGCATATTCACATCAATCCTTTTCAGTTTAAGCTCCCTCCATTGGCTGAATTCCCTTGAGTAAGCCTTAAATAATTGGATTCTGCAGGAATTATTAATTCTATTTGTCATTAAATTAAAAAGAGGAAGTAGATATATTTGTTGTGCTCCTTAGAAACATAGGCAAGGATATTACTGGTTGTGGAAAATAATGCCAAGCAAAATATAAAGAAGCCATTAAAAAGACAAGACATAATGTTAACCCAAGTGCAACCCAAAAGCAGCATCAGTTCAATTTTATGAAACTTTTAAATCTGAGAACTCACATTTTTTTACATACATATAGGGCTCAGTAAAATTGCTCTTGACACTGCATCAATCTCTATAGTCCTTGCATTAATAATGACTAAATACGGAGTATATTCCTTATTTCTTGTACATTCCTTATCCCTGAAGCTGAGACATTAGTAAGCAAGAAATGTGGTAATTGGGCTAGAGGCTAGCAATTTGTCCAGGATCACTCAGAAACTCAGAGCAAGGAATTGAACCTCTTTTAGCTCTTTAGCCTCAGTATAACTTTCAGACCACAAAACCATTCCACCTCGAAAACCATACAATATGTTGAAAAGTATTACTTAGTTAACAGAAACCAGAGTAAAAGGCATGAATTTCACTGGAAAAAAAACCCAAATAGATAGTCGTGTGACTTTTATCTCGGCTTGACAATCCAGCACAATCAGCTTGCCTTCACCTGGCAATATGCTGGTCTGTCAAAGTTTTTCCTTTTTTTCTTTTTCTTCTTCCTTTTAAAGATGTGAGGCTGCATTGCTAGTAAATATGATTATGTTTTTAAAGTGATACATTCTGAAATTCATGCTTAAGAAGAAAATAAGAAAGGATGTGGTTTATGTTTATTGTGTTTGTGTAATAGGAATAGAAACATTTATCTTTAAATATATAATATTTTGAAACCACGTCTCAATTTTTTGAAAGTAAGCACAAGAAGGGCTTTGCTAAAACTGCTACACAAATTTATTTTACAAATAGTACACTTAAAGAAAAATCACTCTTCAGGAATGTGGCACTAACATGGTTACACTTGCAGAAGCACTAAATAGCATGTGCAATCTACTTCTCATATCCACATATTCTGTTTATTTTCTGTTGTTTTCAAGCATAACATACTTCTCATGCTTGGAAAGCTCATAGGTCTTGTTGCTCAGAATTTAACAAAAGCTATTCTAAGCAGCTTGAATACAAGTGAAAGAGACATTAGATAAGATGCTTAAATAACAACTGGAGCAGAGGCTGGAAATTAGGTTTCCCCTCTTCTGAGTCAGTCCCTCATCACTAGGCAAGATAATTATGTTCACTCCTATTTTTGTTCTCCGACTACAGGCTATTTAGCAGTTATATGCAACACAGAAGGGATACCAGCACAAGAACAACCTTTAACTTGTTGATACAGACACTCGTCCCTGGAGAGGAAGACGACACTTAAGTCCCCTCAGGCTGAAGGGTGAGCTGGCCATAGGACTCCCACACCCTGGGTGAGCCTTCTAGTTACTGAATTTTTGAAGAAAAGAGGAACCAGGCATGGAATGGTGTGGGAGGAATAAGTATTGGCACCTTCTCCTTCATGTTCAGTGCGGTGCTTCATTTATGTCTGCTCCTCTGTTGTCACAGACAAATACCTTTGGATTTGATAAGGTTAAAAAGCGAGGCAGGTGCTTAGACATTCAGAAGTATCAGGATTGGGATGCTCTGGGCAGTCGTGAAAACAGAACTTCACTGTAAATAACGAAAAGATGTGTTTTAATCCCTAGGAGGTTGAAGTCTGGTTTCTGACCATGCCCAGAACGGTACCACATGGGTTTCCAGATTCCTTATTCTGTAGTGACTTTAGTGGTAGGAAGCATAGAACACCTATGGGAGAGGCACCTAGGGAAGGGGACAGTGACACTAATTGGTTTTAAGGCCTCTAGTTCTTATGGTCCTAGTTCAAGATCCTTGTATAGTAAGTGAATTCTCAAGAGAGTGATTCAGGTTATCCAAGTTAGCTGCTTACAGCAAGACATTATGAATATTCACTCTAAAGTGAGAAGTAGGCAGGAATTAGGTGTCTAATTACTTATAAATTTCTAATCTTCAGCTGCCATTGAAATAAAACAAGGTGTCTAAATACCTGTATACTTCTTCCCATGACCTTTTCAAGAAGACCCCCAATATTGTGAAGGGAGAAAGGAGAAATAATTGCACTTCACTTCTGTTTAAAACCTTACTATCAAATTGATGCTAAAGAAGGACCTAAAAAGCTGAACTCTTGCTAAAACTGCTTCTCCTCAAATGCTTGTTGTTACAGCCTATTAGAACAAAGTTACCTCTCATTCAGCCTTTCCTAGGATAGCTCATGGTTGAAATACAGAATACATTTCTGTAGAAAATTGCAAGACTACTTTCATGGTATTTGAAGAAAAACTGAAGCAGTCTGAACTCCAAAAGATAACTGAAGAATTTACTATTATGAACAATGTACTGGGCTTTCTTCAACTGTCAAGTGAAAATTGTCTATCAATACCGGGGATTATTATGTCACAGGAAGCTACTATCATTTCTTCAGAAAACATTCCTCTTACAGTGTAATAGTGTATTGGATAATTTTTATCATCTTTACTAAAGTAAAATAATTTTTTTAAAGGCTGTTAGGAAAAAAAAACCCAACACCCAAAACCATATTTTCATTTGTGACTGATGCAGAATGGAAGTTTGTACAATAAGGGGAATATATCCAAATCATGGCTACATTTACCTCTCCAGAACTTTTGCTTCGTTCTAGTTTAAAAAGGCAGATTGATTTATATTTCCATATAAAATATAATGATCATTTCCTGGTAAAGTTCATGCACAAGTTCAGTACAAGTAGAAAGCTAGTATGGATATCCAGTAATTTAAGCCAAAATTTAAGACTCAGTCAGCTAGGATGCAGTTTGGCATTTAAATAACTGACCTAATTTTGAAATGAGCTCTATGCATGCAATATCCATAAAGCTTAATGTCTTTATAAATAAGCCTTCTATAAGGAATGTTTATTGTTATTAAGCATGCTTAAATTCTTTCTCAAATGGATTCAGTACACTAGAGTAAGCATAAAAATATTACAGACAGACAAAAAAGTCAGTTTCAGAAAAATGAGCAGCTCTGGAAAGCATCATCAGGCCAGCACTGGGAGACCACTCAAGTCACTAAGGAGAAAAACTGGTGTCTAGGTCCTCTCAGTTGTCAGCAGTTGCATGGAAGCTTGAAATCCAGCTCCCCCTCTGCATCTTTTCTGATTCATCATGCATGATCCAGGCTGGTTTCAGCCTAATAAAACCCCATTGAAAGATAACACCAACTTCTTTAGAAAAAAAGACTGTGGCCAGCTAGCCAGAACTATAAAGGTATAGCAATTTACAGTTTTTTTCCCAGCTGTGTACAAATGTCTACAGTAGCCAACACGTATATCACAGAGGCCTCTGGCCATATTCCTTGAGACTCTGATGACATTATGTTAGAAACTCCGGTTTCCACAACAAGCACCAACCTATGTCCTGTGATTGCAGACACAACCATGCGAACATTATTTTCAGTTCCAAGTGCTACAATGAGGCCACCTAAGTCCCAATGTGTCTTGTAAATACCTCTATTTTTGAGAGAAACCGTCTGCTCACACACACTGTTACCTCTGGTGCTGCAGATAGGGATATCGCACTACTAGAAAAATGATATAGACTGAATTTATCCCAGTCACAGACACACACATATATGAGAATATGTAGACTACAGTGTATTTAGGGACCTTTCCTTCTGTGTGCTTATGCAGGGAGAAAAAGGGAGTATATAAATGAACTCCTGAAGTCCCTGTGAGGAGGAGGATCCCTTTCCCTTTGTCCTGGGTAACAAGAGGATCGTAAAACCTCTCATCCTGTTCTTGTCCTGAAAAATGCCTGCTCAGAACCATAGATCCACAGAAAGTTAAATGAGACGTCTAGCTAAGAAGATCACCTCAGAAAATGGTGTATACAGACTTCTACTCATTGCATGGGAACAACTTCAAGAATTTCTTTCCAAGTAATGGTATTAAACAAAAAGGGAAAGTAAGGAAACTGCCAATAATAATAAGGAGGACCACAGACCTTCCTCAGCTGTTTTTCAGAGAAATCTGCTCCTGGGAAAGAGAACTATCTATCTTAAATTCTTGGTATAGCAAAAGAGAATTGTTTTATATATTACCTTTGCTGGACTGTTGCTTATCTGCAACTCAGCCTACTGGCTACCCAGCACTTTTTTGAGGTTTTCTACAGACGTCCAGAATGGTATTGGCAACATTTGAAGAGATATAAAATCTATAACATGGTGTACTCAATGACCTGCCCATGGTGAGGTGGGGCCAGCACGGTGAGGGTGATATGGGCAGCTAACACCCTTTGCAGTTCTGGCCATACCGGTTTCCCGGAGGCTTACTATTGCTCCTAATGAAATCTTGGTAAAAAGGCTCTCTTAGATTTAAGTGGAATCAGGGCCCTGACCATTCCCCACTCCAATGCTGGGCTGACAATTGGCAGTCTTTCTGGAGGATGACAAAGCTGTGATATAACAGTTGAAGTCTGAGGTAACAGGTCCAGGAATATTGAAGGAAAAAAAGGTGTCACAGAGAATGTGATGCAAAGTACAATCACTAAATTGCACCTAGGAACATAAAAGGGAAAGAAGAGGAAAAGGAATCCCAGTTAGTTTGCATTTTCAGAAGAAATACACTTCTGCTGCCTTCAGCCTGTGGAAGAGAACGCTGCATAAATATCCTTATAAAACTATTTTGTGTCACATCACATCTACTCAAGTGCTACAGGCTGCTGTTTTACAGCTGCTAGTTGTAAGTCTGTGGGACAACACAGGCATTTTTTGGCATTGTTTCGCTACAACAGTGTACTGGTGGCTATACTGCTCTCAGGATAGAAAACCTATCCATGCATAGTTTACAGAAATATACAGGCATACAAATGGGAGCGAGATCCGATCTGCAGACATGTGGCAAAACCCGTTTGTGGAAAGAAAATTTTCACCTCTGTGACTGCTCCTCCCTCACCCCTCCCTGCACCCAAGAAGAAAAAAGTGTTTTCTAAGCTAGTCACAATGAATTTAGTTTAATGTATGCATCTAGTAAATAAGCATAATGACCTTGTTCCCCATATGTGGGTGTTTTAAAGCAGTCAAAAGACAGCACCAGTAGCATTAGTCCCTCTGGTAATTACAGTGATCAAAGAAACAGAGAAAAATTGCAGGTTTCAATGGGGGAAACTGCTGGTTAATTTGTTTATTCCCTGGGATGTGTTGAGGGACTAATTAGCTAAATCATGGTGTTTTATAAAGGTCTTTGTGTTTCCTAGAAAATAATTAGTTGTTTCATTAAAAAAATAATGAGGCACTAGGTAGATGGATGTGTAACATTAGAAATGTACAGACGTGGTGATTTCAGGCTCTTGGTTTAGTTATTAATTTATTTTTTAATTATGTGACTTCCTGCAGCTACGTTCACATGATGATTGTGAACAGCAGAGTGAAGTGAAGTCTGCAGCGCTGGTCGCTTTTCACTTGCTGTCTCCCACTGCAACCTACTGTGTTTCCAAAGGGTGCCAATACATCTGGAATTGCATTGGCTTCTGCTTACACTCTACTGCTGGTCTCTTCTCAAAGACCAGCTTTGCTCCCAGCTAATACCAGCATCAAAATCATGGGGCCCTTTCCCACTGCTAATTCTTGAACCACACCTGGCAGCTGTTTTGGAGAATTTCAGAGGGCACAAGCCAAAGGCACACCAGTGTCACTCCAACAATTTATCACTGTAAGCAAGCTTACTGCCCAAGTTCAATGTCAACAAATACGCTCAGAACTGGTCAGTTTGCTAGTATTTATATAATTTAGGAATTTAGGTGCATTGAGTTTCTTCTATAGTTCATAGCTGTGGTTCTGTTATCACCTACTAAGTCTCTGGCTACTGGAAGGTTTTATTGCTGGTTAACGTTGTTATCATTTTTACATTTTGCATTTAGAGATGATTAGTGTTTTAGAAAATAGGAAAAAAAAATTTCAGTGACATGCTGTTAAAGATGTAATCTGTGGTGATTAATCTGCAACCGGTGGACCTCTGCTCTCACAGAGGCATGCTCAGTCCTGGTGAGGAGTGTAAAAGGCAGTAGAATAGCTGCAAGGAACACACATATGACATATGTAAATAAAATATCAATGCATGATTGTTGTGGAACGGTGATAACCATAAAGGAAAAGCAGTGGATGAGGTGAAATGGGTGGAGAAAACTAGCACCCAGCTAGCCAAAAGAATGAAAAGGTATAAAAATTTTCATTACAGAGTGTGACTCAAACCCAGGACATAAAATACAGACATTAACACATCTCTCAAAAATTAAAGAAATCTTGTATGGTTCTCTGAAGAAGGCACAAATAGCCTGGTGTTAACAGCGAGAATAATTTTTTTTCTTGCAGCTGTTGATTGCATTTGGACTTGTTTCTTGCTGCAAATGATTTCTGACTAGGCAGTTGTTAAAGATAACTATGCTTCTTCAGTATGTGTGAAATGTGAATATATGCAAAAAGAAATTGTGTGAAAAGAATCCACCATCACATGAAGTATGATGAAATTTGTATCAAGGCCCACAGTGAGGATAAGTAACTATGTTCCTGAATTTGGGCAGTAAGAAGAATGGTAAAGAACTCAGTTGTCATTCTGTTTTGCATTAAATATCTAAAAGATAGAGGAAAAGAAAGCAGCAGGCCTAACCTGTTTTTTGGTGGTTTTTTTTTTACACAGGCACAGGATATGGACTACAGGGAAACAGAGTAAAATGAAGTCTGGGTGACTGAAAAGCCTCAGTTCTTCAAGATCATAGAGAGGCAAGTTTTGGTCACTTGTAGGGAAGGGCCACAACAGAGCACTGGGGCAAAGCAAGTCTCAGCTGCTTCTCCTAGCAAGAAATATCTTTCTTCCCATGTAGGAAACCTGTCCTACTCTTGTCGCTTGAGTCCCACTGTCTGCTTTATACCTGCTATATAACCTACCACTTTGAAACTCTCAGGACGATGACATTCACTTGTCGTACTCCCTTGAAAAAAATGAAGTAGCTACAGGCCTCTCTGTTCAGGGCCATTCCTCAAAACCAGACTCAGACTTGTGCAGAGAGGAGCCTGCAGGAACAGCCCCCCCTGCACCTCCCTTACACACCTTCCCGAACGCACTAGCACACTGGCGAGCTGTGGCACATTTGCACGAGCTGTTACCAGGAGGTAACAGCACATGGAGCAAACTGAGTTTTGATACCTCCAGCAGTCACTGGAAATGCCGGATGAGGAGCAGATTGCTGCGCTGGGAACAGGAGCAGCAACCAAAGTGAACTGGTGAACAGTTGATTTTTGGGATACATGACAGCAGTCAAAAATGCCCTCTTGGCCCTAGCAATAAGCTAGATAACACCAGTACCTACCGCTCCTCCAGCTCGTATTTTACAAAGTGTTGGTTTTCTGCTACTAATTGCAGCCTGTGGGAAATGCCACGTTTTAATTTACAGCAAGAGTGATGTTCAACCATAATGCAGGGATCACTCTGGTGAAACACGTTGAGGCAAGGCTCATCCATCTCTCTCTGTCTCTGCACGGTGGTGTCACTCTAGCAAAACAAAACAAAAGATCAGCTCTGATAGGTTAGGGGACTACTGCCTGACACTGTAAAAATGCCTGAAGAATAGCCAACTGGAAGATACAAACAACAAAAGGAAAGAAAGTGGAAGAACATCATAAAAATACTCAAAAACTCTCAAGGGAGAGAGTTATGTCTTATATGCAAGACATGCATACGTCCATTTTATTGTGCCTCCTCATCTCCTCACTAAATAAATAGGAGTAGGTGGGTGGTAGAAATATCAGGGTACCCTGGGGTAGTATGAATGTTCTTGATTATTTCAATTGATGTACCAATCACTTTGGCAAGTATTTGCACATCAGCTATCACATACAATATCCTTTAAACATTTCAGGTTATTCAGATCAGAATATACAATACAGTTTTTCACAGAATAGAAACTAGTTCATAGTTATTCATACAATAAGGCATCCTCTAAGAAAAGCACCCACTACTTCTTAAAATTAGACATACCAAGATTAGATATAGATTGGTATTAGACCTACCAATTAGATCTATCATTGCTCAGTACTTCATCACTTGAAAGTCAGCACTGTACCTTACATCTTCCCTTTCATATTGCCTCTTTTCCTCTTTTTTTCCCCCTGCAAGTGTGTTTTGTTTTTTTCTAAGTAGCTAGTCTCAGCTGTATGTGATTACCTTAGATATCATGAAATGTAGGTGAGTTCCGCTGAAAACCTGGTCTAGCACCCTTAAACCTTTGTGAAACACTTTCCACAAAGAGTTCAGGTGTTCAGGTATTTCCTTCCCAACATGAGTTTTGTTTACCCTGCCATTATGAGATGCAACTCACAATGCCAAAACATCAAGGAGTGTTTGTTAATTTCTTGCTGATGCTGTTTTATGTACAGAAAAAAAAAAAAACGTTGCTGACAGCTTTAGTGGACTATTCATTACATCAGGAAGCGCACGCTGCATTACAGAGCCTATGGCAGGGATTGCAAAACTCCATTTGGGGGAGAGGACATAGAGAACAGAAACTTGCTCAGAACAAATGAATGCAAAAAAAAAGGAAAAGGGGGTGGGGAAGCTGAAGTGTGTCTTGGTTTATGTGAAGATTTTAAGTCCTTTATTAGGAGCTCGTCCTACAAAGTGAGTAATGCTGTCATTTCCCAATGAAATGCTGTGAAATGTCAGTTGATTTGGAACGTGCTTTAAAGTGGTACAGCTGTTACAAATCCTAAACCAGGTGTCTGAATCAAGTTTTTGAGAATTTGTACCTGGGGGTACCAGCAAGGTTCTGTTTAGGACGCAACAACTTCTAAGCCAAGAAGGGCAGTGGTTTAGTTTCATAGCACCAGATGGCAATGCAGGTGCACATAGGTACGTCACTGGTGTTGCTGGGTCATGTTAGAGGGCCTCTGCATAGGTTTGCCCACAATGGTACAGGAATACTTGAGGAGCAGTGGAGCGTTGTGTGTAAGCCCATTGTACCCCAACATGGATCTAGGGCTCCCCTGGACCCAACCTATTTCTGATTCCCAAAAATAGGTCATATTGCAGATGTACAGCACCTGTGAACAAATTTATTTCATTTTCCTGTTTGCTTGTGCAAACATGACTTTAAATACTTTAAATCGATACCCAGACAAGTATTTTTTCCCTTTCAAATAAGTAGGGCTGTTTACTCGGGTCAATTTGTAAGACCACACTACTGAACAGTATGTGGTGAAAAATGCCAGAGATGACATCAAAAATGTTTATGAGGCAAACTGCGAGGGTGTAACAAGCGCCAAGTACTCATGGTGCATTGAAGTTGCTGCTTTACACCTATCCCAGACTACTGCTAGTTCTTCCCTTCCGTAAGACTTGTGTTCATTAAAGTATAAAAGTAACTGTTACTTACCACTTATATAAATCCTGCTCATAATTTGCTGGCTCTGTAGGAGTCTCCTGATGCTGTGCTGCAGGATCAGGCCTATCTGAATTGTACCTATTAATTACGCTGCCTACCGGGAAAGCGGGAGGTACACAAAGCTGAGTTAGCAGCTTTTATCTACCATGAACTCCTTACAGCAGGGCAGTATTGACTTCAGGGGGATATTTTTAGATAATTTACACCAACATGGTAAAAGGTTGCTGCAGTGGATACTGACTAAATCTGCTTCTAGAAATGAGCAGATGATATAATTTTTAGAACCTCAGAGTAAATATTACTTTCTTGTCCAACTAAGGTAAAGCTCTGGTTTCATTAGCTGGAAAAAAACCAGAACAGATGCTGTTTTTTTTTCTAGTGAAAAGCTAAATGAGCTTTACAGCAGTTAACCAGAAGCGAGGAGCTGGCTTCAAAGGCATAGTAGGGAGTGCAGCATTGTACACACTTTATGAGGGCTGTCCCTATTTTACCGATCTTCTGCTTTACATGCTTACATGTAAAGCAAGCAAGATGCTGCTGCAAAGAACTTATTCTCAAAACTTGCTCTCTAGCATGCATGCAAAACTATAGCAGCTGGACACACAACCACAATCCCCCAGGGATGATTCATAGCCCCAGGCAATTGCCCTAATTTTGCAAACTGAAGTCTGGCAACATAGCAGGCTGCTGCTGCTAAAATAATTACTGGAGCTGAATAGAGAAGATGCATTTTCAAGCCAAACTATTTGGACAGGTTAACACTTGAAGAGAAAACCCAAACAGACATTTAACATTGATTTAAAAACTGTTCTGTAATTCATTTAAAATGCGTATGTTTGTTAATTTATTTATGTGTTGCAGACAAGAACTGAATGTTTGCAAACATTTGAGCCTTTTGTGTTCAGAATTAAGGCTTTTTAGAAAACATTCAAAGGTCTTTCTTCCCAGGTGATTGATTTAAGCAAATGGCTGGGCTCAGACCATGTGCCATGAACTTTAGCAGAGTAGATGAACATAAAAGATTGCCTATGTAGTTTAAACTGCCAGATTAGAGCTTCAGCAAGTGCTAGGGCACCCATTAGAGTTCAGTTGTCAGTATGAGAAATCAAGGCTTCATAAAAACACAATTCATATCGACATGTGAAATAATACTGTGTTTACCTATAATATATGAACCATACTGCATAACTGACAATTGTTGGAGGCAATATGAAAGGTCTACTGCAGTGACATTACTTTATAAAGGATGGGTATGATAGAAGCATGAGTAGTTTTTTAGGTTTAGAATAGTGGTAGTGGTTCAAAAAATTTTTTTTGTTCTACTGAGCTCTACCTACGTTCTTTGTATGATGTGGGAAAGGGGGACTGCTGTTTGTTACATATGTTTATTAATTCATCTTTGGCCAGCCTTGGCAGTTGTAGGAAAACAACAGGAGCTGACTGTAGCAACAAGGGAGCTGTGCAGCTTTCCTACATCAGAAGGCTAGTGACTTGCAGGGGAAGAAAGATGTTGCTGTCTACTGGAGGGGAGGGCTCTGCCCATACTCGCGCTCTTATCCCACTGTGGAAGGGATAGTACTTCCCCTGCTTGCACCTTCCCAAACATCTTCTGGAATTTGGCTTTAGAAGCTTTAAAGGCCTCATCATGATATCTTGTTTTTCAATTCCTCTCTCTAGTTCAAGTGATAGCCTATGCTTTTAGTCTAATCCACCATTCACAACGTGCTGACCACTGCAGAATGGCAGCTACATGAAAAAAAGACTAGGAAAATTCTTGTTGCTGGTTTTCGCTTTCTTCACCCTTCTCCACTTAAAAATAAATAGAATTGTGATATTGTATGTAGTGGAGCCTGGTCTCAATTGCCAAAGGCCAAGAAAATTACAGTTAGTGCTAAGATGTTCTTGCTTTTCATAGCTTACCTTGCAGGACATAAATAGTCCTTGTTGATATTGTTGAACTCTCCATCAAAGTTATAATACCATTGGCAGTAAAGTCCATTCATCATTGTCACTTAACCCTGTTTTGCACAAAAGTGAGCGGTGGGCAGCTCCAAACTACTGTTCAGCACTTAAATTAAATTAAGTGAAGTTAAAGAACTAAAAACTTCTCACAAAGTAAGAAAGGCTCATCTACTGATGAGCATCTGCCTATTTTGTGCAAGAAGTCATGGGCCTGGAAAAAATAGCACAGAAGTTGTCAAGATTAACATGCAAATACCTCAAATACACTTTTCAGTTTTTTATGTTGAAGGCTGCAATTATTCAAGAATGTAATTGTCCACTGTAATTCCCCCGATGGCAATGAACTAAGCTTTGTGTCAACAGTTTCAGACCTTGCTTAGATATCCCCCGAGAGGAAGCGTACAGGTGCCAGCCCTGTACGTTTGTTAGGTTTATTTTCATTTTTTGACAAGGCATTAGCACATATATAACAGATCAGTTTCAGAGATGTGATTGATTTTCATCACTAAAAATTTAAGCCCCAGTAGGGCTACTGCCTTTTCTATTTCATAATCAGAAAGCAAAGTAAGCAGTACAGTGGTACAGAGAATTTTTAGATAAGCTCCAGATAATCTTACCCTGTTCTTCTAACTAATCTATTGCAGAACACGGAAACTGAAAATAAAGCAATAACCAATATTCAGAGAAATTCTTGCACAAAAGCCAAACAACCACTCATCTACATGCTTCTGATACTAGCTTCCCCACTATCTTTAGAATCAGAAAATCCAAGTGGAACATATCCAAAGATGAAATTACATTCATCCCACCCAGAGATGGATCTGCCTCCACAACAGCAGCCTGTCTGACTGTTGCTGGGACCATTTGGTAAACCTTACCCAGAACTTAGAAATAAGTCCCTTGTGTTAACTAGCACTTTCATATATAGCTGAAAGTTGAATTAATTAAACTTCACAGAGGAAATTGTAAAAGAAGAAAAATACTAAATGTAGATTAATACTGAAAGAAAATGAAAGGAAAACAAATAAAGATGCTCACCCTGGAGCTTCTTCACCCCTTCATTCTATTATCAGAAAGGATTAAGACCCAAAAGCCAGGTAGCCATTTGTATGAGATAATGCTATCCTATAGAAACTCACAGTAAATCAACAGGCTTGTTAAATTTCCACAGCTTACCTAGCAGGTAAGACAATTCCTTACAGAAAAACGCTGTGCACATTTTTACTGGTGCAAATCAAGAGTCACTGTCAAAAAACGTGGCTCTATATGCATACACAAAAAACATCTGCAGCAAAACCCTTAGTATCTTGGGAGGCTGAGGGAAGGGGAGGCACATTCTGCTTGATCTACACTGTCTGTAGCGAGGCAGCAACATGATGAATGCTGCAGAGCTTTTCTGCATCCCTCATGACTCAGCAGGGCAAGAGAATGTAAAATCTATCCTCAAGCATGGCATGTCCTGTGGCAGCTGTTCTGGTGTTCACAGGCTTGCGAGATAAAATATTTTTACTGTAATAACTGATAACTTGTAGATTGACAAATACACATATATCCACAGTGAGAGATATAATAATGACATGAATTGAAAACAGATTAGAAAATAGAAGTTTCTTCGTTCCAGCAGCTATCTGTCAAGCATGTCGTAGAATCATAGAATCATTAAGGTTGGAAAAGACTTCTAAGATCATCGAGTCCAAACGTCAACCCAACACCACCATGCCCACTAAACCATGTCCCTAAGCATCCCATCTACACGTCTTTTCAATACCTCCAGGGATGGTGACTCAACCACTTCCCTGGG
>NW_008825432.1:64254-67335 GCF_000699105.1 Pygoscelis adeliae
GCTATCGGCCGCGCTGGCCACCTGGGCACACTGCTGGCTTACGGTCAGCCGGCTGTCGACCAACACCCCCAGGTCCTTTTCCGCCAGGCAGCTTTCCAGCCACTCTTCCCCAAGCCTGTAGCGCTGCATGGGGTTGTTGTGGCCAAAGTGCAGGACCCGGCACTTGGCCTTGTTGAATCTCATACAGTTGGCCTTGGCCCATCGATCCAGCCTGTCCAGGTCCCTCTGCAGAGCCTTCCTACCCTCGAGCAGATCAACACTGCCGCCCAACTTGGTGTTGTCTGCAAACTTACTGAGGGTGCACTCAATCCCCTCATCCAGATCATTGATAAAGATGTTGAACAAGACCGGCCCCAAAACTGAGCCCTGGGGAACACTGTTTGTGACCGGCTGCCAACTGGATTTAACTCCATTCACCACAACTCTCTGGGCCCAGCCGTCCTGCCAGTTTTTTACCCCGCGAAGAGTACACTTGTCATCACAGATGTTTCTTATTTGAAATAATAAAAAAGGATCTGGATTAATTTGCCTTTTTTCAAATAATATGGCAATTGTATTTTCCATTTAGCTACAGCTGACAAAATATATTGCAACTTACTACAACAGCCAACTGAGTTCTTTCCCAGACTTAAAAATTAACTTCATTAATTTTGATAATTTTTTGAATCATCCAAAATGATCATTCCAAATAAAAACATACTTGCCTGTGAAAGTTCAGTGTTAGAAAATTAGAAATTACTGAGATGGCGAAGCTAAAGTTGGTGTTGGTAACAGAAATGCCAACAGTTTTCTAACAAGTTCAGAGTTCCAAAATCATGAACTGGCATTTGTAAATCTGTAGTAATTAACAGTAAGTTATCCAGTCTCAGTGTTAAAATGGTCCATTCTATCAAATATAACAGGCATAAAAACCAAAAAGGCAAAGCCTAAATTTGTCACCAGTGTAAAATGAATGCTACCTCTGAAATTACTTCCAGACCTTCAGAGTCAACATTTATTTCACTGACTTTGACTTAGATTTCAGTATTAAAACATGACAGAACCTTACAAACAGCAGAGAGCTTAACCTTGTACAATCCTACTTGAGCAAAGTAAAAGAAACTAAATGACCTGCCAAAGTCAGAAAGGAAGAAGGCAGACAGGTCAGCAGCAGCACGCTCTCATCCTAAATCACACCCTGGTACCTGCAATAAAAGGCAAGGCAACACCTTTCCTTATTTCATTAGACAGAAGCCTCTTTTTTCCTGGTAGGTTATTTATACTAGCAGTAACTTCCGACGGCTATAACATCAACTTCATTTCCAAAACCAAGGAGGGTACAAAAATATGATTTTATTTTATTCAAGTCCTCAAAGTCCAGCGTGAAGCTGAGTGATGGATTTCAGATTAATTTTGTTCCAACTTTCTGCCCTGATGTGTGCAGTCTTCCAGTGAAAACATTCAAAGAGAAAAAAAAGAATATTTGGTAAAGTATTAATATTTCATATGAGAAAGAGAAATGAAAGATAATCACCTTACAAAGAAGTAGCACTCGGGGATGTGCTATAAAATAGTCTTTTTAAACATCAGCCATGAGATTTTGTTTACAACAGGCTTCCTCCCTAATGCCTTACAATCTGTTTGAAATACTATAAAAGCTGAAGTTCTTTTGGTAAGTGCATAATTCATGGAATAGATTAAGGCCCTCCTAAGAGGATGAAAATTCCTTTAAATAACAAAGACATGCTTTTGTTAAAAATAGGATTTTTTTTTAAGGGGATCTCTCCAAAGACCAGCCACATCTTTTGAACATTTTTTCAGCAGTGAGATGGGGGAGAGCTGATAATGAATGAGTATGAATACAGCCAATACATTTATGACTGCTTTAGAAGACGTTATGGATATTTTCCATACTGGACTGCCCTTACCTAGTTTGCTCATGACCTGCAATTTCCTTGCCATTTTTCCCTGGACAAAGATTTCTAGCCAAGCAGGAGAAATCATTAAAAGGATAAACATGATGGAAGTAGAAAACACAGTAAACAGTTGTTGATGAATTTGTTATATAATTGCCATTGCTTTCTTTTGAGTGAAAAAAACCCTCAACCAAGGAAACCCCTAACTTTTAAGGTATTAGGTTGAGAAGCCCTTTTGGAGCTGGTCCTAACCGTGTGACAGCCTTCAGTTAGAGACCCGATTCTCCCGTTTCGCATGTAGACATTCACACAGTGTAAATGAAAAATGGAAATAAAATATTAGGAGTGACACCACACCATACCCACTTCTTGCTCACTTGACCTAATTCCAAACACTGGAGGATTAGGAGGGATCAGCTACATTGGCAGTGCAGACTGTGATGCTGCTGTAGGGCCCAGGAAGTTTCCCTTTCTTTTTGGATCCTGTCTTGTAACTTGCTTGCACCCTGACATAGACTTCTTTGCAAAAGGTCTTACTCCTCCCTCTGATAATGAATTAGTACCTGCTGGAAAAAAGACCAGATGGAATCCAGGAGCACAGCTTGCCAAACAGAAGCAAAAGTAGTTAACACACACCCTGAATATTACAGGCTCTACGGGCCATGAGAGAAAGAATAAAAGCTTCTTACACGAGTAGAAGGGTATGACTAAACCAAAAGTAAAAGGAAAAAAAATCCCCTACGTGGGCATGTGTTCTGGTCTTTCACCATGAAGTCCTAAGAAACCATTTCTACAGAATTTCCTGGCTTCCCTTGTCCCAGGTTCTAGGCTACTATTCTGATGCTGTCTGGAAGATGAGCCCAGACTACCAGAATTTTGGAAAAGCCTTCATCCCAATTATTATGGGATATATTATTATTATTATTATGCTCTGTAGATTTGAGCATAACTTTTACTGCAGAAGTTAGTTTCTCGGTGCTCCAATTACTGGCACATACAGGCCTCTTGGCCTGGAACCTAATCAATCCATACTACATATGTTCCTTTTTTTCAAAAACTGAAGAAATGAGAAAAAAAAAATTAATTCCCTGAAGGCACAGGTGAAAGCTGAAGTTTTGAAAATGAAAAGCATTGATTTTCTAATTCTTGCTTCTCGTGTTTTCCAGGCAAACTCTATCGTTGTATT
>NW_008825432.1:67381-72609 GCF_000699105.1 Pygoscelis adeliae
AAACCACAGAGCAATGCTGAAAATAATAGTGAAGAAAAATCCTTTCAGAAAAATATAATAGAAATAATTCCTCTACTAGTTAAAAGTAATTGTTCTAAGGGTTAGATTTTGCCACCTGCCATCATACTCGGTATTCTATGAACGGAATTACTAAATTGCCCCTTATGAATTAACTAAAACTGTGAAATGAATAAGAAATCACTTACTGTGAAGAAGTGGGGCGGCATCCAGTCCTATATTTGCCATGGTAATCTTGTGCTTTTGGATACATGTTAAACCATACGGCAACAAGAGTGGGATTTTTGTTTGTTTGTTTCTGAAAAACTAACATCATTAAATTGCAGCTAATTTTTTTTACAGGCTATTTCATTTAAGGATGTCTTCTTTAAATGCTGATCACAGCAGACTGAGCGTGTTTCACAGACCCATATGTTAAGGAAGCACTTTTCTCTCATATAACACTAGGCATCCTATTTGAACAAACAAATTTCCACATGGAAGCAAATTGGAGCTCAGGAATCATTACTCGAAGTCTGACACATGTTTTCAGCATGATTCACTGCTGTGAGGACAGAGGCAGGACCGGGAGCCACCATTTTCCCAGGAGACAGGGAAGAAACCCACTAATCTGAACAGAGCTAATGGCATGCTGTCCCTCCGTGCTGCTCTGCAGCCTTGCCTCCCCTCGGAGGTAGAGCTGTCCTGGCTCAGGTGGGACATCTGCACAGCAGAAATCCATCCTGCTCCCTGCACCATTATTTGCTGATGGGCAAATCCACCACAAGTAAGCAGGATGCTTTATGGAAAAACAGTTTCTAATAGCTCCTACAAGAGTCTGTCCACTCCACCCGGCCCTTTCCCACAGCTCGCTGCTGCTGGAGTATCTCCTGAGTGGTTTCTGTATAAAGGAGCTTCTGTGGTACAAAATGGCCTCCAACTCTTCCTCACCAAGCACCTTCCTTTGCTTATTTACCACGTCAATTTTTTAGCACTTCACCAATCCATTTCCCACGTTGGGGTTTGTTTTTGTGGAGAGGTTTTTGTTTGGTTGGGGTTTTTTTAGTGTTTTCTGGCTGAAAGTCCATTTCTGAACGTACATTGGAGTTAATTAAAGTACTGCTAAAACCCACAGAAGGTGAAGATCCCCTACACCCATAGCCAACTCTCCTGTCCTGCCAGCCAAAGTATGTTAGTCTGCTTTCCTCTGGAGGGAAAGAATGTGGCAATAAAGAGAAAAGAGGTTCTGACTATGGAGGAAATAAAAAACTGGTAGACGACATCTGAAGGCTTGGAGCTACCAATGACAGATTCATCCTGAGACAAGGGAAGCATCATGTGAGCCATGTGAGCAAGTGCCACCACACATAATAAATATGATGTTTTGCTCCGTCATTCACACTGTTTTGCTCAATGTATCCTGTGTATCAAACCAAGGGAGAAAAAGGTAAACATATTTACCATTCAGCGTATTACATTGTGGTTTCTGGAATAGTCTCTCACTGTCTGAGAGTCTGTAAGGAAGTTTACTACAGATATACCTGGAAATGCTGAGATTTATTATTTTAAAATACTTCTATTATATTCAAACAATTTTATTGGAGTTATTCAACTGATTATAGTTACACTAATGAGCTGCAAATCTACTGAACTCTCAGGCAGAATTTCATAAATATGGGAACTAATTTTCCAGAAAAGAAAAATATTTGAACATGTGGTTAATCAGAAACATTGAATGCTAACTAACCTCTCTGACTTCAGTGCAAGGACAATTAGGCCACAGTGAGCACTTTGGACAACTCCTCCTGAAGTATGCTGTATATATTCATGACACTAAAAACCAAAGCACTTAAACACAAGAGAAATGCGAATACAGGGAAATTGAATTTAATGCACAGCTTCACACTGTGGGTTTTTATTATTGTGCAAATTTCTTCATGCCCTTTGGCATGAAGGATGTAAATGTGCCCTACTCATTATAAATCCCCCCATGAAATCACTGACCAGCCTGTGTCTGTGTTTGATCTAAATGAAGACACCTTTGAGAAAGTCCAGTTTAGTATGCCAGAGTGAGGAGGAGACAGGCAGCAGGAGAGTGCCATCATCAACAGAAACACACAGGAGGGAGACCTGTACTTCCCTCCTCCTCTTGCTCATGCCCTCCCCTCCTCCTGCGGTGGTCAGGCCACCAGCTCCAAACCCAGACTTCTGCCTCACCGCCAGGAAATACCAGCTGCAGTTTACAGATTAGGCTACCAGGAGCTTCTGTCACAGTGATGCTCCTGGACACAGGCTGCAGAAGAATAAGTATGGATATGGAGATGAATTGCTGCAAATTGTGGCCTTGCCTTGCAAAAGCTGCAGCAGAAGGACCTGAAGACACTGTGGTATTGTATACACAGTTCCTGTGAATGAATGGTGGGTTTTCATTTCTTCACAGACATGCCTGAGGACAGGACAGGTCTTGTGCCCTACTAGCTTTTCCATGTGCCCGAGCCACACGCACTCCACCTGGGGGCTAGAAGGGGCCAGGTCTCTTTTACATAAGCCCCCCTAGATCCAGAATGTTTTCTGGTCTGAGTTGTGACCCCTTTCCAAGGCATAATATGGGGAAAGGCATTGCAGGTAGTGTGGTAGCTCCTGGTCCAGCTCAGCTGCAAGATGCTGAAGCAGAGGAGAGGAGGCGCAGCGGGGCAGTGCCTCAGCCACCAGCTGCCTCTGCAAAATCCAGAGAGGGGCTGCTGCAGGTGAGCAGTTGGTGACCCCTCAATGGCAGCTTTGGAGGGAGAGGCCCCAACTTCTGGTGTGTTGCTTCACCACCGGGCCAAGCAGTTTGCACCTCTCTGTGCACACTCAGCCTCCTGCAGCTGGGTTCCCAGCCTTGTCTGCAGGAGCACTTCTCTTGCGCTAGCTTTGAAAATAACTTGTGGGATACCAACACCTGATTTTTCCCCTTCTCTCTAAATATGGTTATTATATGTGTAGGTTTTAACCTGGGAAAATCTCCTGTGGCCTTTTACACTGTCCCAGGTGTGGTGGAGACAGCCAGGCTGGTGAGGTAGGGAGCAGAGGAGCTCCTGGCAAGGACTGCCTGGGATAGAGAACCTTCGTACTGCTAAACTGCTCCTCTTATTCATGTGCAACAGCTTGCTAAGCTGGGGGGGGATGCGCTGGGACACGTGATTGGAGGGGGCAGAGGGGTGTGCTGTGAGGACTGCCCAGGAGGGACGACATGCAGCGATGGAGGGGATCACGGGGCACTGGGGGGCCATGGGGTGCAGCCTGCCCACAGTGCACAGGGTACAGGCACCATGGGTGGGGAGGTGGCATTTGTCCTGCTGCCACCCCATGGCAAGGTAGTCAGAGTCCGGAGCTGCCTTAAAGCCTCTGAGCAATTGTGGCTACCCAAGACAGGGATGAGCTGATGCAAGCAAGGGAAAGACATGCAGGACTGTTTGAAACAGTGGGATCAGGGCTACGTGTCCTGCAGGTACCGCTGAGAGCATCACACTTGCTGGAAGGGGATGAGTTTCTCTCTCAGCATAGAGCAGAGTAATCATGTATCTGCTCTGATTATGCCATGATACCTGCATTCCTACAGATTCCTCCTGATAGTTGGAAACAGCCAGCACCATGATACATGTTAGTGAGCACAAAGGTCATTACCTTCTGCTGTCATCAAGCAGTAAAACACTCACAAATGTTACATTCTGATTTACAGAAGTGAACAGGATTATTTTTAACAGCCATACCAGAGACATTCTACATTAGAACAACAGAAAACAGGCACTACACTTACCTAAAAGAGCTTTCTAAATTACATGTATTATTGTGCTTATGTGTTATTATTGCAATGAAATGTAACATTTTTCATTAATGGAAAACAACCACTGCAAAGAGCAGTTTGACTGCATTATATTTATTACCCATCTTAGGAACTAAAAATGCACTTAACTTGTAATTAAGGTTATACAATAAAAGCTTTGTAAATATTGCAGTTGGAAAGTGTCCTCAACATCACATACTACCATTAAGCAAAAATATTTACTCTAAAGAATGTCTCTTTGAAATTATAAAATTGTTTTTCTGAAGGAAATTGTTTTTCTGAAGGAAAAAAGAAGGAAAAGAAAAACCTTAAATGCAGCACTGCCTTGTTTCTCCACAGCCTTCACACTTACTTGGCAAACACTGCATGCTTAATCAACACTGCATGTGAGCAGTAATTAAAAAAAAAAAATCTATGGTGATCTGAAACTTCTCTCACTGTTGGGGATATGAGGAATGGAACCAAATGGGAAAAAAAAATCTGATGGGCAAAAATTGTCTGCTAAAGAAAAATCCAAACATTTTTGCCTGGGAGCTGCCCCATTGTATGGTTAATATACAGCAAAATGGGTAAGGGTGCTCGGTCCGTGCTGTATGGAGGATACTCACTCTTGATTGTGCCCAGTTTCTGTTCACCTTTGTTCCCCTTGGGTGTAACACACTCACCTAATCCCGACTTTCAGGCTTCATGCAGAACAGGTGCATGTTAGTATGCTATAGAAGGCAGAGAGGATGTGTGCAAACATCATGCTCTTTGCTTGCTGTGCCCTCTGAAAAGGGCCATGCCTGACCCCACAGGCACATAACTGCTACCTTGCCAGTACCACTAGAACAGTCATATTCCACAAAAAGTGCTGTGTATTCCTATCTTGTTACCTGCCTAAACAAGTGCTAAGAGTATTTCTCATTTTGTGGTATTTGGCAACACAGTTTGAGCTCAGGAAAGCTTTATATTTCAGTTTCAAAGAGAAGAAAGAAGACCAAGTGACATAATAAACCTCAGGGCACTTGCAAGTTCTTTGCATCATTTCAAAAAAACCTTCTCAAACTCAAAAGTAATAAAACTTCTCTTAGGAGTAATGAATATCAAAGCCTTAGGCTCAAATATTTAATCAGTCTACTCCAAACAATCTTCTAGTGATGATTCATCTTCCAGGTATATGGAATTATTTATAATTATACATAAAAGCCTAAAAAAATAATCTTTTTAAAATTAATTTTTGCCCTTTTGTTTTTAGGATTTTGGCCTGACGTCCCAGTGGATTGATATATTAAATAAGCTTGCAATTCGTAAACAACCTAGAACCAGAGTTCAAAGGAAAACAACACTGACTGGAATATTTCTGGTGCGCTTTGGAGAATGCAGAGTACCATGTAGATGAGCGGCACATGCCATGTGCTTATAG
>NW_008825432.1:72636-109373 GCF_000699105.1 Pygoscelis adeliae
TCTTCATGACAAAGCCATATCCTAGTATTATGTGAACAAGTAACAAGGAAGGGTTGGATGTCCTCTGGAAGCGGGACTTCGACGACATTAACATTTCTCTTTAAATTACCCACTGTGACAGCTGTCCTCCCAGTGTTAATGATGACTTTGGCACTGGTCTAGGTAGATGCTCCTTTTAGCCTACCTAAATTTGCTCTGAGCAGAGATAACAGCTATTATTGCAGATTACTGATTCTGCGTTAGCATTTCTTATACTTTTTTCTGGTGGAACTTCGCCACCGGACATCAGCAGTGGGAGGGGAGAACAACCATGCTGCTGCAGCTGCAAGCAAGATATTTTAATTATTTGAGACCCCTGAGAGTCTGGTAGTAAGACTGATTGCAGGCCACAGACTGCAGATATCTCACAGCCACTGTTGGACATATTTTCTTTTTAAGTCTGCACCACTTTTTAAGCAAAACAATTTGTGACTGAATCTACATTGATGGTTAAGGCCAGAATTGGTGGCATTAGAGGGCAGGATATCCCTCACTTCTTAGACACTGCATCTGATCATGGTCATAACAGCTATTCCTTTCACTCCCACAACACAATCTCTCTCTGAAAACTGCTCCTGGTGCTGTGTGACTTGCAAGGGATGCAGAGACCCACGACAAGGACAGACAGCTCAGGGAATATGAGGCAGGACAGAAGATGCTGCAGCAGGAAATTGGGCAAAAATTTCTCAGTGTTTCCTGCCATAGCACTGCTTCCAGCTAAACTATTTTCCTTTTTTCCTTAAGTTGAGCCTTTCCTTTTAATTCAGCACATATCAAACAGCAGATTTAGTTGTTTGTTAAAAAAGCAACAACAAAAACCCCACATTAGCTCCATTTCAGGCATCCCTGCTAGGTGTCATAATGTGTCCTGCTCTCCAGCCTGTACATTTGTTGAAAAATAATGGCAGGCAAATAGGGCATCCCTCTTCTGACGTTCTTCACAAAGATCTGCCGATGTAGAAATGTTATGAAAATTTAAAAAAAAAAAAGTTTTTTTACATTCAAATTTAAAAAAAAACCCTCATTTTAAAAAGTTGGCCTTGAAATATCCCAAGTAAATCCAAACTGGCTTCAGCTGATGTGCCTCAAGCTCTTCCTTTCCTCAGTAATCTGGCTGCCATATCCTGTTCTCATTGCTATTCTCCTTTTCCCTCAACAAGGAGGTGTTCTCCACTGAGCAAAAATACAGAATAAGCAGATGGTATTTTAAAATTATCTGCTAAGCATTAAAACAAAAATTTCTACTAGTCACTGTCTCAGTTTGTTTTCAGTCCTACTGCTACCCACATAATGTTAACAATCCTGCAGCATGATGATGCAAAATTCAAACTCTTTAAAGATTAGTCACAGATCATATCATACTAAATGTCACTCTGGCTGCAGTTTAATCTAAGTATTTTTCTAATATTTTTCTTTTAAAGTCCCCAGTGGATATGAGGGCTCCATCATGCTGTGCACAAAAGTAGGACCTGCTTAAAAGAGCTTATATTTCTGCAGGAAGAGCACTGAAAAGTAGTAAAGGGACATGTAGGTGGAGTGACCTGATGCAAAGCTTTACAGCACATCAGGAAATGGATGTCAGGATGCAGATTTTTTCACTCAGCCTTTTCAGTCCAATCTGCAGATGAGGCCATATCTCTAGATTGAATTATATAGTCGATGTAGATAAAGTCCTCTGCAGGAAGAAAAAAAAAAGAAAAAATAAGAATAATTTAGCTCACCTACATTATAAAAAGAATAGAATTCCAACTGATCGTTCTGCAAGTATCATATTCTGGATTTTAATATATTAAGAATTATGGAAGAACAAAGGCCTGTTTCACCCATAAAACTGCAGGGAATTTAAAATTTGCATTTCACTCCATTTTAAAAAATTACCTGAATAATATTCATTTGAAGAGCAGGCTGCAAATGATCATCATTAAATGTTTTCTGAGGAGAACAGAAACCTGGATGACATAACAGATGTAACTGCACTTCATCCTAATTAACTGAGAATTTTAGTCAAAATTAATTAGCATCCTTTTGGGCACATAAGACTAGACAAAGCATGGCTATAAAAACAGATTTTAATGATAATGAACAGAGAGGAATTTTAATGCGCTGCACTGTCATTAGTGGTCTGTCCTCAAAGACAAGAGTTTTGCTAGGTTATCCTAGATTCACAAAACTTGGAGTGAAATATGCTTTTTTTTGGTCCTTTTTGCAACAACTAAAAGGAAAATAAAATAGATGGGGACTGTTCGTACTTAGTTCTAATCTAATTTAATTACTGAGCTCTTTCACTTCACATTTTATGCCAAGACTTCTTTTGGGGATGAGCAGCCGGTCCACTATGGTAGGTCCAGTAAGCTAAGTTAGAGAGCAGGACAAGTCATCAGGTAACAGTAGTGAATGCAAAGACCTTTAATTTTGACTTGGTCTTCATCTATTCTCATTCCTTCATCTTCAGTGCCCTTCTAGTTTCACCTGGTTACTCTAAGACCCTGTCATAAAGATGAATCTCATAAAAGCCATCATTTGAGGCTATCAGCCTGCCATCCTGAGCAGTGCAAAAGTGGCCTTTTGACATGTCCCCAAGGCTTATTTTGCATGTATTACTCAGAAGAGTCAAAGAGACGGTGTAAAAATGACACTGTGACAGTTCCAGACTATTTGTGACATGGTAAGGATCCCACTCAAGTACGTGAATTGGTATTGGATTCCCTTTGACACCACAGCCACAGAAAGTTACAGTCACCCATCTAGTTGATCAAGGGAAGCCAGCAGATGTGGGGTTTTTTATTTTAGCAAAGCTTTTGATACTGTCTCTCACAATATCCTTCTGGACAAAATGTCCAGCATACAGCTACACAAGTCCATAATACATTGGGTGAACAATTGGCTGACAGGTTGGGCTCAAAGGGTTACCGTAAATGGGGTTACATCAGGCTGGCAGCCAGTCATCAGTGGGGTTCCCCAAGGGATTTTAGGGCCAGTGCTCTTTAGTGTTTTTATAAATGATCATTGTATAAATGATCCAGGAATTGAAAGTACATTAAGTAAGTTTGCTGATGATACTAAATTAGGAGGAGCTGTGGACTCCCTCGAGGGTAGAGAGGCCTTCCAGAGAGATCTGGATAGACTAGAGAGCTGGGCAACTACCAGCAGTATGAAATTTAACAAGAGCAGGTGCTGAATTCTCCACTTGGGATGAGGTAATCCTGCTTATACATACAAGTTGGGGGACAAGAGGCTGGAGAGCAGCCCCACAGAAAGATATGTGGGAGTCTGGGTTGATGGCAAGTTGAATATGAGTCAACAGTGTGCCCTGGCAGCCAAAAGGGCCAGCCGTGCCCTGGGGTCCCTCAAGCACAGCATAGCTAGCTGGTCAAGGGGGGTGATTGTCCCACTCTACACTGCACTGGTGTGGCCCCACCTCAAGTGCTGTGTGCAGTTTTGGGTGCCTCAATACAAGAAGGCCATCCAACTATTAGAGTGTGTCCAGAGGAGGGACAGAAATTAATAGATACTTAAAAAGTCTATGGATGGTAATTAATCTACAAAGGGAAAGGATATCTGTGTGGTGATGGTCAAAGCTGGTTTAACAGGTAGTGAACCTTTCTGGATTTTGCCTTAAATTTGGCTCCTCAGGACTCCCCTGACCCACACCCTCACACTAGTACCTTCTTTCTGATCTACTTGCCCCTCCAGCTATGGACTTAAAAATGATGCTGCCTTAGCCCGAAGCCTCACTCGCTCACTGCACCAGAGCTGAACTGCAAAGATGGTTCATGGGCCTTTCCTGATCCAAAGCCAAATGTAGCTACAGCTCTGCCTCAGTTTTGTTCTTACCCTACTAACTCTTTCCAGCCCTGGGCCCAGAAAGCCAGATAAACCTTCTGGCACTTCCAGCATGTCTGTGCCATGGATCCTCCAGTGGATGTGCTGATCGAGCCTTCTTTTCACAGTCATAAGTGCACCCTTTATCAGGATAAACACAAGCATTTCTCATAGACCTCATTCTTTTACTCTCAAACATTGCAAAGTGGTTCCTGTCCGTACCATAAACCTAAACCATAGCCCAATGATCCCCACAGATACAGCTCTAAACCTAGCCTGAACAGGAGTGTTTATATATGTACTTACCTGTGCTTTATGAAAATGTTTTCAAATTTGACTTATAATCATGATTTGCAACTGGAAAATTGGTAAAATATTTTTAGGGACAAGAAAAATATTTCTCTTTCAACGTTTTTTTCTAAAAATCTCTTGCTAAACAAGCTATTAAAATACATTTGTTAGGATGAAAAAATACCGTTTAAAACTGCAAACATAGCATTGCAATTAATTTTAACAAGAACTTCTGCCAAACAGTAATGGATATTTTAAAGCTGAACCTGCAGCAAAGTTACAGGTAGCACTAACTTTTCCTGTGAGATTGCTTGAAAATGATGAGGGGATTGTGGTATAAAAATATAGAAATACTATAAGGAATACACACAAATGTAGATGTGGTGATTAGTATGTTAAAGAGATATTGTGGTGTGGTATGGTATAAAAAGTTTTCAACGCTATCTGCACAGAAGGATTAGGCTCTTTAAGTTCATATTGGAAAATTCAGATTGCACTCCATTATGATATATAATGTATAATAACAGGATTCTGTTATTATTACTCCACTAATCCTGTCACCTTGGGTTCTCATCTCTGGATTTATGATCTATTTATTGGATCATAATCAAATCCATTTCTTCTCAGAAACTGTCTTCATGCAGAAGGAATATTTCTCATATTATATGTGGGAGCATGAAATTTTATTACAGAAATGTTCATTGCATCTTCACACATTCTGTGGATCAGAATGCTCTGCTTCACAAAGATTAAACAAGATACATTTCTCAGATCCTTTCAGTTTTCATGACACTTAACCTCTTCCGTTGCTAGATTAATCATAAGAATAGGATCCCACTTTGCAGCTCCAATAGGTGATGGAGAGAAAAACACAGCAGATGGGTTCTTGCCAGGTGGCATCATTGTCTCTACGGTCCATATTTCAAATGTGACAAACTTGAGGGTGGGTACAGGTCATATTTGAGGACTCCACAGTCTCTCTTCAGCCTCCTAGTTGCTTTTGTTAAGTTATTCTCTCCAGATTGGAGAAGAGATGATGTTTTACGGGTACACACTTACAGCATGCCAGGTGGAGGAATAATTCTGATTTTGCTGTTGCTGGGCTCGGGAGGTGGGAACTCTTCAGAAAGGCTACATCCAAGAAGCCCAGGGCTGCAAACCGCCTGCTGAGGGGCACCTCTCCCTACTGCCTCCACAAGAAACCTAACTCACCTACACCTAAATTTAATCATTGTTAACATCTCCCTTAAATGCACTGGTAGATTCTATTATAAACTACAAAAATAATATTCAGAAGTCTTCAAAATAGAACCGTTGGTCGGGGCAATGTTGTGTTTCAGATTGTTGCTATTTCAGTATTTATATTTATTTTATTTTAGTAGACACTGTTTTTAAAATTAATACCAGTAGTAAATCCTACTATGGGCCAGCCCACACATATAGTAGTCTTTGAAACTGTCGAGTTCATTTCTCTTCTATATTAGTCCCACACATGTTCTATAAATAAATGATGTGAAAGTGTAAGATTATACTTTGCAACTAGATGTAACTATTTGCATTTGAGGAGCTAAATTTCCTTAAGGTACAGGCTGTTATAACTTCACAAGTGACTAACTCCAGAAAGCAGTGTGAAATTTTGTGTGGAGGGATTCTATAATCAGTGGTGTATAAAAACAATCACTGAGTTAGCTCCCCAAATTATACTTTACCAAGTATAATTTGACTTGCAAGTCAAAGTTTTCTCACTAACTGGATAAGGAAAAAGATAGTAGGCTACAATGCACACACATTATAAAATGAGACGTCTTTGTAAAATTCCCAAGGTCCATATAAATTCTGCTAATATGAAGGATCCCTAGTGTCACACTTTTTTCTCCCAGATCAGAAGTTTTCCAGTTAAGTCTTGACTAAATTCAACAAAGCTCAGAGAGAACGTTACACTTCTCTGGACAAACTCTGTCCTGTTATAACCTGGCCTCTCTAAGATTTTTGATAGATTGTAAAACTCTTCTACTAAATAAGCTATCTTCTGTTAATGTCTGTTTTTTTCATGGAATTGCATGAATTCTTCTTCTTCAGCAAGTCCTCCACCAGCATGGATGAGTGCCCACAATTAGGTAGGATGTCTGGTTAGCAGCAGATTAAGTAAAACTGGACTTAAGCTAAAACCAGAACCTGATAGTCATAGAAAAAAAGGAAATAAGTATATGTGAGGTGCATGCTGATAACTCAAACATGTGAACCAGCTTTTGCTTAAATACGTTTACAGGCAAGTAGCTCTCAATCTAAAGAAATATTTGTCATGAAAATTTTTTATTTACATTACAACCCAATCGCTTAGGCCTTGGGGAGTGATGTTAACTTAAAAAACAACTTAAGATATTTGTCCTTTTTGTTACAGTTTTCCAGTTTGGGGGTGTGTTGGTTTGGTTTTTTTTTAGAAACAAAACATTTTTCTGATGTGGGTTTTTAATAGAGAAACTATATCTGAAAGTGTCACTTCATGTTTTTCATTGGCATTGAAAAAAAAAAAAAAATTAAAACCCGGTGTGAGACAGAATCAGTGTCAGTTTATGCTATGGATCTGCTCTCTGATTCCTTGTTAGAATCAGAGAGTACTTTAGCATTTTTAAGGCTCTTCTTTCCTGTAAGTGCCATCAAACATTAATTGCATTGTGGTACACTGTATATGTAATTAAATTAGATTAACTTGGAATGCCTTAATTTATTTTCAAGTATCAAAACAGGAACTTTAGAGATACTGAGGCAATGTTCAGATATTTGAATAATATTCTGATGCCTGCCTGGATGCCTGCATTGAAAGAAGCTCTCACGCAAGAGAAGACAGGACATACTGCCACGTACAGGCACCTGTTCTTGGAAGTTGCTGAGGGAATGTATTTAACAAAAAGATTCTCTGCTCTCCCAGCATGTAGTGTTTACATCAATGTTACATAATCCTGGAAATACAGAGCAGGGCTTTTGAGGCAGTAACATAGAGGTACGCTTCTTTCACCCAGCTTTTTTTACCACCCTCATCAATCTGGTGGCTGTGTGTCTGAGCAGTAAACATGGTACTTCTGCTCAAAACAGACAAAACATTCACAGTATTCCTCACTGAAAAATCAGTCTTAACTCTTAATCTCAGTTTAGTTTATAGCAATAAAAAGCAATGAATTCTATAAAGTACAATGAGAAGTTATCCAAATCAGATTGTTAGTTTCAAACAATGAGGCAGTGTGGATTAAAAACTATTTATATGAATTTTTTGATCATAGTAATTAGTAAAAATAAAACTGGCACTAATTACTTCACTTCACATGTCAATGGTTTTCCAAGGTGACCTTAAAAAAAAACTACTGAAGATATTTGAGGATTTAACGCAGTGTCATTTGGCACTTTTAAAAGCAATACTTTATAGGATTATGTGTATATCTTTGCTTTAAACTCTCTCACTGTCTCGGTAAGAGCAAAATCAGTTGCTCTATTATAATCTCCAGGGTGTTAGAAACACACATTCTGGACTGCCTGTAATAGTCTCTTAAGTACATAAAATGAACAATGCTTGCTCACTGCTTTAATTCTGCATGGGTACAAAGGTTGCAGTTGTTATATGCTGTTCTCACACTTGTCAAAAAGCAGACTCAAAATGCAAGGTCGCTCATTCAGTTAAGTGCCCATATTAAAAATACTAAAAAACCACTAGTCCCCCAGTTTTGCACATATGTATTGAAAAGTTTTAATAACAGTGGACACACAAAGTGACTGAGACAAAACTGCTTGTATGATATATGGCCATTCTTTACTGTCCTGATAATACAGAACAGTAACACCCAACCTAACTAGGCTATGAGCTGGCTTTATTGCTGCTCTGCAGGCTTCTGGCAGTGAAAATTTACCAGAGTTAGCCATAAAACTAGATGCATTGTAAAGGGTTTTTTTTTTTTTCTGGTTGCAGTTCCACAAAGCTTGCCTATGAAGACAATGTTAATGATTTCAGTGGGCCTGTCTATATAAGGGCAGCCTAGAGAAGTGAAGTCTCCTATGGACATTCAGTTGTTCAGGTCCTGTTTTCCTCTAAAGTAAAGCTGCTTCTGCATGAACTTTATTGGCAAATAATTGAAAGTAGCTAAGTTACCACACCTTAATGACATGCCACTTGTCAACTGAGCCAAAATAGCTCACCACGTCTATGTACCTACCTATCTGCAAGTAAGAAATAAAGCGTGTTTGCTCACACCGTCATTTTCTTCATTAGCCTAATCCATCACCAGTGTCTGGCAGGATTGTTTCACAGTCACAGCCACGGCTTTTTTAAAAGTGATAATCTGGATTCCAAATCTCATAGAATGAATTCTTGATTTAAAAACAAAGAAGCATTTGTATCCGTTTAATTTCACATACTTGTTCCCAATACTTGTGTGTGGGTTATGGATATCTTGGGACAGTATGTTTTTCCCCACTCTCACAGGTGCTAAAAAAACGGCTGTGCATTCAACAACACCATCTGTTGAGGGAAGACACATTATGAGACGTAACAAATATATAAAAGACACCTAGAGAAGGAGAATACACTAATGCAAAAATTTAAAGGAGAGTCTGTAAAAATAAATCATATTTTATTTGTAATTTGTGAAATGAATATATCAGTGCTGGAGAATGTATTCTTTAACAGCTTAAAAGCAGTATTTTTACTTTTCAGCCAACTGCTTTATTTCAAACCACCTAATAAGTTAGAATCAGTATAATCTGAATTATTATTACTATTATTATTATTAATATACAAGAACCCAAGCAGCCTTCAGGAATATAGCAGAATATTGCACAGTTCTACCAACAGAATAGGAACAATGTTTTTGTAGAACTCGATAAAGGTTTATAAGCCCCAGAACCTGTTTGTCTTTCTTTGCCCAAGTGTATCATTGTTTTAATGCAAGTTATTAACTCTCCCTCAAATGTTTTGTACTGATAAGCGATCTGCAGGACTCAGTCCTCTACCATGAAAATTCATAACTAATGATGGATATTAGAATTTGCAGTAATGTTTTTGAGATATGAGTCAGTGACTCACTAGATCCTACTTAACCTCACAAAGTTATTATATTAGTCTTTTGTTGTTATAATGAAAGAACACCTCAGGCAGGGATCAGTGCTATGCTATACAAAAGAGATTAAAAGACAGGACATGATCCAAAAAGCTATTAATTTGGAAATTTGTCTAGTGGCAAACGACCCTCAAAAATGTTACACAGCTGTTGGGCAAGGCAGGGAAGCAAGGAAAAAAGAAGACATAGCGGTCTGCCATAAGTGGAAGAGATAGTACAACCACTTTATAAAGATCAGTTGCTGACAACAGCGTTGTGGCTAGTTCACTCTTTTTTTAGTGGAGTGCTAAATGATCCCATGTATTCCCATGAGTAAACTGGGTCTAGTGAATCCCCACTTGATAAGCGTAACAGAAATGCCAACTCAAGTGCATCTTTTATCTTCCTGCTGCTTAAGAATAGTCAACCTGCAGGTACTTTGTGAGACTGTAATGCCTCATGGCTTGAGGCATCAAAGAAGACAGGAAGATGAGTAACACTTTCATTCCAGCTGCCACTAAAAAACAATGTATTGGCTCTGCTTTCTATGTCCAGTTTGAGTTAACAGCACTAGCAGAGAAATAGTTTGGGTTGTTTTTTTTTTTTTTTGGGTGGGAGGGGGTTTTTTTTTTTTTTAATCTGTCAACACCATCACAGTGAGTACTGCTGTCTGAAGACAAGGAGGTTTGGTGTCCATAGTGGACAAAAAGATGACTGCTCCTTGTGCTAGCTAACTTTCAGCAGCAGTGGTATCGAATTCATTGCAGGTGGTAGGACCTGGTCAGACATCTGACCAAATGGACAGCCTACCCCCACACTACAGCTGTGTGCTTGTTGGCATCTGAGCTAGCTGGCTTGAAGCTGCAGTCACACCCTTCACTGCAGAGTGGACTTATCCTCAGTCAGATGTGGAGGTTTACGGGTTTAATGGTGGTTTCTGTATGTTTGTAAAATCAATCTATCCAAGATTTTGCTGAGGCTTATCACAATGGAGGACAAGGATGAATGCATGGTGCCAGACACTTGACGAACTGCAGTGGAATTGTCCCTGATTTCGGGAAGGCTGATCTTAGCCAAACCAGCCAAGCCACCATGCAGGCAAAAGCTCAGCTGTGGAAGGAACCAACTACAATGACTTGTTATTGCTCTTCAGATGCTCTACTAACAGACTAAAGACAACCAGAAATTCTGAATAAACTTAGATTTTGCATAAACCTATAGGATGACCTTGGTCATCTCTTTTGCAAGCTGAGAATAATTGACGCGCACGACACAACAGCACTGTCACCTTTATTGTCACAGTATAGTCAGTATCAACTGCGCTAGGAAGATATTAAGGAGGTACTGTATATTTATTTAGAGTTCATTTCAGCTACATGCATTTCAACAGGTTCACAATGTTTAATTATTTTGCTGAATCAGAGTGTGTTTTTTTGAAAAGATTATCTTCTTAAATTATTTTTCAGTGACGTAAGGGCAATTAAGAAAATGAAAGAAATTATTACACATAGATTGCTCATCTTCATGTGACAACCCAGTTAAAAAAAAAATCAAGTCACTAAAGTGTCTAAGAAGCATTATTGTTATTTTCATATGCATTTAAGAAAACCATTTTCAAAATGACAGTTTTAAAATTGAAATTCCTAATGAACCGTGTCTTTTAATAATTCATAATTAACATGTTTTTAACTTTCATTCTTGGTGGAAGCCAAATTAAAAGTATAATACTTTTCTAGATTTAGGGCTTTTTTAATGAAAAAGTTAACAATAATTTCTGTAGCCTTTTTTAACTATAAAAATGCAAAGAAAACAGCAAAAACATAAATGCAGTCCCACGTTTGATATTTATTTGAAAGACAAGTTTGCCAGATTTCAAAGCAGTATTAAAACTACTGCCTGATCATACGGCAGTAAAAAAAACTTTTCACCAAATACTGTTCTGCATCTGTCCAAAGCATTCATCAAGCAGAGTAAAAAGAAGCATTCTGATCTTCCCTGTCTTCCATGCCATTTATTAATTTCAGCCCACAGAAGAAATCTAAAGCAAAACAAAATTCTCTTCTGCCGCTCTACTGTACAGTTTACAACAGCTGTAATCACATGACTTTTCTCCTTTGCTTTTTACCAGATCAAGGTACTGAAAGTAATTGCTTAGGAACTTGTGAGTAAACAACATAAATGACAGATAGCAACTCTTGCAAGAGTAATAGATGCCAAATCAAAAGGAGGCCTTCGAGACATGCAAAGCTCACACTGACTGTTGCCTTTGGCTCCTAGAGCTGAACAATAGCAAGCTTAGCTTCCACGCTATTTATTTTTCAATAAATCAAACCCTATAGAATCATAGAATCATTAAAGGTTGGAAGAGACCTCCAAGATCATCGAGTCCAACCATCAACCCAACAACACCATGCTCACATCTGGTACTTGTTCAGATTCAGTCCTTGGTACCAAAAACCACAGCCACAAATGTTTCGAGGAGCCCCAGGACAAGTTAGAGGGAGCCGGAGGTGCCAGTGCGTGACGAGATGCTGCCAAACCACAGGGCAGTGGGCGCCCACCATGGAGCCACCACTGCCACTGTGCGGTGCCCAGGTGAGACCAGTTCAGCGGACCCAGAGCCCGGCACAGACAGCTGTTGCTCACGGGTGTGCATGCAAACAAGCACTCAGCAAGCCACCCACAGACCATGTTACAAAGGATAGCCTTTGCCCCGATGTATTATCTCTTATTTTTGCCTTTCTGGAAGCAGTAAGAAAAATCTGAAAATAGGGACTAATATAGACCTACGTGTCATGCAGTAATTGTGCCTGGGAGCATGGGTTTGCAGATGGGAGCGTTGTGAGGTGTACAGCAGTGCTGGTATCAAAGGCTAATACTAATTGCAAACACAATTCTCTAAACATGCTGACTGTAGTGGTGACTCTTTGATAATTTATACTTTTTCGCCAAAACTTTCAAAGTCTAGAAAACATATACAGTGTCTGACACAGAGTGGGACTGCATGTGATCCAGGGCATGAAGCATTAAACTTTTTCCTCCTTTCTTTCTGTCACAAAGTCCCTAATGCTAAGCTGGGCTCCAAATGCGCCAGCACCCAGTCCCTGCAGAAAGTTGATTAGACCAACAAAGAGGGCACTTCTCACTTTGGTCACAGTCCAGTGATCACCAAATATATGAGAAAATTTCCACCAGCTTCAAAGGTTATTGGATCATGCCCTTACACTGATTTTTAAAACATTATTGTAAGACCATTGACTTCAGCTGGACAAAGTGTACACATGAGGAAAAGCAAGCATAATTTCTCTATATTCTGGCAAAACTGGAAAAGGAACTTCTGGATGCACATCTGAAACACTAATAAAGATTTTGGACAAGTGTAAAAGTTATTCTGTCTATGAAATTCTGAGTTGAGGTTAGGTTTTATGAGCCTTTATAGGAAGAAAGGAAAAAACAAACAACACTTTTCTGGTGGTTTTTTTTTTTTTAATTCACTAATAAACTGATGATTTTGTGGTTGTGTAGATCTGTTCTGATCAAACGCCAGAAGTTAAGAATCGGTAGCTTTTTTACAGTGTACTTGTTATCTTTGAGAGGCTTACGTCTAAATCCCAGAATGCATATAATGTCAAATGTACTAAAAAAAGGTAGAAGGTGCCTGCAGGGCTCAGAAAGTTTGCTACAGCACACTTTCCAAGAAAATTGAGGTTATTCTGCTTGTGAAGCAAAATAGTCACATCCCTAGATGTGACTTATTAGAGCTGTAGATAGTAGATTATTAACATGTCCTCCTACTAATTCAGTGGGCAGCATGGCAAAATGTTAAAAAACGACTGCAGCAGTTTTAGATTCAGCACTTTAAAACAATATGCTTTTCTCCTGTATTGCAGGTAACTCAACGGTAGTTTCAGTCAGTAATCTCCATTCCCCAAAAACAGTTGCTTGTATCCAATATCTCTTCCAAAGCCTGCTACAGGTCTTCTATCCATTACAGCTCCTCAGTCATCCACCCATGCCTGCCTTCCCCAAAATAATGCATGTTTTAAATAAAAAATCATGCTATTCCAAAAGAGTAGCACTATTTAGCATAGGCATCTGTTTGACTATTTTTCACTTCCCTAGGACTGAGCAGTACTCTAAGATCGATTTCGCAAAATTGCAAATACAAAATATCAAAGAAAATACAAGGCTGCTCCCCCCCCCCCCCCCCCCCCCCCCCCCCGCCCGCCGCAAGAGCTATGGCTATTATAGAGGACTGAAATCCCAGCCCTGTTAGTCCCTCTCTGGCCCACAAAGCCTTGGTATGCTTGTTTTCAAGGAAACAATAAAATTATCATTTAGAGCTGAATTCCTAATCCTTTTCAGAGCTTAGTCATCTGAAGCAGGCTTGTATAAAGGCACCTCCATCCCCTGCGGATCAATAATTTAGGATTAACAAAATGGGTGTGGGGGAGTGTATTTTTTTAAAACATTAGAAAATAAATCTTTGAAAGACAGAATAAAGCTTAGACCTTTGAAAAAAACAACTGTTGGTGGTAGTACATGACTCCTTCCCAACAAACTAATTGTAAAAGCAATCAGCTAGAAGATAGAAATTGTTCTTGGCCTCCTTAGTCTGAGGGGATTTAAATCTACATCACCCCATCTCTACAACACTGTGATTTCCAGGGTTTGGGGTAGTCAAAACCCACAGGGATCCCCACCCCTTCTTGTTGAATGTGTGGCATAGCACAAGACAGAAATTAAAATTCATGAGGCCAAAAGAAAAATAAGCAAGAATGAGTAATACTGAAATCTGTCATTTGGGGCACTCAGCTGGGAATGAAAAGTCATGGGTTTTGAAACCTGCTTTCAGGTCTAGATATTATTTACAATAAATAAACAGCCTATATTTAATTAATTATCTGCAAGGAAAAAAAAAAATCATTGCTAATTTATCTCTTCTTCTAGCAACCACACTTCTGAATGCAGATGAAAGTATTCATCAAAACAGAGCTGCAGCCGTGCTGGATCAGCCCAAATGTTGATGGATCTGATCCCCAAGATCCAATTCCCAGCATCAGCCAAATGCAGATGCCCCGGACAGGGTAGAAGAGCTGAGCCAGCACAGATGATGCTTCTCCGTGTACTCTCCCAGCCTTCAACAATTCACAGTTAGCAAGAGGGTATGGTTTGTATGTCTTCATAAATCCTGAAAACAGCTCCTAAAATTGGCCCCAGTTATGTTTAAGTACCTAAATTCTTCTGTGGCCCTGGTCCTAGATACCCAGCTGCATCCATCTATATTACCAAGTCAGTGCATGAGAGGGGCTGTTCTTTTTGGTGTGAATTTTCTTTATGTCTGTACCTGGAGTCTTATGGGATGCCCTGGAGTGCTCCAGGGGTGAGCCTCAAGAGATTTTGCTCTCGGTGGAAGCAGGCTGGAGCTGTGCACTCAGGACACCAACAAGAACACGCCACAGGCAGTGTGGATGCACTTAGTGCTGTGCACATCCACAGCACGCATCCAGGACCGAGAAATGGCATGAGCATCATTGCTGGCAAAGATGGCATGGATGTGTCCTTCCTTCTGTGCACCACTCCAAAGGCAGGTGCACCCACTGAGAGCCTGGGTGGTCTAGCTACATACACCTTTTTAAAAAAACCACCTATAAAATATATTTTGTCTCTATAATCCCCACAGCCAATGACCTTCTAACAGAGGAATTACAGAAGGCTAGGAAAAAGAGGGAGAAATGCAATGAATCATGATAAGAGCTATAATTGCAGAACAGCCTAAGCAAGTAAAAAAAAGAACATAATTAATCAGAAAATTAGTTTCAATTAAAGTTTAAATATTAGACTAGTGAGAAAGTGTTCTGGGAAAGGCATTTTTAGAGATACATAAAGACTAAATCATCTGCAGATTCAAACAATCCAAGAATAATTTGAATTATCTTATTTCAGAAAAGGCTATATATATGCTAAAAAAAAAAAAAAAAAAAAAAAGGCTTCCAGTCTCTAGATGGATCAGGAAATATTAAGGAACTGTTCACTTTAGCGTCCACATATCCACACTGGTTAAATGCTGATGACTGTAAACAGGTGCTCCAGTTAGCGAGGGTAGAAATAAGCGTGTGGTAGTGGGATGAGTCGTAAAAATGTATGTCAATGGTAACTTACTTTTCTTTCAGCTGAGCTGGGGTAACTCACCGAGCACCAATCCCGGCATAAATTAAACCCAGCTATCTCAAAATGCCCTCAGGATAGTAAGATATAATATTCATAAAACACCACATTAGCAGCATTTATCTTCTGATGTGCTTTCAAAAGAACCTGGTATAACTCAGTCCTCATTGCCCCTCAGCATTTGCAATAGGCTATATTAATGGAATAAACTGAATTAACATTTTCATTCCCATATTAACATTTGTCCAGCAATTATCTAACAAGTTCCAGAAACTTTTCTATTCCAGAGGCTTTTATTGTTTCAGTCTCCAGTCTTAATACCCCAACCACGATGAATACACTCCTTAAGAACAGTGCCTTCCCATCAGATACCAGAAAAATGCTATCCCTCAGTATTTCACATAGTTAAGTCATAAGTAATGACCTTTGTCAGCATAGTAGCCTGCACGACTTGTTCTCCAATATTTTTTACTTTTTTGACAGTTATTTTGAGGTCATAAGAACAACATGGCTCAACAAGCAATCTTTGTAAATTAAAGACACTAAATCACCTTTTAAGGATCCATAATGACACTCCAGTTTACCTGCAGGCTATATTTAATAGAGTAAATCTCAAGGGGTAAGCTGGAGATCATCAACCAGGCAATCATAGAACTGGTGAAATGGTACGTAAGTCAGTAAGTCAGAAAAGTAAGAATAGTTAATTTTACACTTTGGAAAACAGAAAAAAAATATATGCATATATATTTACTTATGTATATACACACACCCTTCTATTTTGAAATGGATACAGGAAAAAGTCTCCAGGCCAATGATCTAGCATGAGTTAGCTATTCTGTAGGAAGTCTGCAGAATTGAATATCTTTTAACAAGCCTGTTAGAATAAAATAATTACTTAAGTAACTTACAGTTAATACCTGAGAATTTGTATATAACACTGCGAGCAAGAATTTTAAAAGGTATTTTAATTGAGTAATTAACACCAAAAAGGTGCATTTCTCTTGGTTCTCTTCCATGTTTAGTTTTGTTTTCCTTAGGCTTGAACTGCAGCAAAGTTCTTGTTTCTGTACTTTGGGAAAACAGTGTAGTGCTGTGCAGCGCAGCTGCGCTGTGTGTTAGTGAGCCTCTTGACACTGAGTAGGAGGAGACATTGATCCAGGAAGCAAACCCAGCCTTGCCTGCAGAGCACTGCAAACCATAGAGCAAATGTCTTCAGGAGTTTTTTCTGTTGCTTCCTCACCTCTCTCCTCCCAGAGAGGTAGAAGAAACCTGTGCACCTCCTGAAATAAGCTAGTCAAAGGCATTTATGGACTGTAGTCTTTTATGGGTTAAGGAGGGGTGTAGGTATGAGGTATTACCCTGAGCTCTCAGCAGCATCATGGATTGCATATATGTATAGAAATTAAAGCTATTAAATGGGCCCAGCCAGAGTCAGTGGGTGTTGAAAATGTTCACTGTAAAAGGGGCTCGTCCTACATGCACACCTAGGTAAGTCCATTGCTGCCAGGATAAGAATATCCTATGCCCCATTAACAGTTAGGTAGGAGTAAATCTACACAATCTTTATAGCTGGGCATAATAATTTGCTTTCATGCCTTTGCCTGACTGCCACAGCTCACACAGTACCTTAAGAGCAATACTTCATGTGCAGGTACAGGCAGCTGAGAATGCACAGTAGGTCCCAGGTCACCCAAATAGGCCAAGCAAAGCTGCAGAGGTCCTGGAAGAGAGTCTATGTGTATGTAAAATCTAGTTCTCCTTCTGCAAATGACATTGTCATTCCACCTCCTCCAGCATGTATAGTCCAGTCAACACTTGTCCAACTAATGTATTCTGGCCTGTGAGCCTCTGGCCTAATTCATGACAGAGCACGTTGACATGCCTGGTTCAGGGTTCTCTTCTTCACAGACTTGCCTCCAGAATTGATGTTTCCAAGTTCAATCAGTCATACATCAATGCAGGGATTCTCTGTAGGTTGATAAGGATTTCTATTTTTACACGTCTTTTAGGAGGTTGGTTTAAAAAGGCAGTGTTAAAACATGAACATATTTTTAGATTTTAAAAGCATGTTATGAAATTATATAAATCCAGAAATTTCCACAAATCCATCAGTCCAAAGTCTGAGTCTGCCAGATGCTTTACACTCGTGCTTTCAGTAACAATCTCTTTTTACAGGTTAGCTGCAGCTATACAACGCAATTTCCATCTGTGACTCTGAAAAGAAATGGTCAAGGACACTACTTTGAATGCTGTACCGAAATAACTCCCACTTGCCTTGCAGTTATTAATTGCTCCCTGTTTTACCTTTTCATGATGTCAATCTACAAAACTGTTACCTAAGTCTGTAGTCTAACCCACACCTGGTTGCCTTCAGCCATGAATCAAGTCTGTGGTTCTGGCTTGTTTCTGCCTTGTTGATGTTAGGTATCCCAGACGAGCTACCTGACTACTAAGCCATCGTCTCTGATGATAAGCGATGTTTTAATTTATGAGACAGTGATTCTATGTGTTTACCTTTACCTTTATGTACTCACCTCTCACTGTAAGCCTGTTTTTCACTCTCATTGCATTCATAGACCCATGTAGAGGATGCAATGGTTTTTTCAGCAAATCAGCCAAGGCTTTCAGTTTGCTAGCCTCCCTTATCTTCTGAAACAGCCCATGGTCATTGTGGCAGATGGAGTGAGACTCACTCATAAGAGAGAAGCAACAATACACTTTATTGATAGAAAACAGTGAGTTAACAAAGTTCAATGGTAAATGCAACAATGGTTTAACAAGATTCGATGGCAAGGTACACTTGATTATTTATTGCATAGAGGACAGGGTCAGACAAAACTGTCAGTGAGACCCTCCCGTTGAGTCATGAGATTCAGAAAGGACCTCCTTTCTTTCTAAACTCCTTCTCAGAGAGGAGTCTAGGTGCTGCTGGATCCAATCCTAGTCCCAGACTTGGTCAATGGTTTATGTCTAAAGGATTATATATGCACAAGCAATCCTTTATATCACTTAGCTAAGATTTCAAAGTATGGACATGCTATTAGTCACTTACTGAGTATGTTGCAGCAAGGAATCTCTCAACCTCAAGGAGTAACCTTGAGAGGTGTCCCTACTCAAGGGGAGATCCTGTTGTGCAGCCTGCTGCCCTGCAGGAGAGCTCAAAGGGCTCTTGGGCTGCTCACTATTTATAGGGGTAAGATGATTGACTCATAGTCATATTTGCATACCGATAACTGTGGTTTAGGTGGGCATATTTCTCACAATAGCCCTTGGTTATTGTGTTGTTATCTGGCTCCCAAATCCACTTTGAATGGACACAGCTATCATGACCAGCATCCATTAACGACTGTCTCTGGTAGTTATCACTTGAGCAGGGTTACAGGAGATAAAGGTCAGGTTGGACAGGGGAGCACACCGTCACAGTCAGTGACTAGTTCAGACTAGGCGTTATCTGGAAAACACATATCCAGTTACTAACAGACAGATGATTTATCTCCCTTTTAGGTCTTCAATTTATTAATGTTCTCCCATAGCTGCTTTCCTGCAAGTCATTATCACCAGAGAAATTTTAGCTCTGAATTTATTGTTCTGGCCCATGCTGTTCTTCAAGTCTACAGAAATAACTCGGGATAGGTCCCACTCCATGCTACCCCCCCTACTGATGGCTATGCTCCAGCTCAGTGGAGGTGGGGGGAAGCAGCAAGCCCCAAAGACTTCCCTGTGGATTGCTTGCTCCGCACTAGGTTTTGTTGTTCTGTTGTCCTTTTCCAAGTCATTCAGCAGACATTCACAGCGAAATTTTGATGACTTTTTTTTCTTTTCTAAGAAACTAAAATGGGCATCTACATGCACTGCAACATGTTTGCCTTTCTAAGACACATCAGGCTCTGGCTAGGATAGAAAAATATCCAAATTCTGATTATCTCTACAAGGTACAAGTGTTTTGAATGAATGCATGAGGCATAAGAACAAGACTCTTACAACTCAAAATACTTTTCCTACAAACTGATGTGGATTGTAGAAAGACTTGCATGTGAATATTGTCAAGCTCATAAATGATCCTGTGGACCTGCTAAATATTTTGCTGAAGAAAATCATCACAGAAGTACAAACCAGACAGAAAATGTATATGGGTTCTTCGCACCGTACTCTTCTGCACAGAGAAGTAACTCTTTGTATGTGGCTTCAGCCAATCACAAAATTGAACCCTGAAAACACATTTTTTTCCAAAGAGAACCCATTCAAAAAGCCCTATAAATACATTTCAATATGGAGCTTAGAGACAACGAAGGTAGAAAGCAAAAACAGTCTGAAATCCTATCGCCATCTTAATTTTATAGCCAGTTCCCAATTTCACAACAAATTCAGATAGGAAAACGTTCAAACTTCAGAAAGTGAGAATCCAATTTTGGCTATGAGACTATAAAGCAGGCCAAGTTCAAATATAGTCAACACTATGCAAGAGAAAATATACAAGAAAGTATCTGATTTACAATCCAAACCATTGCAAGACAAATCAGATATCTTTTTTTTAAAAAAAAAGTTTGTTGTTCTATAATTACAATATATCTGCTAATGGACCCTCTGAATCACAAAACAGTTATCACAAATTAAGATTTATTTTCATTACTACTATTTGTGATAGTTCTCCTTGTTATTAATTTCACATTATGATAGTATTTCCATGAACAGACTAAGTATTATGTGAGTGCATGGGCTAAAGGCTTTTACAATCCATTTTTGTTACTCTGCTTTGAGGCTGGACCAAACCAAAAGCTAACTTAACTCAGAGAAAACCTGGACTTGTTCCACAAATTGTCAGTGGAAATAAAGATTACATACAAATTAAGTTAACATATTGCAAGGTAAATAATGGACTACAGTTAAGAGACCTTTGTTACAGAAACTGAGTTGATGCAAAAGATAGAAGGCCAACAGTAGGATAAATATTTATTCTTAACTGAATTCCAGAATACTTTTATCCTTAGAGTTTAATAGTGTTTGAGATTTTACTGAAATGTAATCCTCATTACCACCAGATTAGTGTACCTGGCTTCATGAAAACCCATCTGTACCTGTGCATTTAAATATGAAAGTATACTTTTTAATTCATTCTTTGCTGCTGTCAAAATGTTCATATATATGTATAAAACTTCTGTTTCAGTGGAGCTTAAACTATTTCTTTTCACATACAAAGGGATATAGTGACATGTCATTTTCTTATCTGTTGCATTATTGTAATAATTTGCTCATAGACAGCATAAATATATATATAAAAAAAGGGGGGGGGGGGGTTAAGTTGAAAATAAAAGCCAAGGTGAAACAAGTCAAAAAAGTCTACTTTGAGTGTGGAGTGTGGATTTTTTTTCCTTAAGCTTATTCCAAACTGCACAGTTTCCTACAGAAGTTTTAAATATGGGTGAAAAACAGTCACACTGGAAGCATATATTTTGCAGCCACTGCTAAACATAGTGCCCTATTTTCACATACTGCCTCCATCCCACTGCCTCCTCAGAGTGCATGGCCTGGAGATGAAGGTGCAGAAGGTCAACAAGGTTGGTGCTGTGGTTAGTCTCCTCGTGACTACAGAGATGTATCTGTTGCCTCTCCCACCCTTTGTCCCATTACTTGCCTACAGTAGTCCCATCTAGCTGCATCCACTAGCTGCATCTACCCATCAGTTTAATATAGTCTCTGCTGTACAGCTCCCACCATTTTATTCCATAACATTTTTTGGTCCAAATCTTCAATATTCATGATGTTGTCCATCTGGGACAGCTATGCATTACACAGCATCTTTCCTCCATCCTTCCACAGATACCTTTTGTCTTTACCTTGAAGGGTTCTTCATGATTGACCGGCAACAGTACTTCTGCCCTTATTTTCTCAGATATGCTAATTTACTGCCCTGCTCCTCCATTTGCCCTTCTTTCCCCCCTCCCCCTCTTTGCAAGGCTTTCACATTATTCCAGCCATAGTTTAATTAAGCAAATTATATATGACTACCTTACACACCTTGCTTTATTGTTGCTTCATCTTCCCAAGCCATTCCTCTCCACACTTCCATCTAATCTGCCTGTTGTATCCCATGTGATTAGACCAGACCAACGTCCTTCTCTTCTGCCTACTTTTGCCTTCCTATAATTCAGTTCCTCCCTGAAGCTTTCTTGCTTCTCTGGCTTTCTCATTCTGAATATGAAAATGTCCCATTGTCTCCAAATTTAAAACAAGTTCAATGTAACCAAACAGAAATGACTGCCAATTAAAAATCCAGCTGTGCTGGAACTACTTATTTGAAAATGTTCACTACTTTTGGAAATGTTGAAATCCTTCTTTCCCCAGTGTCTCAAAACATTTTGAAAATATTCTATTGAAAATAGTTCTAAAATTAACACACACTCCCAAAAGACCATGAATGAAAAAATCTGTTTTCATTTGACAACAAAATTGAAAGATTAGCACAAAATAAATAAAATCAATATAAGCATAAAATCAGTGATGCTTACTTGTTTCAAATGACTGATATTTCCAATGAAAAGAAATCATTGGAATTGGAGGACTCTTTCCTCAACACCTCTGACCCATGTAGCCAGCATCCCACTGCCTGCCTTTCCTTCACACGAAATATTGTGAGCAGTTTGATGGTCTGTTAGTGTTTTCCTCATTCTCAAGGATGTGTTTGTGAATTTCTCTGTGAGAAACCATCTAATGACCAAGAAGCATTTTACTAATACAGACTGAAGCGGTATCTCTGTTACAAGTGAAATAATATCTTTTGGAGATAGAGGATGATCAGGTTGTAACAACCCAGCCTCTGTGGTGCAGGTGAGAGCACATTGTGTAATCTAGCACTAACTGCTCCCTGTACTGCAGTTAGATTTAACACCTTCTTATACTGGGTTACCCTGCATGTATGGGTGTATTTACAAATTTTGTGTGTATCCTGTTAGAGAAAAATTATACCCTGCTGGATCCAAGAGCCTGGGAGAGGCGAGGCTTCTTAGCTCCACGTCCCCGGGTGCAACCAGCAGCGAGGTTGGAGAAGTGTTCCCAGCAGGCAGACGCACACAGAGCACATGTATACACCACATATGTACCTATACACATGTCCAGACACATGGGTCATGCAGACACCCAGAGCACTCACACAAACATAGGCAGCACCAAGGGCTTTATCCTGCTCCCCTCACCTTCCCTAAACATCCCATAATAAATCCTATGCAATCCCAAAATGCTCTTCCCCTGCATCCTGCAGTGTGTCCCCCACCTATTGGGCAGCAACCCACCCCCTCACTCTGAAATGTGATCTGGGGGCTGCTCCCAGTGACTGGTGGTGGTGGGTTTCACGCTGGGTGGGGCGGCTGAGGCTCTCCTGGGACAGCCCTGGGAAGGGCCCATAGAAGTTGTGGGGTCCGTAATTTGGGTTCCCACCTGCTGTTGTGACCCAGTGCTCCTCTGGGCTTGTGCAGATGGGCTTGTAAAGGGCTGATGGTTCCTGGGATGGGCCTGGGAGTAGCCTAGAGGAGTATTGTTTGAATGCCCCACCACCACCATTGTCTGTCTGTGCTCCTTGGTGGGTGTTCAGACGAGCTTTATTACATAACCTAACATACACGTATAGAAATATATACAGACACACACATACAGATGCACACATATATATACATGTAACTACATTATTTCTTATCCTTTTCATGCACTTTGGAGTTCACATGCTGAAAATTCCATAATGCCACACAATACTTGTCACATTGCTCAGCCACAGGTCGGTCCATCCTCCTCGCCGCAAAGGCTGCAGGAAAACACAAGTTTAACGAGGCAGCTCGCAAGCGTTCTGACCTCAGGGCACTGTTGCCCCTTGGATGGAACTCACAATTATTATCAAAGGACACGTCAAAATTGATCACTCTGTTTCCTGATTTCTTAGTGCTTCCTTTTTCTGCTTATTTATTTCTATACATCACAGAAAGAGGTAGAGATCAAGAACTGTGGAAAGTTTAAAGAGGGACAGAATGTTACCACTGCTAGCAAGACTATCTAGACTTAGGGCAAAAGTTTGAAACAAAAATAAACCATGTGATTCATAATGCATTATGTAAGGTGGAAAGATAAATTGGAGACATGAGGCTGAGTAAACATGCAGATTCTCTCGCATCTAAATATGGAATTTTGCACCTTCTCTCCTAGACCATCTAGCATTGGCATCTGTCTGGGGCAGGACACTGGACAGATGTGATGCTGCATGGTGAGGCATGTGTTATGTGGTGAGGGAGCAGAAAAAAGACAATTTCATTTCTAAAATTTGGTAATGAGTTCATCAGTGAACCAAGTTAGGGAATTTTGTCTTTAAAATGGGACTTAGAATAAGCATGCTGTTTTTAAAAATTGAAATCTAGGGCAAAGTGCTAGGTTTTATTTAATTTAATTTAATTTCATTTCATTTCATTTTTTTGTAAGTATCTTTGCCATTTGATTATATTCTTACAGGATTCTGAATCCCTGGCGTACTATTGAGTTCTCCATGTTTGTAAATGTATGTATACCCATATTGACCCAGAAATGCTGGCACGTCTGTATTGCCTTAGGCTGTGTAGCTTAGTGTTGTTTCTCTCCATGTCATTACATGTTTCTGCCAGTCACATGTTTCAAGATTTGCACCTTGTAGTCCAAGATGATGTGAAAAGCAAACTTTAAAGATGTGTTTTTGAGGCAGAGTTTTTTCTTGTCCCACACTCCCTATCAACTCATATGCTGCCCTATTATTCAGAAAATAACAAGTCACCTCTTGGTTTGTTTACAGCCAGTAATAGTCCCCTGTGGAACCAAGACAAAGGAGTTATTTTTAATACTTCAGGAAAAGTATTTCAGAACAAAAGAAAATCACTTATTGTTGGATTGGTACTTGAAAAGCTTATAGAGAAATCTTTTCTGACATCTGTTTCATTAGAAGCTTAAGCAACTGTTCAAAACCACCCACATCTTTGTACAAAAGATTGTTTTTGCAGCAAGTTTTCTTGTGAATCATGATTAAAATTCCTCTCTGTTCTCTGTATCATACACACAATTTTGTAGCATGCACTCATGTACAGCATTTCTTAGAAAGAAGAGCCCACGGAGAGGACACTGTTGCCATAGCAACATTTTTGTATTCTGAAATGGTATCATACTGCATTTTTTTCATCTTAAGCTTTTGTAGACTGCAAATAACATCTTTCCTCATTCAAGCTGCCAGTTAATCCTCAAGATTCATTCAGGATTACTTTCCTTTTGTGATGGAATCCCTTAGCATTAAATTATGGTCTGCTCTACTGCTATTGTAACTTGAACAATGATTGTAAGTGTCAGGTGCTCAGAAGTTGGCTTCAGCTTCATTATAAAGTCATTTGCCTTCAAATAATGGTATTTTCTGCTGTTATTGATAAGGGTTCAGAAACATCTTTCCTGATTCTGAAATAAACTTACAAATAAACTTGCGCAGATCTCTGAACTTTTCTACCCCTGCACATCTATAAAATATGAATGGTGGAGGGGAGTCTTGAGATTGTAAAGTATTTTAGGAGGTTGCTGTTTTAATCTTCATGTACTAATCTGCTTTACTAATATTACAAACTTAGAGTCTATTGAGTTATTACGTTGATCAACGAAATCATTTTCAGCATCTGTAATAAGCCTTGATTCTGCGATAAGTTACCTTTCTGAGCTCCCTCTGCAGCAGCGGTAGTGAAGCCTCCAGACAGTAACACACCACCATAAGCAAATCATCAGGCATTGGGAAGGCAGAAATGAAGAGAGAGAGGAGGAATAGCTGTGTAAAAGAATATTAACATAATAATTAAACAGTAGTGTGGATTAGGTCTGTGCTCTGCACGGGCTTTCTTTCACGACTATTCTGTCCGAGGTCCAACAACTGCACAAAATCTTGTGCTCCATGACCTTTTCTGCTGGAACTTCATATTCTCCTGGTGCTGGCTTCTTCACTCATCAGAGACGCAATGGGCAATTACCAGAGGAAGACGAATGGTGATCTTGGGCTCAGTATGTCTGTGTGTGGGGAAACAACGTACTAGCTGGGACTGTAGGCATGGGAATGTCTCTCTGAGGTCACTGAATACAAAAGCCAGGAGCTTCTGTTTTCTTCCAAACTTCTGCAGACTGACCTTACGGTACCAGAGAGGCTGAGCTCAGATCAATATCGCAGGATCAGACTGCCAGTCATGGGAACAGAGAGAGCTCGGGAGATAATTGGTAATCTAGGAGGAAGAACACACAGGGCAGATACTTGGAAATCATGCACAAATCTACCTTCTACTCATGTAAGGCAATATGGGAAGCAGCCCCCAGTTGCAGGTTCAGACAGTGGCATGTACAGTATGTTTCAGCCAGCTTAAGGTTGGTTCTGAGCTCAAGCTTGCAAGGCTAAAAGGTCATTGCTTTATGAACTTGCAGATGTGCACACTCAAATTATTGTAACTGCCGGGAAGCCACATGTTGGTCCAGTTCTGGCCCATACCAGTTTGCTTCTGTTCTTATTACCTGACATATCCTGCAGGCCTGAGCAGTGCTTCCTCAGGAGTAAGAAGCCAGGCATTTGTAAGCTTGGCTAGGAATTTATTGGTTTGTTTCTTGGTTTACCGCTAAGCAGTCCATTCAATAGTTCTTCCTTTATCCAGCCAAAGTCCACTGAAGAACTCTCATCTAGAGCTCACAGGGAATTTGCACTTACCCAAAAACCAGCAAAACAGGTCACAGAGGCCACTGCTTGCTGCACCATTTCAGAATGAGATTTCACTGGAAAAATCTCACTTTTTTGTGTGGAGGTTAACCACTGCTGCCTATCGACATCCTATGCTTTAAGTATTCATGTAGGGTACTCAAGTGGTAAGGAAGTCTGCATTTTTGTGGTCTTTCCCAAGCCTGAATTTTATTTGGAGGTGTTATGGATGTAATGGAAGGTGCCACAGCACTGCCATCAGCCACTGTAGTTTAAGCACAGGCAGGTGACTAGGTTGTTCCCTACCCCCAGGCAGTGGCTCAGCTAATCTGTGCTCCACTTTGCACCATGCTCTCTTTCTCAATCAACAGATGTACTTTCCTTGGGAAGAGCTTTCTGCATATGAACAAGACACAATGTTTCTTCCTCACAAAACTGAATTTACTCACAGTTTTCACAACAGTTTATTATTACAAACACACTATGTTGTATCTTTTTAGGTGATCATCATTTGTTTTCAAGGAATAACTGCAAGTAAACCTGTACTATTTCTGCTGCCTAGGACCAACTTTTTTTTTCCTACTATAGTACAGAACTTTTTGTTTGTTTGTTTGAGCACTAAAAAGATAAAGGAGGAAGGTCTTACAGATGTTGTGGTTAAAATGAAAAGGATTAAAAATCAGTGGTCTTCTAAATCAGCTCAGTTCTATACAGCTCAGTCAGTACATACATGAAAAATACAGAGCTCCCACAAAGGCATTTAATTTTCACATGCTAGTGGCTTGCTGAAAGCTTAGCAGTTCTCCTGAACTGCTGTCCAATTGAGATCTTTAAATTTCTCTCCCACAGAACACATGCGCTATTAATCTGGAGTACACTTGTCATGTCCCTAGATTTTGTACCATCTACCCAGATTTTTAAATATGGATTCTTTCCATTATTAATACTGCTCTGAAAGTCTAAGCCAGAATACCTAAAATAACAAAAAACCTATATTATGTTCTTTAAAAATTACATTAAGAATTAAATGCAGATATCAGTCTTCAAAGATCATTAAGAAAAATAGGCAATACCAGATAAATTACATATGCAATATTAGGCTTTTTTTTTTTTTAATAAATACTGGAGATAAAATTTCTTTTCTTTCTTCCTTAAATTCTGAAAAATTCCCCAAGAAAAAACCTTGATCCACCAGAAGTTTTCATTTCCAAGGGCTGTCTCTTGGATGCACCAACATGCCAAAGGGCCAGCAGTGTCCAGAAACGGACGTCTCAGATTCCGGCCCCTCCATCAGTAGAAGCCCTTTGCCCAAGGCTTTGGGAATATCCCATTTTTAGTGCTTGTTAAAGAATGGTTGAAGAGACCCTACATTTGGGGATGTGAGGAGGGTTGAGAAAACTGGAGTGAAATCTTTTGTGCCCTCAAAACATGGTTTTCTCTTGAAAGTTATTTCACGTGTTGAAAAGCAGTGAAAGTTATTTTTGCTTATGCAGCCTTTTGATCATTTGCCACTTTTAAAACACTGATAGTTTCTTATGTCAGTACTAATGCAAGTGGAAGGGCTTGCAAGAACAGGGTCACATTTTACTGGTCATGCTGCTGTCTGACATATATGTCAGCAGCAGTTAACCACGCCACTGCTATGGAAATTCAGAGCAGTGATGAAAGTCTGAAAAAAATTACTATTATTTTACAAGGAATTTGATCTGGAAAAAATCTCACAGTTAAGACCTCTGTAAATAGCAGTCTTGAGGACCTGGCTTGCTACCTATTTATGTGAGGTCTTAATGTTTTTTTCATGGTCCTCTTGTGTCAGCTCCTCAGTCTCTCCTGACTTGAGAGGATCGACACTGAAGACTGCAGTTCAGTTTATGGATACAAACCAATTATGAACAACTTTTTGTTAAATAGAAGTTCATCCACATGCAGACACAACCAACTAAACCCCTTCAGAACTATGCATTTGTTTGGAAAATTCTTTTACAAAATGTTACAACCATTTTCCTGACATCAAACAGAACAGAACCTGAAAGTATTTCTAATTGGAAAGAGAGAAAGAATCAAAGATACCTTTGGCTGTACACCTAAGAAATCACACAGATTTTTTTCAAGCATCAGATGGGATTTAACTGAGGAATTCCAGTTTATTAGATGTGTAGCAAAAATGTAACATCTCACCTTTTTCTGAAAGCAAGCAAACAGGAGATCTTTTCCACATTATTTTACTATCCATATGGAGAAATTGTAAAGACATTAAGCAATATAAAATTCTGTCCAGTAACTTGTTATGATTAATACATTTCACTTTCAGCAAAACTAGGAAAATTTATACATCTCTACATTTTGAAAGTTATTAAATGGAAAACTGAATGATTTACAGTTATGAATTAATCTTTGACTCATTCCCTGATTTTCATCATACAGAAGGACCACAAGAATATTTCTTGACTATGGTGAGATATATAAACATGCATTTTCCTTTTTTAAAAAAAAAAAAAAAAAAAGAAAAAAAAAGAAAAAAATCACAAAAGACAGGGCTACTTACCTAAACTCATCTGACTTTCTAATGAATCCTGCCTGGAAGTATAAACCAAAGGTACTAAGAGCAATGTGGAAAATACTCAAAATAATCCTCATATAGGTTCTTTTAAGTTTATTGATTTAGCTAAGGAATACTTCCATTAACACATCCCATACCTCCAAGAGAATATGACATTAACTACCATACAACTGTGATTTACAGAGAAACATCAGAAGGATCTGTGTCTCAATAAAACAGAGGAAATTGAAAAAGACTGTGAAAAATGGCACATCTTATTACTGTCCAGAGAGAGAATTTGTGGTTAACTGAAAAATATTGCAAGTCTTTGTTAGCAAAGCAAGGAAAAATTATAGTTTATACAATGTTTACAATAGATTGATCAGAGAGATGTGCAATACAGATGCTACAGGATATAATTGTATTGTAGTGAAACATACATGCTCTGCTGGGCAAACCCATTAGTAAAGAGTCCTTGGACTTATTTAAATAGGCAATGCAAAATCAGGGTAGAGGAGGAAAGAATAAGGTGATTTGTCTGCATTCACACATGATGATATGTATTTTTATTGTTGCTTATTTTTAATTACAAGGTTCAAATTTTTCTAAATTGCCAACTGAGCTTAGTTCACATTTTCAACTTTTCTGCCAAACATTAACATCCAGAACTTAAATTTTTAAATGGCAGCTGATAATCTAGCTATTGCAAAATAAAGCTTACACTTTAAGAAGTCTTTCTCACTATATTGTGAAAGACATGTTAAGAAGATATGACTGGCAACCTAACAGTTTTTTTCACTGTTGTGACTTGACAGTTCAAGTAGCTAGCAGAGGTTGTATGCAGGAGAGGCTTCTAGAAACTTGCAGTAAGAGGAAAATTAAGTAAGGTTCAATTAATACTCTTTTCAAGAAATCCCTGGACAGGGCCTGTTGCAACAGGACAAGGGGGAATGGCTTTAAACTAAAGGGGGGTAGTTTAGACTACATATAAGGAAGAAATTTTTTACGCTGAGGGTGGTGAAGCACTGGCACAGGTTGCCCAGAGAGGTGGTGGATGCCCCATCCCTGGAAACATTTAAGGTCAGGTTGGACCTGACCTCTGAGCAACCTGCTCTAGTTGAAGATGTCCCTGCCCACGGCAGGGGGGTTGGACTAGATGACCTTTAGAGGTCCCTTCCAACCCAAACTATTCTATGATATCCCCCTATGATTCTCATCACTGAAGTCTTTACCGTTTTCAAACAAAAAATATGTTTTCCATAGTACTTCATAAATATATATTACATAAACCAACGTGGAAGATATTTGGGAAATATATTCAATAGCCTTCTGACAGTAGGGAACAGACATTTCTCTGGACACAGAATAGACATACCAATGGCCAGTAATTGTCATCTAGGTTATTCAAAATGCAAAAAGCTCTAACTAGCAGCTAAGGGCAGAGCATAATACACAACACCTCGCAAAGGAGAAAAGATCACACCTCAGCTTGCACACCATGCACTCTCCTGTATGTGAAGCAAATACCTTGACAACTTACTGCTAGTTCATAATAATGTTGCACCCCATTGTTTCAGATGAGAGTCTTCATTTAAATAATAAAATTACTTTCTAGGTTAATCTTAAATATGCTCTCCATGTCGCTTGCTTATTTGTTCCTACATAATCTACCATCAGGAAAGGTTGCTCAGTGATAATTATTTCATCTAGGAAAGTTTGAAAATTTATCAGCCTGCAAGACCCCAGCCTTCCAACAGCAGAAGGACATGGTTGCATATCTATCCACACAGACACCATGTCCTTCTGTTTATACCTTTATACAGTAGGTAACCTCTGTTACACCACTAAACAAGTTGCTATTATCCCAGGCTGACAGAAATCTTACAAGGAAGGTCAGAGTTTAGGGAGGTGGTTAAGATGACTACTGAATATGACATAAATGTCTCAGCAGAAAGACAGATTCCTTCTGAAATATCTCTTTCCAAATTCCTCCCTTCCTGGGGATATCCAATAAGAATTAATATATTTTTTTAAAGATTTTGCATAATGCTTTTGTTCAATGCCTTTTTTCCTACTGAAAGCACAGTGCTGTTAGCCTCTTGTTACTTACAATATTTCTATTTAAAAAATATAGCTCATCTTTATGGATTTGTGTTGGTAGACAGTAGCTTTATAACAGGGAAATGATTCCCCCCAAATCAGTGGGTAGGATCATACTGGTGGCAGATTTCTGTAATTAAGAGCTGTATGCCTAGTTATACATATACATATAATTTAGTTAAGAATTGCTATTTTATACTGAGTATCTAATACAGTGCTATCAAAAATATAAACAAGCAAACCCACATGCTACATTTGCAGACGGAAAAAATAGCAATTCTACCAAGTAGGAAAAAATTCTTCAAACATTTCATCACAATTAATAGGTATAAACTTGTTAGAAAAATTTTTAGGGAATATTTTATACAACTATTGGACAGTCCAGTGAAAGCAAAAGTCCATGATTTTTTTTTTAATTGCAAGATTATTTCTTGACTTTTTCAAGCTTTATTTTGTACTAGTTTTTTTATACCAGATATTAGGTTGCTCTGAACATTGAAAAGAAAAGCAAATATAAAAATATGCAAGAGGAGTGGTCCAGAAGGGGAATACAGAAAAACTGCTTGACACACCAAAAAAAAAAAAAAAAGAGACAAAGAAAACCCCTGTTGTAAAAACCAGAGACTCAGAACTACACATGCTGTATGTCAGTACAATATACAAAAGGGAACCATAAGCATTACATATATAGTACAGCCTAAGAACCGCACGCTAAATAATCATTTTTTCCCATATGGCATGTTTGCAGTCACCAGCTGAAATCCTAGTTGATAACTCTGGAGGCTTATTGCATAACAGGAACTGATTTGTTGATGAAAGCCAAGAAAAGATTAAGCAGAGATTTTCAGGGTCAACCCATTTTTCATCCGTTCAGATTTGTTGTTATTTCAAATGCTTTCTTTGCAGATCTACAGCAGATAGCTACGGCTAAGCTTTAAATATGGTAAGGGATTAGACAAGCCAGTATCCTGTTGCTGTTGTTATATCCAGCTCTTTGCCTGAAGTACTCTCATACTTTCAGTGAAATTGCAGGTTCAAGAATTGTTATTTTAGTAGCCAGTAGGTGAGTCTGATCAATTTGAAAGGAGATTTTGTCAGTTAGAGCTAATCCATGAACATTCAACTTCCTAGCTAGCAATTTATGTGAAAAATCCGTTGCACTAAGGGAAATTATCATACATTTATGGAAAATTTTACAGTACATTAAATACAAATGTCTTTCTGATTCTGGTACTAAAATATATGAAACAACATTTGAATACCTCAAAGGTAAAAATTTGCATGTATCTAAACAAACCATGGAACTGTAGCCATTGATGTAATCTTTGTGCAAAGGTGGTAACTGCTTTTGCATGTGAAGCTGGGCAAAAATGCCTCTTAGTGAGTCAAACAGCCTAAAAAACCCTTCAATTTCAAAGCAACTAAAAGTAACTGTAGGTTTTTCTGAATAGTTTCAGCAGTAAAAAAGCTACAGAAGGTCTTGGTAAATGTTGAAGCTATTAATATCATCATTTTGGTTCTTGTGAGCTGATTCACATAAAGAGGACAAAGCTCTGGTGGTATGATAGCCTAAAATATATACATATAAAATACATATAAAATAAAAGTATAACTATATATAATATATATTTTTACATTTTTTTATATATGTTAAAAACCAGGTTTTTAAGGTTAGAGTTCCGACCATATATGCATATGACATATATGTATATATCATAGGTATATATGAATGAAACATCACAAGATTGTTAAATATTATAAATGCCATATGCATATATATTCAAAACCCTAACTGAAAACCTGCTATTTAGCCCCTCAAAATATATTTCTTGGTTTATTATCCCCATTCTGTATTTACTTACAAGACAGTAGTAAAGTATCTGTTCTCCCACATGCACTATATACTTCAACCACAAGGTATGAGAAATGAGTAATTCAGACCCTACAGAGAGTGCAGATTCTGACCTTTGCTATATCTGTCAGATGGTGCAAAGTGTGCCTGTGGGAATTTGAACCACATCTGAAGTTACTCACAACCGTTCTTTTAGAAGGGAAAAAATCTTAACAGTCCTGGGCTGGACTATATCCAGGCAAGCACCTGAAAGGCAAAAGGATCCAAAGCTTATTAGCTATGTCTTAGGATTTTGTCTCTTGAGATATGCTAGATTCATACTTGGCTTTCTGGAAAGAGTATCTGAAATGCTGACCCAAAGATGGGCCCTCTGTTCTGTGATAACTCCAGTTGGTCAACATGCTCTTCACAGCCTCCTCCCAAACATTAAATGAAGAGCTTTCATTTGCACTGCAAATACAACATCCTAAATAATTGCCCAAGGGAATTCCAACTAATTTCTCACAGTAAGTTGAGCAGTTCGCAGGCACATATTGAAAAGGACTGGAATGGGACATTATAACACTTCAGATGCATATACTGGCACTTACTGTAGAAAGGGAACACCACCCTTAGAAGGTGGTTCTAAGTTTCTGTTTTACTGATATGTGTACATACATACAGATTAGCACTTTTGAGGAAGCGCTATATCCATCTATCTATCTATAGAGCATCATATCTCCTTCATATTATTTGAACCACAGTCTTCACAAAGTATGCTTTTAATTTCAGCTACAAGAGCAATTTGCAGTAAAAGTAGGCTATAATCTTCCTTTCATATCAGCTTCTGCAGGGAGATCATAAGACAGAGCTAACTTGCTGGTGTAAGTTTTTCTGCATTGTCTCCAGTGCCTAAATGCACTGTACTCTTTATCAACCTCTGAAAGTTATCCACATTTTGGGTACCTCTGGTGATGCTTCCAAATCACCAGGCAGAGATGAAAACCCTAGTGTTATTGAACTTCGTCATTTTGTGCAAAGAACAGTAATAAAATGAAAGTGTTGAAATATATTACCCAAAAGAGCTATCAGCATATTTCTTTATTGAAAAGTGGAAGAGTTCATTAAAAGAAATATTCTTTTTGCCATCCACAGTCATTCATTTTGCTTTCAAGATTACTTATCTTCTTGGATAATTTTTAATCCTCAAAAATATTACACGTGGGAGAGCAAGCCACCACCCACGTGAAGACATTAAAGCTTTACAGCTTTAATACTGAAACAAATTCCCATGGCCCATCTTTCATTTTATAGCATTCATTTGCTATACAAGCATTTTCATATCAAGGCTGTCTTGCACTGAGGGGTGAGCTGTACACTACACAGTGAAAACAGGCTGATAACATTTTTTTCTCCTTGCTCTCTACAGTCATTGTAGATACAGAATTTAAGTTACATAATATCACATTTTCATACATGTACACTTCTAGATAAAAGCAATTAAGTCACCCTTGAATTCAAGAAAAATCTTGGAACACAGCTATTGTGAAACATCTGTCACCCCAAATCAGTTCAAAACAATTTTCTGTTCTACATGAATAGAAGTGTATGTTTTTAAATGTCCTCACTAGATCTCTATCAACCAAAACCAAGAAATCTTGTCTCATTATAAAGCAGAATAAAATCTGCACCCTGGGAGCAGAAGACAGCTGCAAATGGAAATGATAGAGCTTTGGACATCGATCTTGAAGCCTCTATGGGAACAGGAGTAGCAAAAAAGAATAACCTTCTATGAAACCTTTGAGTACCTGCCTTCAAAATAACTCAAATCACATACAGGACCTAACTGGAGATATTCTAGAGACCTCAGCTATTCAGAAATACCTCAGCTATTCAGAAATACCTGAGCAACCACTCAATACATTAATAAAGTGACTGATATCTTCTATCATGCATTGAAGAAAGGTACTCTTAACCACCTGTCACTTGTAATATTTCCTACCAAAGTACCACTGAAATTAGGAGTTAACATTAGAAAAACTACAGCCATTCACCTGAATGGTGTTATGGTACCAGCTTATAAAATGTTTTCTGAAAACGGAGGCCATTGTTTCATCTTAGCCTGGAGAAAAGGAGGCTGAGGGGAGACCTCATTGCTCTCTACAACTACCTGAAAGGAGGCTGTAGCGAGGTGGGTGTTGGTCTCTTCTCCCAAGTAACAAGCGATAGGACGAGAGGAAATGGCCTCAAGTTGTGCCAGGGGAGGTTTAGATTGGATGTGAGGAAAAATGTCTTTACTGAAAGAGTGGTTAAACATTGGAACAGGCTGCCCAGGGAAGTGGTTGAGTCACCATCCCTGGAAGTATTTAAAAGACGGGTAGATGAGGCGCTTAGGGACATGGTTTAGTGGGCATGGTGGTGTTGGGTTGACAGTTGGACTCGATGATCTTGGAGGTCTCTTCCAACCTTAATGATTCTATGATTCTATGATTCTATGATCTTACATTTGTTACTGGAGATTAGTTCTGCACTACAGGGGGTAGGGAAAATGTGGAGAAACTGAGTGCATATCACTTTCTGAACCATGTTTAGCTCTCTCCCTAAGGCATCTTCTATTTAGAGTTAGTTTTTTGTTTCTTCCTTGTTAGCCAAATAGTAGCACTACAAAAATAAGTGTTCTTTTACACAGAAATCGTTATGCTGCATCATACAAAAAACTTCATCTAGCTCAGTATGCAATCCACCACTGGTTTAGGATGCTCTCAGAAAGCATGTAAGAGCATGGCAAGCACCCAGGGACACTTTCTCAGGGTTACCCTACCAGCTTCCAACTACTTCCAGCTTCAGGTTTCCCTGAACTAGGTGAACTCACATCTTTGTGCTAAATAATGTCCGCTAGACTTCCATTAATTTGTCTAATGTATTTTTGTCATCCATAATATCCTATAGTAATGAGTTTCACCTTTTAATTATACCTTATGAGAATATAATCTTCCTCTTTTATTCCTCTTACTGGATTATTTTGTTTGATGGCTTCTAGTTTCTGCATTGCAAAAAACCCAGCAGTTTCTTGTTCTCTTTCTGAATTATACTAATAACTCTGTATCTCTTTATCATACCTGTCCCAAAATAATCTCTTTTTCAAGAAGATTCTTAATACTTTCAGAGTCTTGCTGAACAGCAGCCATTACATAGTTTTCTTCAATGCTGTTGCCTTGCTTTGGGTTTGTTGGAATATTAGATTCTCAGATAATGGCAGGGAAAGTTGCATGCGGTGTTCAGGATGGGAGATGGACCATGGTCATACCCCAGGTCCAGATATCATACACTGGTTTTTTGATCGTCTGTTGGAATTACAACAGAATGATTCATAAAGACTAAAAAAATCTCTAATAGATGAAATAGCTACAATTTAGCTACCAGCACCTCAAAACTTAAAATGAAAGGTAGGATGTAAAAATAGGATACAAGATTTTCATGCGCTAGTTTCAGCCAAAAAAAATAGTGTAGACTATGGAACTTGTAACTTCAAACTAACTGTTGTGGTCTTACCTCTAAACATAAGTCCAGTTCTACGGCTTTTTTCAAGACTTCAGACTTTCTGGAAGCTGATTATTATATAGCTATGATTTATTTGGGTCCTGCCCATCTTCTGATGATGCATTATGTGTCAGAAATCACAGCAGTGCGTGGTCCACCAGTGTGAAATGAGCTGTCTTTCCACTCTTTCTCACTCCTGATGACTCTTTGTTGAGGGTATATTATGGGTATATATTGTCCCTAAGGAGATGAATAAATGAAGAAGACTGGAATAAGGAAGAAACATAGAATTTAACAACTTCTCCGAACAGAAATTGCCTTTATAGAACTAGGGTTTATGATTCATGAGACTGTAAAAGCACCAAAATTAGCAGCTGCAGCCAGGGGTAAGAGATGCTAACCTAAAAGGATGGTCTAGTCTGACTGGCGTATACTGTTTATGTTCTAGGTTCTTTTATCTTATCCAGGAAGTAAAATGAGATCATAATAGAAAAGAAAGAGCCAAGTGAGTTAGCACAAGTCTGAGTCAATTCAGTATAGCACCACACAAAACCAGCAAATTCTCTTCCAGACCCAAGCTAGCTCAAACATACGGCTGAAGCACCTTTCCCT
>NW_008825432.1:109386-111204 GCF_000699105.1 Pygoscelis adeliae
ACAATTGATCTACAGGTTGGATACTCAGGGGTAATTGAGATTTGATCAATTTTATTCTTGGAAAGTGGGCATGCTTTAAAAGCAAAAGTGATCTTTTGAAGGTAGATGTTTTGACAAGTTCTTTAAAAATATTTTCATTTTTCTGAGATGATTTCCCATACCTTTACTTTTATTCTTTAGACATTGCTTCTAGCTGTGGAAAAGTAAAATGTGATACAAAGAATTTATTTCATGTCTTTCCTGAGGGGGCTGCTTTATCTAGGATATTACAGTCAAGAAAGCACTTTCTAATTTAATTTGTTTTATCTCAATGGCAAAGGAATGAAGCATTCTTCTCAAAACCCAAAATAGTTTATTTTTAATTGCTTTTTTGAAAACAGAAAACTTTTTGCTCAGAGTTAACCCACTTGAGAGAAGCTGCTATCTCAACCTATGGAGATAAGAAGAAGAGTGTCAAAATGAGGATGTTTAAGTCAGATGTGAGGTATGATTAAAACAGGAGGTGGTGTCTTGGAAGTCACATACAAAACCCTAAGTGGCTGTTCCGACTGTGTAAGGATTTGCATAGACCTACAAAAGCACTGTCAGGATAGTCTGTCCCTAGAGCTTTTGTGTCCTATTGTTATATTCCAGTTCAACTCTGCATAACTTGTGATTACTTTTTCCCCAAAGCAGAAAGGTTTAAAAATTATTTATGAAGTACGGTTTAGTTCGCAGATTTTTTTTTTTTTTTCATTCTGTCAACACCTTTTCTACAAATCCCTTATGTAAAATTTTGGAGGGCCACAGTAGCGTTAACGAGATGCTTAGTACAGTGTGTAAGACAAACTCCTGCATGAAAAGGACTGAAAAAATCAACTGGTATGAAACCACTAACACCTATTACATAATGAAAAACTAAAAATGAAACTAAATAGGAAGGCTGCAAGCTGTAGTCTGACCTGGCGTCTACACCACCATTGTGCCTTAATATGACTTTTTAAAAATTCCTTTTTCATCTCTACCTTTTTCTCACAGGTATTCTGTGAGAAAATGTTTCTCTTTATTGGACTGTTGGCTCTTGTTCATATTTAGTTTGGGACCAGGAACTTTCTTACATTTATATGTCATCCAGGATACAAAAACTATTCTTACGGAAAATACCCCAAGACCTGATGAGAGACAGAGCTAACAATTGTGCCATTCAGGAAGTGTTTTACATGGAACATTTTGTGCATAATTCTACATAAAATAGGATTAATCTTCTGGATTATGTGGTCATTGACTTCAAGGGAATTAAACTATTTTAGACCATCAAAAAAAAAAAAAAGTAATCTATGCCAAGTTATTAAAGGAACCTTAACTACTCCTTTGCACGTGCGTTGCACTAGTGAGTCCTTTGCTGACCTGATCACACAGACTGTGCATGTGTGTATGTGTGCATGTACATGTGCACCTCTGCAGAAATGTGTTTTCATGTGTTTTTATCACCTCAAAGATTATTGGAAATATCATATATCATATATTTATTATCATATATCATTATTAGCCTGCCGCTAAGAAATTCGGATTCCAAAGTCAGGCACAAGAACCAAGACAGACCTACAGTTTCTGTAGGAACATCAGTTCTGCACTTCCTGTGTTATACAGTGTCTTAATACATACTTGATTACAAATGCATATAAATATGTATACTCACTATAAAAATCAGCCAGATTTTCATTTTTTGTTTGGCTCTAAAATGACTGATGATTTCCTGACTTTATATAAAAATAAGACGTTTATATTGCTATTCATAGCAAAGCTGCATCAATCACATGTAATTTTCAACATTTTTCC
>NW_008825432.1:111225-114010 GCF_000699105.1 Pygoscelis adeliae
CTTTCAATATAAAATGTCTTTTACCTCATTTTATCTTTTAGAAACTAAGTACTACAACTATTTGAATTTATATTTGTGAGGCAGGAAGTAACAACAAATCTTTCTCTCCAGTGCAGTTCATAGATAACTACTAACTTACTGTTATGGTGGTAATTTGGTCCTGTGTTGTGACCTATCAGTGTTGCCATATTGCTGGTTTGTGTAAACTGATGATCATCTGCAATGTCACTGTAGCAGTGGACAGTAATACGGCCTGAGGCAAAAACAGTTGATTGAGGCATTTTACACCAGGGAACACCTTTAGGAAATCTGTCTTCTCCACATGGTATTAAACAGTTCGGCCATTGTCATCCTCCAAGGCTTCATATAATTTTATATGTTTTATATACACACACCACCCACACACGCATGCATGCTGTCAGCAAGGAAGAGTGAAACACACTGCTGAGAGGGGTGATGCTCCAGGCAAAAGTTTAACAATTTGTCTAGAGATCACAGAGCTGGCTGTGATTTATTATTACAGCACTGCTTCCAAGAGATAAAGAATACATCACTGTATCTAGTACAGCCAGCTGTATCTAGGTGTACCTAGTACTGTTGCCTGACTTCTGTGTTTCTTTTGATGTGAAGTAGAAAGGCTTCAGGTAGGCAGAAAAGCATGATTAGTTCTTGACTCAGATCAAACAACATTTGGAGGCTGAAGAATAAGAAGGGAAAGTTGTACTGAACAACCTTCAAAAGCTTTCTTCTGACTTATTTCTTAGCACTTTGTACCTAGCAATACAAATATTTCTCAAACATATAAGCTGCTCATATAGCTAATACACTGTCTAATAGTAAGTAATCATAAAGAAAAATCGAAGACCTGCACGTGTTCATTAAGCGAGGTAAGATATGCACTGAACTGGAAGGATATTTATAAAAACATAATGCGTGCACGCATGTGTGCATGCGCACGCACACACACACACAGAGTCCCTTGCTGCTGCTGCTTATTACTTTTCAAGTAATATTGTTCAGCTCCCACAGCATGTATGTTAAACCAGTTTACGTGAATTATGTCCACATTCTCAGATGTGATTAAATCATCACCCTTTGTATCCTCCTACAATGTGAGTTCTTTCCACACTCCCTGTTCCTCCAATCAAGGGACACAGGTCTTACGAAACCTGATGATCTGTTTGCTTGAATTTCAAAATTAGAATAACAAATGCCTTGCCTAGATAAGACATAGCACGCAATGTGCTGTTGCTAATCTATAGTAAGGTGGAGAAATTAAAGAGCTGTGTAAGGTATGTTTAGTAAACTCAATCCATTCGAGTAAATTGCAATCGGTTCATGGAAGTTTGGTGAGACAAAAAGAGAGTCTGACACAAACCATGCACAGCCAAACTGACATGATATGGAGGCTAGACCTTGCCAGTAAACATTTGGCTCCAGCCTGTCCCTTGTGAATATTTTTCTAACTCTGCTAATACTTTCTCAAAGAGGAGAGTCAAATCTCTTTTGTAAGCACCACATTATAGCTGTACAAACTTTTGCATTATTTCCCTAGGTGTTTTCATAGAGAAACCAGGACACACATAGATACCAGGAGAGGTATATTAGAAAGGGTATGCCATCTGCGGCAACACATCAACTACTCAGAGTTAATAATAAAGACTCACGAAAGACTTTTCAGCAAGAAAATTAAGGATGTTTAGTGGCAAAATTGCACCGATAGGCTTATTAGCACTATAATGATATCTTCTCAAGGAGATTTTTTACAAACACAGTTGATGTTCTCCAACACTACCAGTAGATAAAGCACATCAAAATCAAGAGAACAATAATATATGGTGTAGTTTACAGGAGTGAACAATAAATAGGCATTCTGAAATGACATAATGAAACAAATCAAGAACTGCTGCAGGCTAAATTTGTATACAGCCTTTTGCATTTGTAGGAAATATAACTCTTTTACTATGGCCACTTCTAGGAGAGCAAACAAACCTCTTGACAACACTCATTTTTCAACTTCAAGTGGAACTAGAGTATCTAATTGCTCTTTCTGCACCCTTGGCACAGCTAGCAATGCCTTAGTTATTTAAATTTGGACAGATGCAAAGAGGATGTGAGAACTTCAGGGGACGCCTCAGTTGACAGAGCATCTACCACATGCATCCATTCCTTTTTGGTTAGCTTATTATAGAAAACTTTATGTGCTGTGCTGTGAAGCCTCCTCAGCCAACATACTGCAGGGCCTGCTGGCACGTAGGCAGAGGAATGTAAGTTCAGGTCCCTTACACCTGAGCTTATACTGCAGTTAACTTTACAACAGAACTGTATGCTCCTGTTTGATGTGGTCAGTTGCCTTTGCCCTGAGCAGATGATTCCAGAAACAATTCTGGACTCTGTAGTGACCCCCTCTCTGCAAGACTCGTGGCTTTCTCTAAACACCAAGGGCCAAAATTGGAAATTTTTCTGATGTGTTTTGTGGAACAATATACATAATGCACAGGCAGTGCACATATCCTGTCTAGTATAAGCTGGTGTAGAAGTGAAGGGAGAGGACAGGCACAGAGGCAGAAATAATAATGAAGTAGTTCTATTAAAGATGAATCAACAATGAATACTGGAAGCGACTGAAGAAGTGAAAGCTGGAAAAATTCCATGGATTTATGGCAACTGCCCTGCAAAGCATCATCTGAATGGTTCAGGAGATACGCTGGCTTTCCACTGACATTAACTCTGCTGACACATTTGAAACTGACATGTCAGAGTAAAGATGACAGATAGCTTTGAT
>NW_008825432.1:114036-114474 GCF_000699105.1 Pygoscelis adeliae
CAATATATAAAATAAAATGAAGTCATTCTTAAAGCAGATTAAACACCTTTCTTATTTTAGAAGAAATGTCAGGCAGTTACGTAGGTAACAAGTACAATCTAACAAACACTGCTTCAGAAGCATGAAAGGTGTTAAATTATCATATGTAGCACTCAGATGTATTATGTCTATTTAAAGGGAAGAAGAAAGTCCTTTACTAGATATTTAAACATTTCAGTGTTGTTGTTGGTCTTTTCCTAATACTAACACAGCATAATACACCACATTGTAACACAACAAATACACATTATGTCACGTGTTAGGTATAAATTAATAAATACAGAAATATTTTAAGTGCCAACAGTGGGGTGAGAACAGATGCACACTAACAGCTAACCTGTTTATATCATAGACCACAGCAGAGACTGACAAGGTGTTTTTTCCTGTGACACTTCTATA
>NW_008825432.1:114643-132501 GCF_000699105.1 Pygoscelis adeliae
AGCCTGAACCAGCAGAGCTCTTCTCTGGAAGATTTCTTCACTCCAAGCAAAATTACTGGTCAAATTCAGAAGGAAATGAACTCTAAATCTGAGGAAGCAAAGAGATAAATCTACCTATCCTTCATCTCAGACAATCTTTCATGCTTATCTACCTATATAATATGGAGCAAGAAATATAAAAAAGGAAAACTTCAAAAATGTTTCAGCTCTGTTGACTAACCAACTCACTATCTGCACGATGTCTTGCAAAGGTGGGGTTTCCCTCTAGTGCCTGTTTAGGGGGAGTATGCTCCTTTGGGGAGCATAAAAATCCTTTCATTCTGTTCTACATACTTAGGCTTATCTTTCTAAATATAAACTTGATTTATTGAAAGTAAAACTAGCAGCTATCAGGATTCTGCATTTCATTATATTCAGCAGCTCTGAAGAGGCTCAGATCATTATCTATCCAATTGTTCTGAAGCCTCAGACATGCAAGACCAAGTCTGAATGCAGACATCCTCAGCTTTGCTTGTTTGTTATTTCTGAATGACAGTCACACTTTAGTTCCCATCTCCTTCTTTCACAAAAAAGCCTGATTAGGTGCTTAAAAATTTCTTATTCAAATGGAAATTTTGGTAACTGAAAAAAAAAATCAGCACTAAAACCTTTGACAAAGAACCACTTTGACAGTATGAAATGCTGGAAAATGGTCCCAAAGCAACACTACCGTTCATGGTGACTTCATTGATTACTCAGTGGAATTAATCAAAATGAAAGGATTTTATCCTGCACCTTTCCTACTAGTAATATCTGGTTACATTTTATTGTGATGCCACCACTACAGTCAATCCAATGACTAACTAAAGGTCCCCCCTCCTAACTTGCAGCTGAGAGAAAACAGTCCCTGATTCAGTGGAAGTATGCACAGTAAAAGTAGGTTTATTTTTTTGGCCGGATCTGTATTACAACTCCAGAAGCTCTACCTCCACCCTATCCACTCACAGGAGAAGGCCAAATTATGGAGTCAGATTCCTTTGTGAGCCATTTTAGGCAAGAAGAATTCATTATACTTCCAGCAAACTCTCAGTGCACAGCTAAATCAAGGTTTTTACCATGTCTTAAAAAATAGCAAATCTTTTGCTACCCTACCATTTTTTGCAAAGTATTAATCTGTCCTCCTTTGTGACAGCAAAGTGACTTTAAAGAAAAAAAAAAGATTAAAAAAGCAATTTCCTTAGATAAACAATGGTCTAATCTCATGGCTCCAAGGGCTAGCATGGCATGCTCTAAGAGGGTGGTATGCAAAGAGGTAGTCTTGCTTTGTAAACAATGTTGGCAAATGCATTGTTATAAAATCACAATCAGCCACAAGGTCTTCTCCTGAAAAAGAATGGACACCTAATACTGGGTATTTAAGAAAGGGTCACAAATATAAAAATATATGCGTAACGCTGAGGAATACAGACAATCCCTGGCTTCAACTGGTGCTTCAAGTATAATCACAGTGATGCATAAGTTACTGAATTATGCCATCTGCTTTATGGAATCTTTTCCTCTATTAATGTTCCCAGTTGATATTATTTAATTGCATTTTCTAACTCTTCAGTAAATGCTTGTCCAGTAAAACATATTATGCTTTAATTGCAAGAGAGTAATTATTTCTCTGGATTTACTTTCTTTTTACTTGATTTAGTAATCTTAATTATGCATGCAGTGATCCAGTCCAGTACTCTGTGCATGGCAAACCCTTCTAAAAGAATGTTATTCTCTTGGACATAAACAGCTAGATGACTGAACTTGTGCTTCTGAGCATCTTCACAAAATTCTGTGTGGGCTGATTCATCACTGAAATACTAATGTTTGAAGACAAATATTGGTGGTTCATTGTCCAAACAATTCTATGTCTCCCAGCAATAAAATGGCTTCAAAATACCATATATCTGTCACAGCTGAATAATGTTTCAAGCAACATGCATTTGAGAGACTTAAGTGTAAGACAAATCCATAAACAAGAAAACAATCAGAATCACACAGAGCGACATAGATATCAAGTGCCCTCTACAAAAGACTAGGAAAGGAGATACTAGTATTTTATAACCTATAGACTCAGTGAAAAAGCTCACTGCATAACACTGAGTAAGGTTTTATTCTTATGAGGCCAATACCAGCTTCTCTTGGTTAGTCACTGCAGGTGGTGATTCCTTAACTTTAGTTAAGTACTGACCTAAACAAAATAAGAGCCACAGGACTTTTCTCTTTAGTAAGATTAAAGAGTTAATTGGTTTACATTTTTTTATTTATGCATCAGGTAAAAACTGACCAAAAGTAAATGAAAAAAAAGCTGCTCTTCGGAGATTGCACCACTACCAAAGAAAGGCAATATCAGAAAGTTGATGCATCTTACATTTCTATCAACTCCTTGCTTCCCTAAGAGATTCAGGTGAGCCCACATCTGATGAAATGAAGATTTGTTTCTGTAATTAAAGCGCTGGACTGGAAGAGCTGTCTCTACGACAGAATCAGTGTATAGCCTTAGGCAAGACTGTGCATTTCAGTCCCACTTGTAAAACTAGGACAGCATTTATTTTCCCCAGCCTTTTTAGCCAGCAACTGTTAATGCACATTTGTTTGTTGCTTAATACATAAAGAGTGTTTCTAAAGTGCCATTACTCCGCAAGTTCATAAAAATTAATGGTAGCTTCCCTGAAAGGCCCCGAACTCCATTCTCACAACAAAGGCAGAGGCAAGGGTTCCTTTTCTATGCAGTCATTACAGTTAATTACAGTATGTGCCTGCATTGCTAAAGAACCATTTCCACTCAATAGCAATTCTACCACGAGGAAAAACACATCTCGGTGCTGATGTTGCCACCTGTTTAACTATTAAACCACAAGTGCCAGTTTTTGTCCCTCTCAAGCTTACAGCTGCACAGAGACCTTCCTCTGGGGCAAAGCACCAGGGTGTGATCTGGCAGATGTTGTCTGACTGGAGGGCAAACAGGGCATGCCCAAACCATAAAACTTGGTCAAGTGCATTTCCATTTCAGTAAAGGTACAGCCTGAACAGATCCAAATTGTTTCAACACTCTGGAATCAATTTCTCTGATATTTTCATTTCACAGAATAAAACACTTCAGCTTGCTGGTAAGCTCTGGATGAAAAGGTCAGAATATTAAGGAGTCTCCTGACCTGGAAATAACAGTTTTTGACATATGCTGTTCTAAACAAAGCCTCAACTCTTTTCTTCCACCACGATGCATGTATTTCCATTCCGTCCCATTTCCCAGAACTGGAGGTAAACAAAAACACATTAGAACAATACTTTCAGAGAGAAGGACGTTTTCAGCAGCATTGAACATCAAGCTTTTGTGCAGTTCGACTTTCCAAACCTTGCATTGTTTTTCTAGCACTTTGGGGTTTTTTTCAATCTTGTTGATCATGAAAAGATGTCTTCTCCCTTCCTCTTTTATCACAAATCAAAATTCCTCAGGGTCTGAGGACTGAGGGTCTCAGTTCTCTAATTAAAGCCGAGCTGAATACAGTTCAGCGGTTTCACAGTTTTTTAAGCACTTCTGATTTTGTTCTCATAATTGAGTAATATGGACATCTATGAAAATAATAATAATGGAAAAAATAGAATAGAACAACATTCAAATCTTAGCAAGATGCAATTCATCTGAAATATAGGCAAAACCTGGGAAAATTATGCATCATTCTATGTTTATCAATGTAGTGATATCTAACATTCAGTTTTCATTTAATCAGCTTCACTTTCCATTCTTGTTACATCCATTATGTAATTACTTCAAGGAAAATCACAATGTTTTCTTGAATTAATTTATGAGCCTTAACCCCAAAGTTTCTTTCTTGTTTTGATCAGTCCATCAGGTTTCAGAATGCATTTTTGCATAATTTAACATGCAAAGATCACATTAGAAAAAAAAAACTTTGTAACTCCTGCCTAACAATAAAAAGAATTAGATATTTGTATGAAAGCATAAGGACAAGGTTCATTGACTGTGGTGGATATGAGGTTTCCATCACATATCTTTTATCTACCATCCAGTCTGTCAAATCTTTCAAGAACTTAAACATGCGACTTTCTTGGGTAAAAAGAAGCAGCAAAGTGATGCATATGCTTAATTATTGACAATGTTGTTATATTTTTTTATATTCAGATTTTGTTTCATTTGATTTGCAATAGACTGAAAATATTTACTACAAAGGTAGAATTTCTACTCTAGCTGGCTCATAAAACCTAAAGCAACACTAAATATTTAGTTTGTAAACTTGACTGAACATACATAATTTCTTTTTCTAGCCAGGGATCATTAATAAGCAAAAAACATTCATTATCTAATCAATTCCTTCAATATCAGTCGCCAAAAGGCATTACAGAACTGATTTGCCTGCCTATATGTAGTAGCGATAGAGGGAAGATTCAGTTATTCATCTGCCATTTCTATCCTCAATTTCACAATTTTGTGTGGTCAGAAGGACCCATAGCAGTTCAGACCAAAAGTCCACCCCTGCCAGCATAGTCTCCAGCAGTCGGCAAGGACAAATGGTGAACAACAGCAGGACAGCCAAATGCTGACACTGCCCCTCTATACACTCGCATCTGCCAGTGATCTACAGCCCAGGGATGTTGTGAGCTATGGGTAGTGTCTTTGTGTTCAATAGCTTTGGACACATTTTTCTTCTGTGTGTAGGAGCCTCTTTACATATGTGGATAATTTTGTGAATCTGGTAGAGTCATGAACATCAATAGACTAAAATATCAGAGGACAGATCATGTCCCCAGTATAAGGCAGGTAAAGAAAAAAAAAAACATTCCTACTCTTCAGGGTTGAAGTGTCATTAATGTTGTTCTGAAGAGAAAAACATCTTGAATATGACCACTGTGAGAAGGTATTCTAGAATTTAAGATCTCTTTTTAAATAAAAACACTTTAAGTACCAAACCTGAAAACTGACAAGATGTTCCACCTTTGGAAAACAGAAGTAATGCAGATGAAGGCATCTACAATAAATATTTTCAACAAATAGGAAAATCCCACATAAGTGCCACTGTATGTGTGAAGAGGAAAATACAGAAAAAAAAAGAAAAAAGAAAACCCCAAAACAACCCCTTCCTTAGGCCCAGGTAAAGAAATGCCAGCCATATAAAGAGGGGAAAAAACTTAAAGCCAAGTGATGATATTTCCATCTGATGCTGAATTGAAAAACAACAAGACTAGGGATTGCTACTTCAATCTTGTAGAGCTGTCATTCATTTTGTGGACAATTGTAAATCTCCAGCAGTCTGTCCAAAACACAAACCTTGAGCCTGTACTACAACAAAGGCTGGTAATGAAACCTTTTTTAAAAATCCATTACACAATTGTACAACTTGGCTGCACAAGTTTGTCTTTTTGTACTAATTTAGGTGATGACACAGTACTTTAAGAACTGCATTAATCTGGGTTTTAGCTGTAAGCTCCTTCTACTTATAAGTGTATGTATAGAAGTGGTAATTTACTCTGCTTCTGCAACTAATATGCTCCTGTTTTGCATTTTCAATTACTGTGAGGCATAACTGTCAAGACTAGAAGCTAGTATTAGGTTAAAAGCCAGCAAAATGAGGATGGGGAAATGTCTGTAAACCCTGTGCCCTTACCCTGGAGAAGTTAAAGAGTTCTCTGTTTCCACTGTTGGTAAAAAAACCAAAAACTCAGCCATGAAGCTACCCTGCCCGCATGCTTATCTACAGAAGTGTTTAGGAAGCAAAAAACCCTCCTAATTTGCCATGACACAATAGCTGAAGGTCTTTCACACCCCCAGTCCCTTCCTGAGGAAGCTCCCACAAAGTGGAAGTGTTGCTCTCAGCAAAAGAGCTGGGTTAACCCTCGTGATGGCCCTCATCTCCAAGTGGCAATAGCTGCATTAGTTTGTGGAGTCTTGTGACAAGAGTGAGCACCACTTCAACCACAGGTATGAAGCTATGAGAAAAGGCAACTAGACACTGTGTACCTACATAAGGGTGTCTTCCACATCAGGAGGAACAGACTTTGCCAAAATCCGTATCATGGAGGAAACTAACACAAGCCACAGTCATTGCTCACGATGAGTCTCATAAGTCCCTTTGATTTTCAAATTATTTCCCAAAACAGTGAAGATAACATTAAGATGCATTCTGTTAATTTGTTTTTAATAACAAATATTGCCTTTTACCCAAGGATCTTACTTAATCCTTACTCTGCCCTCTTATACAACATACCCATTTTCAAAATGTGAAACGCCTACACTTATTTCCCTCCTTAAGCAGTGATTACATAAAAGCAACACACACCCAGTCCCCCAGAAATTAGTGGGAATTTGGTTGTTCCAGGCCAATTTGAGCACGGCTTTGTAGCGTGCAACTGCTACGTCATCCCTGAGAGGACGTCAAGGGTTTCCTTTGCCTGTGTTGATCTTCCAAACCTCCTGTTTGCTGCCACAAATATTTTTTACTCTGCAGAGCATGTCTAGTTTTTGAGTATTGTCATCCTCTACAAGACCAAATATGCTCAAGTTTACTTCAGGGAGGAGGAAACAGTCAAGAGGAGCTCATGTAAAGCATATTGCATTGTTGATCCAACAATTTATATCTTCTTACACATTGAAGTCAATGCATGTGTACTCTGTTAACAGTGTTTCAAGCCACTGTCCTTCAACTATCTATTTTAAGATGTTCAAACTACAAACATGCATGGTGAATCAGCAAACTCAGTTAAAGGCAAAAAACCCCCTCTCAACTATGACAGCTAAAATGACAAGCAGTTACAAATTTCTGAGATTTAGAAGGCAGATTACCCACTCAGTTAAACCGGTAGTTCTTTTTAGCCTACATTCCTTGTATGTTTTCAACAAATTGTTGATAGTTCTTCAGTTATCTGCAATTGACAGTGGTACTTTCAGCTACAACCCTGAGGCTTGCTGTTTTCTTGAGCAGCTCTGTCTTTACCAAGAAGTGGTAAAGAAGCACTTTACCAAGTGCTCCACTGAATCTTACTTTTCTTTTAAAAAATGTTTAGGCTGCTTTTCCCTTTCAATCTATTCTCCATTTTCTTCTCACCTCTTCATGTTTTTCCAGGTTATTAAAAATGTTCCTCCTGCGTTTTGACCTTACATATTTCCCATAGCCATGTCTTTCACTTCCTTTCAAGTGCCACTCGTGTTCATCATGCAATTTTTTTTGTCTCTGAACACTTTCTCTTTCCTTTCTATCATTCATACTTCTGTACAACAAAACATTGTTTAAAACTAAATACTTCATGAAGTGCAAAGCTGACAAACCCCTATCCATAGTTTTTGACCCTTACCAGGTTTTGACTTTTATGACAATAGTAAAAAGTTTTAATCTTCTTCCCATCAAGTCAGAGACAAAATTAACATATTTAATTTTTTCCTCCAGACTTTCAAGCTACAAAGTTCACATAGAAATTCCAAGCATTTTTTTCTCTTCTTCCTCCATAGTTCATTGCTAATTTTCCCCTAAAATTTCAGCATGCAGTTCTAATGAGTTCCCATTCCATTATACAAGAATTATATAAATTGAAGAACTAGTAATAAATGTAGGAGAAATAAGAAACAAGATTGCTATAGTAGGACACTATTCAGCAATCTGGATAAGGGAGAGTACTATAACAAAAACTTCATTTAGGCAAATACAAGGCTCACTATTATTGTGTAAGTACTGTTTTTCTGTTTATTAAGCACACCTGCATACTTTGCCTTCACTGCCTAAAACATGAACCATGTTTTGGTGACCTATTCTTTGCCCAGTTCACTTTGGCCCTACTGCTAAGATTTGGTACATTTTCTAGACGACATCTGACTTTTGCCATAAAACTGTTCAGTCATTTCTGAAAAGATCAGGAAAGGATCTTTATATGGTAAGAGCTCAGACTCAGCTTGAGCTGAGGTCACGACCAAGAGAAAGTGTCTGCAGCCCTTTATCACTCTTAGGCATGCTGAAGTTCTACAAATTATTATATTTTTCTGTCACATGACATTTAATGATGTCTTGTTTTGTCAACCAAATCACAGCTGGAATGAAAAATCCTTTTAAATTGTTATGTTGCACAGGTATTTTGTATTGTCTTACTAAGCCAATCTCTGCAACAAAAGCCTGTAGCCCAACAATTTATTAAAATTGTTTGTTTATAAATATTTTTATAAGCAAGTTCAGATGACCCCAACTTGAAGGGTGCACACTTAACCTTCCTGTAGAGGTTCTGCCTCATTTGTGCAGTATGTAGCATTCCAGCATTTACGTGGCCAGCAGAGAGCTTGTGGACCTTCAGTTCAGACCTGAATTCTCGCTAAGAAAAATGGTTTTATAAAAGATTCCATGAATACATGAAAGCTCATTTTGTAATAGGTAAAGTGGCTGGATGGCCAATATCTTCCATTTTTAGAAGAACAGAGCCTACTTAACAAGAGTACGAAGGTTTCATTTCTAGCCAAGTTTCAGCATATGTAATTGAGCATTATATGAGCTTTCCAAGTCAGCTAACAGCAGGAGTTTCTTTTCGTGCCAAAAATGCCTTTTCCTTAATGAAAGTTGCATGCTGTAGTGCAGAGGAAGCATGGAAACTAATCAAAGTAGGTAGTTTGAAAGATGTCAGATAAAAGACCTGGCAGCACTTTGAAAGGGAGGAAGCACTGTAAATAGATATTCAACTGCTCAACAGACAGTTCAAATGGGATGACTAAGAAAGGCAGCATAACTCCTCATTTTGCCAGCTAGACCCAACTGTATAATTGCTAATGTTGTTCACAATCTGCTTACCTAAGAAAGACAATAAAATACTTTCATGTATGAAACATTAACTGCCAAAGACATGCTGAAACCACCCATATGCTGAACTATTTATCAAGACATTTGACTAAGCGTGCTAGTGACATGAAAATATAAGTCACACTTCAGACTGTAGGCTTTTTTTCTTCCTTTTTCTGGATAATTTTGAGAATGACTTGAAAAGGCTGAGAGAACAATTCATTTGTTGTGTACATCTGAACATTTTAACCAGGAATATTTGCTAAAGGTTAGCTGAAGAAATTTCACGATGTGAGTGGAGAAGACTTTATACTTGATCCTTGAACATCCACTGTCAGTGAGCAGGAGGCAACTTTCCCTATTATGATGTAAATCAGCTGATAACAAAGATTTACCAGTTAGTATGCTATTTAAATTACAGCCAGGCCCCGAGGCAACAACTGTACTGGGACATTGTACAAGTTTATATAAGAACATGATGTTTGTCCAAAGACTGAATTAAGTGGAAAAAACCCCGTGGATTTCAGCCTGACATCTCAGACTCTTCTTTTTTTTTTTTTTCTTCCTGGTTTCTTATAAGAACTCACTCAATCAGATTAAAGTATGCATAATTCATGACCTTCATCACTTAACCAAAAATTATTCTGTATATCTTATAGATGTGAATATCTAAGCCTATCTAAATAAATGTATTTCAGGTCAAGTAGTAAAAGATTCTCATCCTGAGACTTCACCACTTCAGACCTGTCCTTTATCCTCAGCCAAGATAGAGCCAGTTTATTTAGGGAGGAATTATTTACCTGCCAGGTTGCATAGAAAGTAAAGCTTAAATAAATTCACACACACAGAACTTCAGACAAACAATACTTTAAAGATACTGTTTGTGTAGCCTCAATAACACAGCTTGTGCCAGATTTAGTCTTTTGAGAACTGATGGTACAAAGATTGAGTAAGAAAAAAAGTCTACATTTATTTATTTATTTTATATTCATCTATATTGCTTATGGATCAATTTAAAGGTCTGAAAATACAATAACCGATGACAGTAATGCTCATTCATTCTAGGAAGGAAATGATCTCTGAGGAACTTGAATTCTGTTTTATATCCTTGGGGTTTAAGAGCATTTATGCCACTCTTAGGGTGGCTGCTGGAAACAAAATGAGATTTGACAGGTAGGGCAAACGTTATAGTGTCTGCCTGACGTTTAGTTTGATTATGAAATGAGTGTCTGAGAATTGAGGATCAGCGTCACAGCATTGCACATTACTTTAGTGGAGAAGAGTAGAGGACATTAACAATATAAAGACATTGCAACAGTGTGCAGACTCCAACCGCTGCATGCTGTTTTCGAGAAACATCCAACACAGCAGACACTAGATCAATAAGACACACTAGAAGTCTAATGTAATAATGCCATGGATTGCAATGCTCTCAAATAGTATCAGCTACATGGGAAACATCATGGTGACAATTTAAGTCGCTACGTGGGTGCAAGGTTCTGTATAAGGAAATGGTGGGGAAAGGGGAGAAACTGGTATTTTTTAATATCAGTAATCTGGCATCTGATCTGACTTAATAGAATAATAGTCAAACTGTTAAGAAGGAACTACTGGACCAATTTAAAAGCAGTTGTCTCCTTAACTACAAAAATTAAAAGAGTCAGGAAGTTTGTTGGCTTATGAATTCATGTTCATTTCAGTTTGTATTTTACATTATTTGTCCTCAAAGTAAGAGTTTTATACTAAACCAGAACCAGCTGTGCATAATTACTGCCTGTAGTGCACACAGGAATATTCACACATATTGTCATTAAAAGCATAGAATTCACCAGCAGGAAAGGTGTGTGCTTCTGATTCCAAACATTTTTCTCCATACAACAGAGCTGGGAAGTTTGTGCTGTGGAATATACCACCTGGTGCTGGCATCACACAGAGCTTGGACGGCAAAAGCTTTCTATCCCATTAGCAAAAATGAGAATTTCACTGATGACAATTTCACCCTAAGAAACAGTTTTTCAGATACCCCTGTATGATGGAGTCTCAAGTCAACCATGTTTTCTTATGTCTATCAAATGCCCAGAGTCTGTTCTTGTATATACTTTCATTTGTCCATAAGGCAGTAAATGACACCAGACATTACTCACATTTGCAGGAGAACACCATGTTATTAGTAAAAGAAAAGAAACAAAATTGAGTCATTAGGCTCAGGAGTGATGGATGTTACCCTGCCAAAGACCGTGCCAATCTCCTTGCCAATACCAGATGGTTTCCTTAGGAGGCTGTTCAGTAGTCTCAGAAATCTCATTGTCAGAAGTTTGCTGTCAATCAGCCCAAATTTTATTTTGCATTTTCATCCCATTATTTCTATGTATAGTTTTATGCTCATGTACTACGTGAAAGTTTTAAAAAAATCCCTTCTGAGCATCTAACTTCATGTGTTAGTAATCGTCTGGTGTCAATATCCAACCTGATTCTAAAGACTTTTCACATTGCATTGCATCATTTAAACAAGGGACACATTTAAATCACACATTCAGTCAAGGACTTCAGTTTGTTTGGTCTAAGTAAAGTTAACCTATTTCTTCCAATAGTACTCAGAATCAGCCAGTCAGCTTGCAGACCCCTAAATGACCTCGGACATCCCAGTGCTTCCATATTTAGGAAATGGACTGAGAATGAGATTGAGCACTGATTTTGCAGTGTAACAACTGTGTAAAATCATGCTTCTCACATTTACTTAATGCATTGGTAGTGCACTTTATCAAGACTGCTAATAAACCCTAGCCGTACATCAGGAAGCTAGAGTATCTAACAGTGGCAGAATTTAAAACTAAGTCACAATTTTCTTTGATATAACTCTTTTTGACCAAAGTTTTTTCCAATGTGTGCATGAAAAATCTGTCATTTACCACATGTATTAGCCACATACTTTTTTTTTTCCTGAAGGGTTCTTTGTTGTCAGAGTTTTCTGCATCTTCTTTATTTTTTCCAGACACCATACAGTCTTCTTACACTAAAAGTTACAGCAAGCACAGTAGCATGAACATCATTTAGTGTATTTTCAGTGGTGCTCAACATGTAAGAACAATACAAAGGAAGTAGTTTTCAAGGACATAACCCAGAAATGCAAAATGAAGGACTACTGAGTGGAGATCTAGTCTGTTATATAAATTAGGAATAAGTTAGGAATCCTTATGGCTACAACACATACAAGTGAACTGCCCCACCAACTCTCTTCTCTTAAAAAAATGGAATCAGAACTCATCTGTATGTCCAAAACTTGAAGAAGACTAGCCAGAAACAGTTTAAATCTCAAACTAAGTCTTGTGTCTTGGGCCTTTCTCCACTTCAGATGCTCTGTCAAAGCATTGATTCATCTCATCACATATTACCTGAATCTCTCCCAGTTATTGCTGCTCCACTGTCAGCATGTAGCAGGGCTGTGTCAGGACTCGGGTAATGCTGCCATAGCGCTCCGTGCATTTCTACATATGCTGGTTATTAAGTATTCTATACTTTCACAAAATATGAAGGAAAAAAAGTGTTTAAAATTAGCTTGGAAGTTTTATCCGATACATTGTTTGACAGGGGTAAAGAAATTAACATGTTTGAGAAACAGGGATTATCTTTTTCTTTGGGGCAGGCAGGAAATTTAGAGAAGTAAAGCAGGTGGTCCCCTGAGATTTCTTTTGACACAATAGAGGAGAAATATGAGCATGCACAGCAAATACTTTAAGAGACATCATTTCTATGTGTCATTTTCTGGTACACAGTCACCTGTTCTGATTCCAAAAACTTTCGTAAAATGTCAGATAGAAAGCCACCATTTCCTTGCTTGCATCCCAGTACACGTTATCTGGACATTTCCTGTATACTACACAGGAGCTCTTATCAATTCAAAATGCACATCTGTGTCTCTAGGTCCATAACACCTTAGTTCATTGAAACCCATAGCTGAGAAAAGTTGATATTAATGAATTACTGCCACTTTTGTTGATTCATAGTTGCTTCTATTATGGCTTTATAATTAAAATCGGGTACAAACTCATTATGCTGCTACTTGTACAGGCATACACAAAATCCTACTTGTGTTAGAAAAGGAGCAATCACTGTTCTTATAAACTATACATGGCATCAGTGAGGGTGGTGGTGACTACATAGGTACATCACCTTATGTTGAAGTAAAGGTAGCATAAGAAATTGATTCAAACAATCCCCTAGAAGGCAGAAAGTTACCTGCTTTGTGAAAGGACAATCCACTAACAGAATTACAGTTTTGCCTTACTGAGGAGAAAAGAATTAAGAAGAAAGACACTCTAAAAGGATTGAACTTGCCAAATTTTTTTTTGCATTGAACTGGAACATAAATCATGAGGAAAACTTTAACCAAATTTTAGGAACCTTTCCTCATGTTTTAATACATAATTTTCTGGATGATAGCATAAACAACAGCTTTTATTGCACAAAGTAGTAAAGCTATGTCAGAGCTACAGAAATTTTCTAAACACTTGAACTGTTTAGACAAGTTTTGTTATTCATGATTCAAACAACTGTACAACTGTTAAGTCACAGCTAAGTCACACTACCTAAGAGGTTCCTGCAAGCTTCCTTCAGGTGAGAAAACCCTGGATCTATTACTTGTTTCCCAAGCAGTAACTTCACTTTTTTGAATAATTCATGTTGCATAATTGTCCAGGTTTCTGTCAGAAATACTAATCACCATGTTATTATAGTGCCAAAAGGGTAACTAAAAATTACCATAACAGTCACATTTTCTCCAAAGCAATGGCAAAAGATCAAGTCAAGTTCTTCATTTCTTGTTCATGCATTTAAACTGCAGAAATATAAACCAGAGAGAATCATGCATCTATAGCAAGCCTTCTAAATATCCTACATGGAACTTGCTTGCAGTAGAAATGCTGTGCTTAGTCAGCTGGTTAAACAAGGTTTTATTTCGCCATTGAAACCAAGGAAGGAGGTAGCATTTCACTTGAAAAGGCAATAACAGAGTCTATTCTGCCAGAGGCATGTGCAGCACATAAAATCTCTGCTGAGGTAATTACACAATCCTTTCCAGGCTTATGGAAATATCACTCAGCCATTTGATTAACTGTCAGATGCAGTAATCAGTTCTTTAACAGTTTATGAATAGTAAACTAAATCATTAACAGCATTCTATGTTAATTTGGCAACTTTCCGTACTCCCTATCACTGGAGCACTGAAAAAAAACAACCCAAAAAACAGGACAGGGCAGCACTCAGGTGCAGCACAAGGACTCTTCAGGTTATACATTTGCTTATTCTAAGGGTGATAACAAGAAAGAAGAAGCATCAGGTAAGATATGAATTCAGGAAGTTTATTTCAGCCACAGGATCCCATCAATTGGGATCACAATGGCTGTGGGAGACAACTTGGGATATGCCTCCATATTTGCAATAATTTGTAAATGAATAATCCTTAAGCCTATAATGATTTGCTAGTAGACCACAATGTGCACTTGTAAAACTGCATCAAGATTTAATTTTGTAAAGTTAAACCTAAAGCTAGGTCTTAATTGAAAAAAAAAAGAAAAAAAAAGGAAAAAAAGATTAAATAAACCAAGTATAGTTCTTTTCCTCGACCAGTAGTCTTTGATGTCTGTAGGAAAAGATTAATTAAGAAACTTTCTTACTATACAGAAGCTCACTTTATGGAGACTATTAAATCACAAAAGTGTATCATTTAAAAAAAATGTGATCTGTGTTGCTAAATTTCAAAGCAGACAGAATGTCTTTCACTTTCCTGGCATTTATTTAAGTAATACATTACATCATAATAGATCTGCTGTCAGAAAGCAAACTGATGTAGAGTGTGGTTTTCACTGGGGACAGGAGGGGAACATGGACATTTACTGCATGTCTGCCACAAAATACTTTAAAACATGCAATAGGTGCTTTCTTCTTGCACTACCCACTCCCATAGCAGGGAGGACACAGTGTAGGAATAAAGTTTCAGCTTGTTTTAAGGTAGGTGCCTAAAGACATGATAGCATTTTCTAACAAGAGCTCTGCCTTTAATGTCACGGTATAAAGCAACAGAAATCAGGGCTCAGTTTAGTATCAAGGAACTAAATCTCTCTTTGAAAGAATTATCTAGAAATCTGCAGGACAAAACCCCTGAATATCACAGAATCCACTTGAATACATACAGAAGTTTGATTTCTATTTGCAGTTATAAAATGTAACACCATTCTGACATAGGTTCACAAAGTCATATAGAATTGTATTTTATTCTATTAACTCTGTTAATACTAATGTTGTCTCTCAGAGTTCTAAAGTCAGATACCTGGGATCACAACAGAAATACCCCAGAAATGTTTTTTCAGTATTACCTCTTCAATTTTCTATCCACTCTGTACAGTACTAGAGTAATAGTGAAATTTGTGAAACTAAAAAAAAAAAAAAAAATCAGCCCAAGAATTTGTTTGGATTTGGGCTGACACATTATTTTAGGTGTCTGAGAAAAAATACAATTAAAATTAAAATCCTGGAACAGAAAATTCTGGCCAGCAAAAGAAGCGAGACTAATACTACTAGCTCAGAACCCTGAAATAAAATCTGACAGATGAAAGACAATTAATTACCATCTATTGATGTGTTGCCGAGTACATTATTACAGCACATAGACATTTTTAAAATCCCTTCAAAGACTTGTCCAAATAATATTCCTGGGAGACGGTGCCTTGCTGGGATGAGGAATACATGATTAAGAAAAACCATTACATTTCTATTTATTTTCAGAAGCATGACTATAGTCAGAGCCCTTGCTGTCAACAGCAATTTTAGTATTCATTACTCAGCAGGGCTCCATGTGGTTTGCCATGGCACTGTAGAAAGGGAATACCAATACCTTGTTTCCCTGATGCTTTCTATATGCAGTTTTAAGGAAAATACCTGAACTGTCTCCTGTGTGAGCCAGTATTTCTTCTATGTTATTTCCAGTCAGGTGACTAGCTTTACAGCCAGTAAGCCAAGTTCACACCACCTGTTCATACTGATCCCACTGCTTTCTCAGTCATTGCTGCAGCCTGATGATACCCATTCTGAAACAGTTCAGCAAATAAGTCACTGGCTGAAAAAGAGAAACCATGCTTTGAATCATAGAGGGACACTGAATTTCCATTTAAGAACTGCATTTGCTATTAGATGTGAACCGTTTTAATCTAATAGGTGACATTTTTCATAGTTGAATACTGAAGAAGGAAATTTCTTCATTGCTAACTCAAAGACACATCAAGACGTGAATGAACCCTTAAAAAGGATGGTATCACTTCAGTTTTATTACAAAAAGAAATACTCCCTTAGTGTTTATCTTAAAATTTCTCCCCTGGTTTCAGTCTAAGGCTTTTGTTCCTTGCTGTTCTTTTTATTTAAAGAGTAGGATTTTTTCCCCACGACAATAGCATTATGTCATTAACTTACTGCTACATGAACAACAGTGCCATGTTGTTCAAAAACAATCATGTTTACCCCTTGATAAACCAAACAATAGAAGCACAAGAAACACAAAACACTCCAGTAAATCCAGAGGTTTTGGTTGGACATGCATACTTAAGTGCTTTAACCATTGACAACCTATTGCTTCATTCTAGTGGTAATGATGTTGAAGCCATGCTGGACTAGGAAAGATAAGGTTTGTGGATGTAGACTGAAGTTATTTCTAAGCTGTGTACATTCAACAGCACATGCATGTTTTTTCCAGACAAACTCTCTACCATTAAGCTGTGCTTCCTTTTACTTGCAAATCCTCTGCACTGCATCTGCATTCTTGCTTGCACAAGCAATGATACCCTCTTCCTCATGGCTGGGAGCACTTCAATTTCCAATTAGGAGGAGGTTACAATGTCTACTGTTCTTTCATCCTCCCCTTCTTTTTTTTTTTTACCCTAACTCAGCATTGCACCACAGTTTCTTTCCCACCTCCCCCATGGTATTTTGTTGCCAGTTTTCTGCTGTTATTATTCATACTTCTTTGTCAAATGTGCATTTGTGTAACAGTTAACCAAATCCTAAAGGAATATACTGTTGAGTCAGTCAAGCTTTTCCTTTCACAGAATAAACACTAATACCATTAAGGTAGCAGGAGCTATAAAAAATAGAAACTAGGAGGAAGATACAGGCAAGAAAAAGGACAGAAAGAAATAATTTGACATGCTTGATGGTTAATGTTACCATCATCATCTCCTTCATTAAGCTTTGTTAGGCAGTCCAAAGTTTCCATCCTTGAAACTCAGACTTTCAGACATGCAAATAGCAAAAATCAGTGGCATACAATCTTTGATGTCCAAAGAGAGACAACTTCTGCATTTGCAATGATTTAGCTTCTAAATATTTGCAATATTTAGCTATACATAGTGCATGTATATACAATTTCCAAAAAGCTTCCTGACTTTTTGCGTCTGCCCTTGTTCTGCTCAGTTACTTGAACAAACCCTGTATCACAGGGAAAAAATGTTCATGTTGTTAAACCAAACCAGGATCGAAGCAGTTTATTGATTTATTAACAACATGCGATTAACTGGCAATTAGTGAGCTACACATTCAAGATCAGTGTCTGTAATGCAACACATAAACCACATCAGAAGCCCGTCAGAAAATGCCAATAAACACGCTGTCCTGGTTTCAGCAGGGATAGAGTTAATTTCCTTCCTAGCAGCTGGTACAGTGCTGTGTTTTGGATTTAGGATGAGAACAATGTTGATAACACACTGATGTTTTAGTTGTGGCTAAGTAGTACTTACACTAGTCAAGGACTTTTCAGCTTCCCATGCCCTGCCAGCGAGAAGCTGTGAGGGGGCACAGCCAGGACAGCTGGCCCAAACTGGCCAGAGGGATATTCCATACCATGTGACATCATGCTCAGTATATAAACTGGGGGGAGTTGGCTGGGGGAGGGGTGACCACTGCTTGGGAACTGGCTGGGCATCGGTCGGCAGGTGGTGAGCGATTGCATTGTGCATCACTTATTTTGTGTATTCTTTTATTATTATTATTATTATTATTATTATTATTATTATTATTATCTTTCCTTCTTTT
>NW_008825432.1:132833-135955 GCF_000699105.1 Pygoscelis adeliae
CCCCATGGGAGAGTGCGCTGCCCTGGCAGGCAGAGGTGGGGAGGCACCCAGGTGACTTCAGGCGGCACCACCCTGAGCTTTGACTGCATGTGTTCCCACGCCAAGGTCCCTTCCACCACTGCAACCTCTCATGCTTCTCCTAGACTTCTTTTTAGACTCTTTCTTTGCTTCAGGGGTCTCTTTGTAATTCTGCAGGTGCTGTTTAATCCAGCCAAGAGTCACCATCTCCAATTTGATCCTTTTTGGGCAAACATTCCCTCAGTATGTGTGAATTGAATACACCACACTGTCTGTTACTCTCATATTCCTATCTGAGCTGCTGTTGTTATACAAGGTAGTTTTCCAAATGTAGGCCCTGTGAACACCCCACAAGTCTGTAACAAATTTCCCACTCATTTCAGAGAAACAAAAATTGGTAGAGTCTTTCTGAGTCGTGGTGTCCAGCCTGTGCTGTTTAAGATACTACATGACATAATCCTTTCTGTAAAGATATTTGAATCCTATTCTCAACAGAAGCTTCGGTGGCATAAGGGACTGTATACTCTATCCTTCTTTTCATTAATATGTACAATAGCATATGCAAGTTTGCTCTTTTTCCTAATGAAAACACAACCATCCTTTGTAGATTAAAAAGTGACATGCAACCATTTTGCTTCACTTGGGCATACATCATACATTTCTAAAATAAGTTGGGACATGGAAGAAAATTCAGTTTGCCTTTTGTTTGATCAATGATGGTGTTCCCGTTAGAAAAGTCAGGGCTGATAAATGGGAGAGAAGAGATACCACTTAAGATTTGGGTGCTACTAGATACTTCTTTCATTCAGTGGTTTAGTTTATGTACATAGAAAGAGGCTAAAATACAAACTAGAAATTGGATAAAGTGAGATACACTGCTTTTTGTTGTTTTCGTGCACATCTGATATAGTAAGCAAAACAGAACTGGAAGTTGGCATTCTGAAGGTCCATCAGGAACATACAGGTCATTGAACTAGTCTAGCATCAGCACACACTGACAAGAAAATAAAGACCTCACTAGGGCAATGACATTGTGAGTGTTGTATTCACTATTTTGAGATATTACTTTTCAACCTTCTGTAAAACACTGGATAAGAACAGCAGAACTATACAGCACTTAACCATAAAGCAGTACCAAATTGCAATACATGGAATCCAGGATACAAAGTCTTCTCTTGGCTAAAAAACAGATGAACTAGATAAATGAATCCTCACCAGGTGGGAACTACCAGCCACTGCAGGAGCCCAAACTGATCTTAGTGAAAGGAGCTAGGGTTGAAGTAGGTGCTAGAAATAGGAAAAATTAAATTGCAGTCTTCGTATAAAAAATGGTTCTTTATAAAAGAGATGTCATAACCATAAGTCTTCTTATGCTGTTAACCAGCATACAGTGTATGAACAATCAAGGTATGTATTTGGCATTTGCCACCCTGCCTCCCTTTTCTCCTGATATTACTAAATGACTTGAGGCCAAGACCAGCTTCTGAGTAGGCAGAGAGCTAATTGGGAAGGGAAACAAAAGGGGGTTTATTTTAAACCTTTTTTTCTCAATTTCTTTGCACCCCTTGGCACAGTATCACCTCTTGTCCATGTGGCAGTATGGCATGGACAGCTATCCCATCCCTCTCCCTTATATCACAATCAGATCAGCCCTTTCTCAAAACTGTCACTCAGAAGAAAGCTCCAATCTTTGCTTTGTCAAAAAGATACAATGATTTCATTATAGTGGCATATTTTATGATTGCATATGGGACATAAACCCTGAAAACCAGCCATTAAATAAGTATTAGTCTCTCACTCTACTCTTCTGACTTAGACTAAGTTACAAAATTTCAGCTACATTAGTCATTTCTCTTCTGTGTAATCAAGACCTGTTAGGTTTTGCCTAGAGGATAGAAGGTCTTCTAAATATCGAGGAGCACAAATTGTTCTTGCCTTCTACTCACTCTACAATTAATGCGGGACTGTTGCCAAAGCAGATGAAAAGACGTATGTGCATAAAGAGCTTCCAAGGTAAAGTCATCTATGGTGACCCAGCTGGTAAAAGATCTTTGGCTAGAGACATGGCAACTGTACATGAAAATACTCTTCTCCCTGACGCTAGCTTTAGACACAGTTGGAGTAATAGGAAGGTACTGGTGGCATTTTAAAGAGCAGCATCACAACAAAAATCCAATATATACTGGAATCAGGTTCTTATTAGTGACATTCATCATGCAGCAGAGGACTGCATGTACTGGCACGGTTCCTGGTGTGCTACTAGGAATGCTACTGAAGCCATTTTTTGCTGTATCTGCAGGTCTGGACTGCATTTGCACAGGGCTGACGGAACCTTTGTCTAGTGAATTTGCTGATAGTGCCCTTTGTCTGAAGTGAGCAGGTGTAATTTACTGAATACTTCAAAACTCATCACACTGTGCTAGAAAGCAGTGCATAAAAGAGGATTGGGTGGAAAGAACCAGGGCTCAAGAGAAATGGGTATACTACTGAGGGAACAAGCTCTTAGAACTGCTGAACTTCATTCAAGTATCACTGACTTAAGGGACCTGAGAGAGCTCTGCACATCACAGAGTCTGGCTTAGCTTTTCCTCAGTACAAAACTCTGTTACAGTTCCGCAGCTTTCTCTTTCCTTCACTCCACCCCCACAAAAATAAAATGTTTTCTATGTTTACTGGAGAAAAGTTCTGCAAAACACCTGAGATTTCAGTTAACATTGTGCAGTCAGATGCTCTGGCCTGGGTGTAAGGCTGCAAAAGTTTCAACACAGATTGTTGAGAGTACCTGAGAGAAGTCAGTTACTCCTCCACTTTGGTTTGGTTAAATACACCAGGGGGAAACAGCCTTCCTTCTTCCTTCATCTCACGTACCCTGATATTTGAGCCAATACAGACATCAGACAGTGAAAATTTGAAAAGCAAGCAGCACTCTAACCAGGCTGCAGTTTGTATCTTTTTGCATTTAAACTGAAGAAAAGAATGGAGCTGGCATCTGTAGCACACATAACATCTCCCTTTGATCAGTGGAACAAAATTTTTTCCTGGAACAATTACATCAAACACATCAAGACAGGAAAACATCTGCCATCCCACAGGGACAACACAAG
>NW_008825432.1:135986-168987 GCF_000699105.1 Pygoscelis adeliae
CTGCACTTATATAATCTTTAGTTTTCCTCTCAGAAGACAAATAAAAGTACCAAGTGTGTCATTTGGTTTTCTGCATTGTGTTTGGAGTGTTGAAGAGATTTGAATTTTTTTTATTTTATTGCTCCTGTGTGTCCATGAACTGCAGTGTAATTCTCAGCCAACTTTGCTTCAAGTTGTCACCGTGAGTGAATATTGCCGATCTGGTGCGTACAGGCTGATGTGAGAATCTAAATTAGGTATAAGTTGGGAGAGTAAGTTCAAAAGAAGCAAAGCTCTCCCTGGAATTGGTGCAGAGCACCTAAATTAGGATCCCATTAGGAGTTACCTTCTGGAAGAACATCCTTCTCTGCAGACAAGGGAATCAAACCTACTTCCCCCATGTGTATGGCTACAACTCATTGCCTGTTTATTTTGCCTCTCTTTCTTAAATAAAAGTTGTCTGCTGCTAAAAACAAAAGAGCAAAAGAAAAGGAATAATCTCCTATGCGGTATGTTTTTCTAAGCTGATAGTTCAATCTTTGATTATTTTACTTCACTGTTAAGCAGACCATATAATCTTGACAGTATTTTTGCAGGAGGAAAACTTCACCATCGAATAGGTCCAGTTTGATAATGCTGATCTCATGGAAGTGAAACTAAGAGTTATCTGTGTGAAAGGATCTGTGTTCCCAGGATAGCAGCACCCCACCCCGATCCCAACAACAACAACCTCTCCCACCACCACCCAAAATTACAAACACTTACATAGTGATGGGGAGGAATACCTGCAGGAAGCCAGCTCATCCAAAAGATCCCACTGCCTTGAGTGGTAAATGCAAATAAGTTTATTATAAGAAAAATAAAATGGAAAACATTGAATAAATCCTGACTGGATGATTATCTCAAAGGGCTGAAAGGGGCTGAGGGCTATAAGGATCCTGATATGGTGGGAGGGGTTAAAGAGACCTACAGCTTTGATTTGTGTCTCTCTTTCTATCCTCTGAAATGACCCATCCTCGGCAATGGCACTGCAGGACACCCACAGTACACAGCCTTATGCAAGATAACTGCTGAGGAATTGGATTTGACCTCGCTGGAACAATGCAAAAGCTCAAAAGCTCTGGTTCACTGTGAACATGCTGACTCCATGTAAGACATCCTGCAATGAGGACCAAGAATGACTAGCAAGTAGGTTCTAACTCCTGAATCTGCCTGCCCGTATAGCTAGTTCCTGTAAAGCACACTTACTGCAGCACATACCTTTTTTTCTCTTCATGTTGAATACTCCATTTTCCCCTTATTTCTCCAGAAGAAAGAGGGGTGAAAAAAAAAAAAACAACCTGAAAAAAACCCAGTAGTTTATAGATTAAAAAACCAACTGCAATATGCTTGGGAAAAAGAGTTCACAGTAATCAGTCAATCAAGCCTGCATTGCAGCCTTGCAGACTTAAGTTCAGCAACTCCCCTGGGACACCAAACTTTCAGGAACTGTATCTTCATTTATGAAAATTTCCTCAATCATTGAACTGAATCTGCTTATTTTTGTCTAAAGACAGCCATGATTTATGGCACAATGTGTCACTAGTATGAAATCCAAATGGCTGCCCACATCAAGGAATGCTAAATCACACAATTCAGATTTTTTCTTCTCTGAGGAAGATTCCAGCTCTTTTCAGTGCTCCAGATAAAATTAGTGCTATTGCAAACAGGAAAAAAAGCTAGCTCAATTTTTCAGAGATTGTTGCCTTTGAACTTTTAGATAATGGAAGGAATAACTTAGAGCACAAAAAATACTGCAGGTCTAACCTAAAAATTACTACCAAGAACTGGTGGTGTTCCTTTGCTTTATGGCCATCTCTAGAAATGTTACAATCTGATTGGACAGATTCCATCTCTGAGCCTCAGTTTGTTTATCTGTGGAATAGGCATTGATACCCATGTTGCTGAGAATAGTGAGGATAGCAACAGGAAGATATCTAGGGAGTGAGGACTTGGTTTTCAAGCTAAGATGGGAAACTGGGTGTTATTTTTGAAATTCAGAGCACTTGTCTAATGGTAAAGGATGTTGCTTCAGCTGGCAGAAGGAAACCCATCACAGTCTATTCAAAGGAACAAGTACACAATTGTATCAGAGGGGAGTAACACTCAAGTCAACATCTTTCTAATCCCCTTTTCTGCCCACTCTCACCAGATACCCCATGATTTTGAGGTACCCAGAGCTGCCTCAAAATACCTAATGAAAGCACAGCAGTGAGAAAGCAGTACCTGCACTGCTACACTGACTAGCTGTAACAAATATTGACATTTTAATAGCACCTTTTGCAGAGTACAAAGACATTATTATTAAATATTCTAACAGATGGATGAACTTAAATTAAATGTATGAACTTAAATTCCTGCTACTGTTCCAATATTTCAAAGGAAACAATACATTTTTAGCAATGTCTTCTCATTGATGTTTATCCAGAAGGAAAAATAAATATGCAGATACACACTAGCTAACTGGCACCACTGGAACTCTTGGGAGTTCCCTACTAAATTCGTATTCTGATCATAAAATGAGCTAAAATAAAGAAGGAGACAGCTCTATAGGATTGAGCTTTCAGTTTCATCTGAAGGTTGTCCCTGAAGAACTGCAGGAGTGGGACAAAAGTAAGCAAAAAGATACCCTAGAAAGAGAGATTTACATGCAGGACCAGATTTAAAACAAAACAAACAGTTACCTTCTTTTTATGGTGTTAGTGCATCAAGTTAATATGTCAAACCCAAGGACAGAAATCAAAGCAGGAAAACACATACAGAAGCAGCAGCTTGTTATTCTTAGACACACTCCTCTTTTGGTTTAAGCATTTGTGCTATAATTCCTGTTGCGACTTGAAATCTAAGGTGTTTTCTGATTGTTTAAAAACAGTCAGTCTCACACTTCTTCAACAGACCTCATGTACCTGCATCAGAGTTCCTTTTAACCTTCTTTTTATAGGGACATCAGCCATAAGGAAAAGGCTGTGAGCACGAAGGCTTCTGTAGGAGAAGTATTTTAAGGAATAGGGGAAAAAACAAAAATAAAATGAAGTTGCAGTGCATTGCTCCCATTCAATTCTTGGCCAAGCCATTCAAAGAGCCATACCTAATAAGTAAACACCTTCAGAGTAACCTTGCCTACTGATTGTAAACAAGGTGATTTGTGCTTAACAATTTCTTTTGAGACCCTTCATATGAACTTCTTCATAGCTGCCCCAAACTGCTGAGTGACCTAAATGGGTAAAGCAAAACAAATGAATAAAAAGTGTAACACTCTTTGCTTTCTGTAAGATCAGAGAAGTTTGTATTTACCACATGCAAAACTATATAAAGGTCTGGAGTCAAGCACAAAGTTTGGAAATGACAGACTTAGGGGTGGTATGGACAGTCCTTGCCTCATTGGTGGCACACAGTGGAAGAGCTGGAGCATTACAGGGAATTATGGGGAGGAACCATCCCGTGGGGAAGGGAGCTGAACCCACCTTGAGGAGCCAGGCTAGAGAATTTATTCATGTTTGTAAAGTATTTAGATTTTCTAGCAGCAAGAACTACAGAAAGCACGTAAGGAAATGAAAAACTGTTTGCAGAAATGGTTGGAGAGCAATCAAGGTACATGGCAAGACTGACAAAGCAAATAATAAGCAAAAGCAAATACTGACTAGCAGGGGATACAAGCTATTCCTCTATAAAGGCAGGGGTCCTCTGCAAAATGAGCTTATGATTGAAGATATAATCACAACTTAATTATACCTGGTAACAAATATTTGAGTTCATAATGAAGAACCTTGGTTCTGGCAACTCAGGTTTTTGAGCAGCATTGTACAATATTAGGAGATGCAGTAAGGAGAACTAAAAATGTCATAGCCTTTGCTATAGAGGACCATGTGCTTTCAGGTCATCTGCTAAGGCAGGAGTTGTGATGCATCCCACCCAAGACCACAGCTTCATCAAAATTTTCCAGTCTTCAAGTATCCCTATTAGTGTTTCTATAGCTGCTCTGCCAGCGTTTCAGAAAGCTAAAACTGCAAAACTAATTGATTAGTATTTATGCATTTACCATTCTCTGATATTGCCTGTCTTACTGCAGGTATAGCTACTCTTTTCATGCAAATTCCAAGATGTCCAGAGTATTCTCAAGTTTTTTAAGAGACTTTTAGGGCACTCATTAATACTCATTAACTCATTAATATTTAAGAGTGCAGGATCTGTTTACATCTACAAGATGTAAAGACAAAGTCTCTCTTCCATGCTCCCAAGTTTCATTAGGGCTCCTCATCCATGACTAAGTCTTAAAAAAAAAGTAGGAAAACATAAGAAATTTAAAAACAATTTTGCAAGTTATAGATTATCACCAATGAAATAGAACAGAACAGAACAGAACAGAACAGAACAGAACAGAACAGTTCCAGTTGGAGTGATCATCTAGTCCAGCTGCCTGACCACTCCACAGCTGACCAAAAGTTAAAGCCCATTATGAAGGACATCGTTCAAACGCCTCTTTTTAAGGCACTGACAGGCATGGGGCATCAACCACCTCTCTAGGAAGCCTGTTCCAGTGTTTGACCTCCCTCTTGGTAAAGAAATGCTTCCTAATATCAAGTCTGAACCTTGCCTGACACAGCTTTGAACCATTCCCATGTGTCCTGTCGCTGGGTCCCAGGGAGAAAAGATCAGCACCTCCCTCTCCACCTCCCCTCCTCAGGAAGCTGTAGAGAGCAATGAGGTCACCCCTCAGCCTCCTTTTCTCCAAACTAGACAAACCCAATGTCCTCAAGATGCTCCTCACAGGACATGCCTTCCAGCCCTTCCACCAGCTTTGTTGCCCTCCTCTGGATGCATTCAAGGACATTCACATCCATCTTAAACTGTGGGGCCCAGAACTGCACACAGTGCTCAAGGTGAGGCCGCACCAACGCTGAATACAGCGGGATAATCACCTTTTTTGACTGGCTGGTTACGCTGTGTTTGATGCACCCCAGGATGCAGTTTGCCCTGTTGGCTGCCAGGGCACACTGTTGACTCATATTGAGCCTGCTCCCCACCAGCACTCCCAGATCCTTTTCTGCAGGGCTGCTCTCCAGCCAGTCCTCTCCCAATTTATACTTTTGCTTGGCGTTACTCCATCCCAGGTGCAGAAGCTGGCATTTGTCCTTGTTAAATTCCATGCCATTGATGATTGCCCAATGCTCCAATCTATCTAGATCCCCCTGCAAGGCCTCTCATCCCTCAAGACAGTCAATAGCACCTCCCAGTTTGGTGTCATCAGCAAGCTTGCTAATGGTGCATTCAAGAGAAAAAATACAAGAGTATAACCAAGGCTGAGAAACAAAACTGAAGAAGTTTCTCTATGGGATTTTTTTTTTTTCTTCCAATTATTTATTTGGTGGAGGTTGAAAGAGAGGAACAGCAAAGGAGAAAGCAAAGATGGACCTCGGAGTCACTCTTTGTTTAAATGATCATGACAGCATTCGAAGCAACTGACGTTGATGCTATTAACAATAACGTGAGCCTTAGTCCTCTTCTAAGCATTTTCCTGATCCAGTGCTGTGGATAAAGTACCTGCTGAATTCAGGCTATCAGTCAGCAACCATCAGATCTTTACAGAAGGGAAGGATAAGGCAAAAGTGAAACAGGACATTATTGAATTTACTCTAGCTTTAAAAGGTCAAGATTTTTCTTGAAGTTCTGAAATTCCAATTTCTTTTCATTCTGGTTAGTGAAAAAGCTAGAATATGCAGAAACTTTTTACTAGAAAAAGACTAATTTAATGACACTGTTACATCATATTTCAAATCAAGAAGAACATAAAACTACCATAGGCCAGGAAAAAGTGAAGTCCCAAATTCAGATAGCGAATGGCATTCAACTTCTCTGGATATTATTTTAAGTTAGGCAAAAAAATGACTGTTGCACTGAATTATGACTCAAGATAAAGGACAAGGTTACACCCTAAAACACAGCCATGTCTGCATTATATTTGAGATGTCTGTATGTGGATAACCCATACACACAGCTGGAACAGGGACTTACTGTTTAAAAAGGATCTCACACGTGTGGCATTAGGAAGATCTGAACGCAGTCTTTAATAGCTGAGCTCTTTTTCATCTCCATTCTTTCCTCAACTTACACAAAGCACACGCTAAACATCTAGGCAGATTCTAATTTTCTTGATGAACACCATGTGTTCCAAGAAAAGAGATCCCCAAAGGATTATGCTGACTATTGATTTATTTACTTGATTAGGATTTCAGCATATTTCAAATATGTTTCCATAAAGATTAATCCATTTTTTTCAAAGACAAAAGCAAAAATCTACCATGAAGAAGTATGTAATTAAAACTGGAAACCTGATTTCCCTTTACACTTGTTCTTTATAAACCACAACACTGACACGATGCATTGTTAGCCCTGTTGGGATGGTTCCTTGGCTAATAAGGAAGCTGTACTTATCAACTGCTCTTTTCAGTTCCCTGAAATCAAAGGCAAAGCCCACAGTGACATCATTGGTGCAAAGGCTACTTCTTACTCTCCATTAAAAAGACCTACTAAAAATAAGCTGGAGATTTACATTTGTCTCATTACCCACTATATTTAAATATGTGTTCAGAGGGATACCAAAATTTGGTTCCAATTTTTATTCTAGATTCTGCAAAAAAACCATTCTTAGCAATCCAGCACCAGAGTTTCTATGAAGTCTATTATTTTCCTCTTCCATTTACTCTGGGCATAAAAATATTCATGATAAGGAAATGCTAAATACATTTCCTAAATTCAAAACTCTCATTTTCTGGAAGAATTAGGATTGTAAAAGAGATGAGGAAACAGTAATTCCTGTATTTTTATTCCTTACCTTCAACTAATTCATTTTCATATATTTTCCCGAGACTTTTCAGCCTAAATTAAGTCCTGGCTTCTACAGGTGAACAGGATGCCATGTGGTTTTTTTGACAAGTGAGCTTGTACCAATTTCTTGCACATACAAAGCATCGAGAAAGATATTCAACTGCCTGGTTTGTTTCAAAAAATTATAGAATACACTTCATAGAAGTAGTCTGTGTTTTTAAAAAAGGTTAACAATTCTGGTTTTGTTTATAGACTTCTATGATTCAGATTTTAGAAATATGATGAGTTTGAACAACACCATTTCAAAATGCTGCTGATCTTTTAAAGCAATTTCTACATATTTCTCCTTTTAATAGAAAATTATTTAAATTTATTCTCTGTTCATATCTTGTTATTTTTATTACAAACTTTGGCACATAACTTCTCTTCATGTAACTGAGTTATTTGCATAGGAAATGGGAGTATTACTTCCTATCTGACCACTTCAGCAGAACTTTTTTTTTCTTTTTTCTTTTTTTTTTAAGCTTTGTATAACTAAAAGAAGGCAAAAGCAGTGTCCAGATTGTCTTGATCTCAGCTGTAGTCATTGCCCAAGCTTGTCAGCTGGTTTTTGGAAGTAGGTCAGGTAGTTAGAGAAATGCCTTAACATCACTTCCCTTGTACTTCTTTCCTTAGACAACAGACCTATGAATTATTTAGGAAACCTAAGAAGTAGTTACTGTAGACACTGTGCCTTATGCTGGCAGATGCAGTTAGCAAGCTGGACAATCATTTGGGCAGCCCTGATTAATGCAGAATTTTGTTTACATATACATAAATATCCTGTCTCTTCCTATAACTGAAGACAGAATAGTTAAATCATAACAACTTAGCCCATTGAATAAAATTGTGTTAATATCGTAAAATCTTTCAGGTAAGAACTGTGTCTTTATAGGAGCTCATATATTAAATAAAACCCAGATGTCATGTCACAAAGACATTTATAACCTTGATGTTTATTATAGATGCCTATTACACTTAATATTTCCCTCTTGAGTATTCCTCTCTCTCCTCCATTTCTCTCCCTTTTCTACTTGTCAAATAAAATATTCCTAGTATTTCTTTGGGTAGATTCTGTGGCCAACAGACTAACAGATTAACAGCACTAACAGCCAGATCAAATGCATTGCTACCATTGCTACTTATTTCCAGTTCATTTACTCCCTGTTTCTCATCTTGCATTCATTGCAACACAGAAACCAAGCAGTATGAAGAACAAAGATTCTTTAACACATTAGGCTTACCCACTACTTTCCTTTCCTTTTCTATTTCAAATTTCATTCTCTGTTCTTTAGAATTAACTTTGAAGCAAGCACCTTTGATGCAGATCAAAGTGAAAACTGTTGCACAAGTCTCAGAACTATTTAGTCCCCAACGTTCCTTCTCCATTTTTGCAGATTTTTACAGAGCTTCAGTCAATGGCGTTTTTGCTGAAGCAAGAAGGACTTCACGTTTACAGGTATACTAAGAAGAAACAAGCATGTTACACATGCTAATCGGCACAAACCATAGTTTCAGAAGTCTCATTTCACACTATAGGATTTCAATTAATCATCACCTTTCAAGCATTCACTGTGATTGTCTTCTGCTTTTTGCAGGGAGCTGTGCACATACTTCTCTCCTATTATCATCACAGATTTGTATCCTGAATGATGAAGTTAGTGCAATCTTCTGGAAGGCTACATTGTCCTTTACATTACCACATATTAATGAAGTGTTTGTCAAAGTTCGGAGGTTTCTGCCGCTTTAAAGGAATCAGCTGATTGCTCAGTGATGTTATACAGAATTTAAAGTAGGAAAAAGTGGGGAAGCAAAGATAAACCATGACAAACCAAGATAACACAGTACCCCCCACGGAGAACGTGGTACACACAATGCATGTGTTAAGGGAAACAATATATAACATGAGATTTGTTTGGAGATCCTCAAGGGTGTAAGGAGACTTTAAGTCAAGGAAGAGACTGGGACTGTGTCCTGAAGATATCCTTATCAAACCATAGGGGTGGTACCACAGCAGCTTTGCTTGTTGTTATGCTGGTGTAGGATATGTAACACCTACACAGCTGTTGATACTGAAGCAACCTTTTACAGTTATTGGCAAATTCTTGGTTCTCATTACGCTCACACAACTCTCTATGTTTAATCCTTCCCACAACAAGGGAAAGGCCTTCATTTTCATTACACTCAAAATGCATTTTGAAGTCTTTTCTCATGTTGCAGGGTTATCTGAAACCACAGCTTCTGCAAGGTGGTCTTCAGTTCAGAAGATGTTAATTCAGATGCCAATAAGTTTATTTGCAGAAGCTTCACCTGTTAGCATTGCATGACTTACAGCATACAAAGCAAACAGGAAAGAACAAAATACTTCTTTTTAAAGATGAGGGATGGTGGAAGTACATGCATACCTGCGTTCCTTTTCACATCTCAGCAGTACTGGGAATCTGAGCAGGCATCTGCTGCTTCCCTCCACCTCCTCCCACTCTGCAGCTGAGTGTCTGCTATGACTCAGGTCACTACTTGCAGGGTTTCAGCTGACCAGAAATTTCCAGTCTCATGCAATGCTGTCCCATCAAAGCTCCCTGGCTGTTCCCTCTTTTTTAGAGAAATAAGATCCAGAGATGCTCCTTTAATATAAAACTCCTCCATCTCGGGGCAATCCTGAACTAGTCCAGCTCACAAATGAGCCTCTTCTGGGGTCCTAATTCTACCTGCCGACATGAAACTCAGCCTAAGGCAGGCCACTCTCCTCTTTCGCTAGTCTGTGAAAGGCTTTCACCTTCACAAGCTGTCATTCTAATAATCTAGCCTGAGAGTTCATAAACTCATTAATTGTGTTTAATAGGTTGTATCTAGTGTACTTTCTGCACCATTTGAGACAACAAAAATGAAAAAATACCAAGTCTTTTCCATTATTTTAAAGGATGATTTTAAAAATGTGGAAATGAGATGACGTCTCAACTTTTTCCCCCTCAATGTATATGCATTTTCATCAAAACATTCACTTTATTTAGAACAGAATGTCAAAGTTCTTGATTTTAACCCGTATTTTGTAGTTGTTGCTGTTAGAAAACCAGATACTTTTTTTTCTGACAAGTTTTATTCCAGGCAGTGTTAGGCTGTCTGTTGAAGCACACAACAGATACTGCCCACACAGTACCTCTTTAGCAAGAAAACTAAGGCAATAGCTTATAATAACTTGCCTGACTATGAAAGCACATGGTGTGTCTGGATTAAAATCAAGTTCCTCTTAAACACTTGACAAATTATAGCTAAATCCCAAGTTGATAGCTCGACTAAAAGGAAGGTTAGGCTTTAAGGATATAAAGAATCATAGAATGGTTTGGGTTGGAAAGGACCTTAAAGGTCATCTAGTTCCAACCCCCCTGCCATGGGCAGGGGCACCTTCCACTAGACCAGGTTGCCCAAAGACCCATCCAAGCTCACCTTGAACTATTCCAGGGAGGGGGCATCCACAACTTCTCTGGGCAACCTGTTCCAGTGCCTCAGCATCCTCATAGTGAAGAGTTTCTTCTTTATATCTAATCTAAATCTACTCTCTTTCAGTTTAAAGCCATTACCCCTTGTTCTATCATTACATGCCCTTGTAAAAAGTCCCCCTCCAGCTTTCTTGTAGGCCCCCTTCAGGTACTGGAAGGCTGCTGTAAGGTGTCCCTGCAGCCTTCTCTTCTCCAGGCTGAACAACCCCAAAAAGCATAAACATCAAAACATCGAAAGTTAAAAAGAAAAGTGGTACACAGAAAGCTACAATTTGAGAGAAACATGGCACTGTGTTATTTTCTGTTGAAGTCCTTGATCGTATAGACAAATGGAACTACAGCACCCACAAATTTTGCTCGGTGTTTGTCACCAACAGTTTCTAATCTAATTGCTAGTTTTAAACCACATAGGTCTAAAACATTTTCAGCAGTATAATCTTTCCCATCCCATTCTGCCCCTGTGATCAGCAATGCTACAGAAAAATGATACGGACACCAACAAGCAGCCAGGTCTGTTCCTTTGCTGCAGAGACTGTTCACAGCATCAGAATCAACTGAAATTGTGACTTGAAATCCACACTTAAAGCCACATTAACTACAGCTCTTCAGACCACTTTTAAAACTGGTACTTGTCATGAACCTGTATCTGTCTTAACTAGGTAAATTGTAAAACCAATCCCTTTTAATGCAACAGATACTAAATGCTCTGAGAGCGGCTCAAAGTCATGTGAAAACACTCTCTCCTACAAGGGTGCAGCCTGTGTCTTGGACAGCAGCATGAAGACACAGCATTAAAAAGCCATAACTGAGCTGCTTCTGAACTTCAGGGTGCAATCCAGGTGGGTCCAGATCTCACCTGAATTCTGCTTTCCAGGTTTATCTATTTCTCTTAAACTGGTTTCACTGTCCTTAATTTCACGCAGCTCTGGTTATATATATTTTTTCCCCTATAATTCTGAGCAGCACAGTTGTAAAGAGAAAATACGCTAGTAAAGGAAAGTTTGGGGATTTAAGAAAGGCTGGTTGTTATTTCAATTGATTAGTTTCATTGCTAGGGTCATTTATATCCTTCACTTTGCACTGGGAGGTGTTTTATTTCCTAGTGCAGTATTGAAATGTAAGCCCATATTTAAGTGCTATTTGAAATGCCAAATCAGGACACTGGTTTATGGAGCTTTAGTTTGGTTGCCAGTTTTTTCTGCGCTCTTTTCATAACAACACAATCCTGGAAAATATTTCATCTGTCCCTCCAAGATGGCTGGAGTAAACAAAACCCACTGGAAATGTGGATAGTACCAACAAAAACAAGTCACACACAGAAGCATACCTCATAGGAGCACAAGAAATGCCATGTTAGAACAGACTGCCACCCATTCTGGAGTAGTCGAGAGAGAGCAGTAGTTTTATAAAACAACAAGAAGCATACCTGATTGACACATATTATCCCACTGTCTGGACTTCAGAAAAAGAGGAATCCTCCTGAAGGTTTTCCTCAGCTCACCATTAGTGAGCATGTTTTGAAACTCAAGAACGGACAGACCTGTCCTTTCACCTCAAATAACGAATAGAGAAATAATCATTGTTTTCCCTTTCTGCCCCTTTTTGCACACTCAAGGCTTTACAGTAAATGTAGCTATATTTCATCTCTCCTTAAGCTACAGATATTTAAAATCTAAAGTTTTGTCTGGTCAGTTTCTGGGTTTACTGTTTACTCTTTATTTCAGTAAATATTCTATTTCACTTCAAAATTCCCTTTTTAGGAAGATGCTTTCTTCAGCAGCAGTTTGTGGAATTCAGTACCCTGCAGCAGTCATTTACCAGACACAGATTTTTCATTTAATGGATACTAAAAGTGGAATGACTGAGTCTAAAAGTGAGGCTTACTGGTCAGGTGTTAATGACAGAGCAGCTCCAGGGAGCCCAGCAAGTTTGAATATCACAACATTAGTTTATGTGTCTCATTACAATGCTAGGGGCTAGTAGCCTTATGCACTCCGTTCAAAATGCAGAAGCTAAAATACATGATTGGTTCTCAGTGTTTTCACTTTAATTTCACTGCAAATTCCCAGGTTTGAATAAAAATCAGAAAGTACAAAAGGATATTTCCAAAAAGTAATATCTCTTCCTGTCTCCTTGCTAGTATCCACAGAAAATAATCGTCTCTTTCATCTCTCGGTGTTAAAGTTTCCCAAACCTTCTTCATACTTCTAAATTCTGACACAAGCTGAGCTGGTTCCTGATAAACTGAAATTCAGGAGACCAGGACAAGCATTATGCTGCCCTTGATCCTTTTCTCTGACGAAAACTGTAAAGAGTAAAAAAAAATGTGGCAAGAAATAGATTTTACTCCTCTTGCTTTTGCTACTACTATAGTGACACCTGCTGTCCTATTCTGACTTTTTAAATTAAAAAAGTCTAAAAACGATAAAAGTGGCAGCCTCAGAATATAAAAACCTTCACATAATAATTCTAGTCAATTGTAACAACATTTCCCCAAAGCACATTACACAGTCTGTCTCACATAGACTGCCACATTTTCAGGTTTCCTATCCAGACTGAAAAATTGTCAGGGAAGTTACAATAGCAGATTGCTTTCCTTGCCTACCTGTCTGTCCCATGTATTGCTGAAAGCTGCACTAATGTTTACTGCAAGGTAAATTATACAGTAGAGGCTATGGTTATAATATACAACTGCTATGATTATGGCAGACACCTACACTGAGATATGGCTAAAATGAAAATACTGTTTCACACAGACACAACAAATAGCTCAGTTCCTCATCATGCTTGCTATGACATTAACCACAAGATCCTCAAGAGTTTTCACATTCTGCTTCTTAAACTGAGATAATATATCTTTAACAAATACTTTTATTGCAAAGACCCTAGAGCACTGAATGGTAAAAAACATGTATACAAATTTTCTCAGCGTGAAGTACAGAAATGAGTGAAGTAGTGGCCATGGGGGAGGAGGGGGGGGGGAGAGAAAAAAAGAAAAAAAGAAAAGAAAACAAAAGTGCTGAAGGCTGTACGAAGCCCAGCCTAATGAGCCTATATATCTAAATAGGGAACCAAAACCCAAGGTGTCTACCAGTTTGACAAAATGTGTAGGTTTTGGCTCCCACTCAAGCAACACAATATTGTATGCTATCTGCATTTTCAAAGCCTTCGTGGCCAGATCACCACTTTTCTACATCCCTAAATCAGACATGCTGAGCTGGCAGTTCAGGCTGTAATGCTGGTTCAATTCATCTGTGCTTTCCACATACCAACGGCAATATACTGCTACCTTCTACACAAGAACATTAAGAACCATTGTAATAGTTTTTACAGAGCAGATTAAAAAAAACAGCAGCTCCCAAGGGCAAGATAAACCCTCACCTACTTCTCTCATTTAATAAGAGGCTTCACTTCCAGCCATAATGCGAAAGGAAAGGAGCAGACTGTTCTCCAGTGTGGCAGCATGTAATCGGCACATACGCTGTGAGCAGACTGGTAATCTAATAGAAGAGGAAATGCGCAAGCACACAAACGCATATTTATGCTGTCAGTTGGCTGAGATGAGAAAAACACTTCATCTCCTTGAGCTATGGGGTAACCAAGGGGAAGAAGAGCATCCCTGCCAGTAGGACCCTGCTCAGATCTCTGGAGAACTGAAGTTCTATCAAAAAAGAAAGATAAAATAAAAAAATCAGCAACTGATGCTGAGTTTGAGACTTGCCAAGAGCAGAAGCAGAAGCCTGCCTGGGGCTATCACTTTAATGGACCGTGGCCTTGAAGTCAGGCAGTCTCAGCAGCATTTAACGATGAAACCATGCAAAAATGACCACAAAACACCTCCTGTAGTTGCCTCCATTCCAGGCAGAAGTATATGTCTCCATACAGCTGCGTCCTATGCTGACACCCGGTGGCTCTAGGCAAAATAACATCAGGCTCAAAACATGCAGTGACGGACACCTCACTGGTCCAGCAGCTCAAGAAACCCCTCCTCGGGAGTCCCCACAGCAGCACCTGGTGCCCACCCACTCCATCCAGCACCACACACTGCCTCTCTGCCCAGGGCCAGCCCCAAAACTAGCATAACCCAACTGCAGCAAGACCACTGTCCCACGCGTACCTCCTGGCTCAGGCAGAAAAACCCGTGTGGCCTCAGGAGATGGAGAGGTCTCCCAGGAGCCTGGAGAGGGCATGTCCCACCAGGGGCCACCCCATGCAGCTGGGCCCTTGCCCGTGGATCTGAGCAGGGGGCAGAGCCATTAGGGCTGATTAGTGCCCCCAGGGTCCTGACACAGACTAGCTGTCAAGGAGGTCTTGATTCAACACGTGACATCACACTTGTTCATTTCCACACCACCACCATTAAAACTCTTGAATGGGTATATACCATATTCGCGCACAGAGGGTAGTTTCTGCATGTGCAATTAGCTGTCCTTGCCCACTCTGGGTCCACAGAGAGGGAAAAAAAGACATGCTGCAGACACAAGTATGAACATAAAAAGTTGAGCTTATTCTGTAATATGAGATTTTGAACAAGTGAATGACAGCAAGTTGAAAAATAGGTGATTATTCAGGATTTCACAGAATGTGATAAAGCCTTTCAGGTAGATATTTGGTTCATACAAAGCCCAACACACCTTTTTATAACCTTGATGAAGCGAGTTCACCATTCTCAGCACAATACTGAGCAGAATGAACAGCAACAGCTAATAAGCTAAATAATGTCCTGGGTTAATGAAGAATCCAACACTGAAAGGACTAAGTCTTAAAATTTGGCTATTTGACATATTACTGAAGTCTCATTAACCCAAAAGTGAAAAAAGTTTGTGTTGCACCTTTCCTGAAAATTAACATATTCAATTAGCTACAATCCTAGTTCAGTGTCTCTTTTGAATATGGAATAGAGGCTAGTAAGGCCTTATCTGAACTGAAGTTTCAGTGCAAAAGAATAAGAAATTAATCACTGGAAAGAAAAACATCAACAGGACTCTAGAAATGAGTTAATGAGAAGAAAAAAAACCACACCAAAAAGGTCACTGAAAGCATTATAACAGTTAACCTGGAATTATTAATGCTGCCTGAATATAAAAATCTGATGTTCAGCAGATAACTTGATACTTTTATCTCAATTATCAATTTTCTCAATTACCAATTATCTCAAATTATTATCAGATAATTTGATAGTTTTCTAATTTCACTTTGAAAGTTGATTGTTTAATAAATACCCAGCTATACAAATATGTCAGCATTAACCAATAAACAACTGAGATGTTTTTAAAGATCTCATATCATGTACTTATAGTTCAATGAGATATCTTTAAAATTAGAATAGATGTTAAAAAAATCCAGAGAGACAAAGGCCAGGGACATGCATAGGGCACGTAGATCCTGATAGTGACAGTAATAATACACAGAAATGCATTACTGAAAGATAGACATGTACCCAACACCATTTAAAAGGTACTTTCTGCATTATCTTTACAGCACATGCAGTAATAGTCAAATTTCATCAGGAAGTGTAGATGTTCTTTGAAGGAGATCACAGCTACCTTAAAGATCCATCTTTAGAAGGATGTGGTTTTTTAAATAATGTAGAGCATTTATCCTCCAGAGGAGAATGTCCTTTGCCTGCAGAATGCTATCTGTATACGAAGAGATATACTCTCGTTTGCATGGGAATAACAAATGCTGAAAACAGAAGTGGATGTAAGTCTTTTCTTTGTGAGGTGCTGCATCCACTGTGCCTGAACTCTCTCAGCGAATAGATTGCTTGGATCTTTGAACTCCTTTTAATTAAGCAGAATTCCCTGTGGTCTGGCACATACTGAAGCAAGCAGAACTCTCATTTACTCTCATTTATATATGCTGCTGAATCTCTGGATAGGTTGTAAAACCACAAAATGTTTGTGAAGACAACAGAAAATCCCACAACTAGAACTTAAATTTTCAGGGAATTATTTGATACTGATGTTTTTATCCACACTAAGCAGGAAAGTAATATTTATTCTCATTTGACAGATAAACATTTTTACAAGTGCCTCTAGTTGTATCCAAAGAATGAGTGACATGCTACAACACAAAAACCCATATCAAGTTAGAGAATGAGGAGGCTTGTTCTCACAGACATATCCCACCAAGATATTTGCTACCGAGTCCGTCATCTGCACTAACGTGTTACACGGGATCTCTATAGAAAGCTGGCAACACAGAGACTTAACACAATCTACATATACGATGTCACGTGCAGAGGTAAACATGAATATATTAGTAGTTTTGTATCAACGGAGAAGGCTAGACTGGGCAAAGGCATAATGTGGTAAAAGACAGTATCTTAAAAACCCAGGGATCCATGTGAAAAGGAGCTATTAACATCATTCGTATAGCTCACATCTGCTGAGTGACTACTTTTGAAGTGAAGGGGGAGACACAACTAGTTCTCAAAATATTTCACTTATAGTAGAACCAGCAAGTCATCTGCATCTGTATCCAAACACCAAAACAGTATGAGGAGGTAAGTGGAAACAGTGACTGTTCAGAACCTAGGGCAATGCTTGTAGGTACTGCAGCAAACTGAGTCTGCGGTTAGGTATAAGCTAGAACTTTATGCTTCTTCTGTTTTTTTATCTAATCCTTTAAGTAAAAGCTTGACCTCAAAAGGCCTTCAGAACTGTTACATGAAGTTTTTCCTTCAGCAATGTTCAAACCTGTCAGGAGCTGGGAGATGAGGTGAATCAAGCAAAGCTGAAAATGCTCTCTCTCTCTTTGCATCACTGTAGAGTCAGCAGATTCAACCATTAGGTACAGTGACCTCTCAGCGACTTGTCCTTCTGGGCTTAGGAAGCACCTTAGCTAAATCCACAGCCACTAACTAGCAGTGTGGGGAGTTGCCTTAGACAACACCAAGTCTGGATGCTCTGATAAGCACAAATTAGTACTGCTTTTGTAAGAAGCAAAGCGAACAAACATCCTACAGGTCTGGGGAAACCCTTGGTATAACACATGCCAGAGGAAATAGATCCTAGGTCTTTTTCTACCATTTTGCAATAGCACAGGTGTCTCATTTGCAATCTCATTGGCAATCACCTAGCAACTTTGTCAACTGCAGCAATTTTGAAGGCATCAAAATAAGGGTAAAAATTGTGTCTCGATATCGCAGCTATGGAACAACCTTTCAGAAGAGATTAAAGAAATTCAAAGTCTGATGGTCAAACACCTTTCTTTGAGAAACCATTTCCAATGATACAAACATGAGTTTCTATTCTCAAATCTCTACCAATCTTCTCATGCCAGCACCCAAACAATGCAAACATAAAACTAGAATTTTACCCACTCATGATATACCAGAAGCTCCGGGGTCCAGAGTGGACTTTTTTAGGCAGAATGAGTGCAATTACTTTTTAGTAAGAGCCTTGCTCTTACAGCTCAGCGTATCAACATACTCGTCTCATCTATTTCTATTCTTTTCAGTGTGATATATTTAGCCTTTCTTGTTTAAAAATGTTACATCTAACCATTGTTTACCCCCCCAGAAAAAACCACCCACCTGTCATTTAAAACTGGAGGAACAGGGGTACTTAGGCATCTACACCCTACTGAAATCAATCCTAGTTCAGTGCCTATGTACTCTTGTGAGTCTGACCACCTCATTTCTCCTTTCATCCACAGCTGAAAATGAACTTGGGTGCAAAGTTGACAAAAGACAAAATTTCTGATCTGAATGATGGTGGAAGAACTTGATCTCTACAGAAAATCGGAAGTCTTGGGAACTCAGGGGAGTTTGACAACCAGGGCAGACCTGGTAGGCACTAACTCTCTCAGCTTACCTGCCATATAAAAGCATGCTTCATATGGAAATGATATGAAAAGTTGTGCCAGATGTGGGTGTTGTTATGCTATGCTACTCACTCCCTTCTTGGTATCAGCTCCAGGAGAGCCACGTCTTTATAAACGGAAACAACTTAATATAGAAAAAAGTTCTATCAGCAAGAAGTATCCATTTTTCTGCATATTCTTCATGGGGAAGCCAAGAAACTGGAGTGGCATTATTAGGGCCACCTAGAAGGAATTGAAATGTATGCCAGACACTTGACTTCCCATCTTCAGGAACCCATTTGGCTAGGATACTTTTTCTGAATCACAGAAAAAGCCCTAAATAATTAGCACACTATACATCTGACTCTTGGGCAATATTACTGGGGTGCATGAATTATATCTAAAGGCGGTAACAAGGTTCTATCAAGCAACAAGAAAGTACAATAACAGAGGTGAGTAGCGGCAGTGTACAATCAGGTCTTTCGTGCTGACCTCTCACACCACAGGTAGAAAACTTAGACTAGACTAAGACTTCTGCTTTATGCTCTTCACCTTCTCTATGTCACTGTATGACATGCAGGCAGTACATCTCAAGCCGATCAACAGCAACACAGTCCTACTATCTCACAGAAATACTTGAAAAACATACAGAACAAGAAAAGCTGTGTGACAAGGAGAGCTACTGAGACAAGAGGAATACAAACATCATGGAAGGCTTCACAGCAGCACCAGGGAGAGGATGAGCTCAGAAGTCATCCGGAACCTCAGAGTCTGGCAGGAGTCACTTAGTGCCTGAGCAGTAGCACCATGTTACCTATAACGTCAGCTCTGCCAACAACCTTGCTTGAGCCATGGAAAGGTACAGATCCCCACGTCTTCTTTCCTTTGATAAACTGAATGGTTAACAAAACAAGACCATTGATCATAGAATCATAGAATCATAGAATCATAGAATCATTAAGGTTGGAAGAGACCTCCAAGATCATCGAGTCCAACCATCAACCCAACAACACCATGCCCACTAAATCATGTCCCTAAGCGCCTCATCTACCCGTCTTTTAAATACTTCCAGGGATGGGGACTCAACCACTTCCCTGGGCAGCCTGTTCCAATGTTTAACCACTCTTTCAGTAAAGAAATTTTTCCTTACATCCAATCTAAACCTCCCCTGGCGCAACTTGAGGCCATTTCCTCTCGTCCTTTCGCCAGTTACTTGGGAGAAGAGACCGACACCCACCTCGCTACAACCTCCTTTCAGGTAGTTGTAGAGAGCAATGAGGTCTCCCCTCAGCCTCCTTTTCTCCAGGCTAAACAACCCCAGCTCCCTCAGCCGCTCCTCATAAGACTTGTTCTCCAGACCCCTCACCAGACTCGTTGCCCTTCTCTGGACACGTTCCAACATCTCAACATCCTTCTTGTAGTGAGGGGCCCAAAACTGAACACAGTATTCGAGGTGCGGCCTCACCAGTGCCGAGTACAGGGGCACTATCACTTCCCTGCTCCTGCTGGCCACACTATTTCTGATACAGGCCAGGATGCCACTGGCCTTCTTGGCCGCCTGGGCACACTGCCGGCTCATGTTCAGCCGGAACATTGAATACATTGAAATGACCTAACAGCAATATAACAGCAATATCCTAGCTAACATTGATACATTGAAATGACCTAACAGCAATAAGAACAGAGGCAAAGAACAAAATCCCGCACAGATTTTTTATTGCCAAAGTTGTAGGCATAGGTTAGAGCAACTCATCAAAAGTAATATTAATGCAACTGAAAGGAGAGACCATACCAAGCCTACCACTTGCTCCGTATTTCCCCAGGAAATGTAAGCTGATGTTCATAGTTCTGAGCAAAGCTCCAAGTGGATGGAAAAGAAACAACTGAACAGATTCAGAATACGTAAGATGACAAAAGAGCTCCCTGAACCACAGGGGGGGGAGGAAATCTTTTGTATCTGTAGCGATAAAGAGCCCACCCAGATGAGTTACTTTAAATTAGGCTCTGATATTTAATCAAATTATAAATATATTTTCAGCCTTTGTGAAGCCCCTTCCATGGGGTCACCCACAGCTTGTTGAAGCTACCCAAGATCTAGGAAGGAGAACCAACCTGCCATGTCTCAGTTTCTCTAGTCATCAGCTGTAGCTGTGGCTGGAAGAATGATGCACAGTACCGCTAGCCAATTTCTCTCTTCTCTCCACATCAGAAATGTTATGTTATCAGGTTTTTTCAAAGTATTTCAGTTTTTAACAAAACATGAAAGTGCTGGTGAACACCAAAATATTGAATTGCTCATTTCAACTGTTTTCCCCTACATAGACATTCCCATTAGTATATCCTGCAGAAATGTCCATTTCAGCTAATTTCCTAGGTTTTTGTCAGAAAAAAGTGTGAACAGAAAAGTTTTTAAACAAGTTATAATGATGTCGTGGTTTAACCTCAGCCGGCAACTAAGCACCACACAGCTGCTCGCTCACTCCCCCCCAGTGGGATGGGGGAGAGAATCGGAAGGGCAAAAGTGAGAAAACTCGTGGGTTGAGATAAAGACAGTTTAATAGGGAAAGCAAAAGCTGCGCACACAAGCAAAGCAGAACAAGGAATTCATTCCCTACTTCCCATCGGCAGGCAGGTGTTCAGTCATCTCCAGGACAGCAGGGCTCCATCACGCGTAACGGTTACTTGGGAAGACAAACACCATCACTCCGAACATCCCCCCCTTCCTTCTTCTTCACCCAGCTTTATATGCTGAGCATGACGTCACATGGTATGGAATGTCCCTTTGGCCAGTTTGGGTCAGCTGTCCTGGCTGTGCCCCCTCCCAGCTTCTTGTGCACCTCCAGCCTTCTCAGTCGGTAGTTGTTGCTAGTGTAAGCACTACCTAGCAACAACTAAAACATTGGTGTGTTATCAACTCTGTTCTCATCCTAAATCCAAAACACAGCACTGTACCAGCTACGAGGAATGAAATTAACTCTATCCCTGCCGAAACGAGGACAGGGTTTAGGCAGGTGCTTAGGACTTCAAGCTGTTTCCTACACAAGCTGAAACTTGTGCATGGCTGTCAAGTTCTTCGTTTCCTGATTTCACAGAGAGTCCCCTTTGTGCTTCTCCAGTCTTGATGGCAATCAGTGTTTTCCCTTCCACACATTCCTGCAGAGAAGCTCCATATTACTTCTGGATTCCTCCCACACAGCCAGAGTATCTGGCAGAGTGGAGATCAACCCTTTTTTCATCTAACTCTCATGAACTTCCATTAAAAAGTGTAGGGTAGTTAGCCAAAGAGAGCCTTTGATCTCTTGCTCTATCAGCTACCTACCAAAGAGCCTTATTGTGGCAGTAGTGCATCAAGTGATTTGTCAAGTATTATTTTACTGTTGGGTCTACATCAACAACAAAGGAATATACAAAGTTAACCACCAGTTCTATGACAGACACTTTTGCAGTGGGGCTTCTGTGCCTTAGGAGTGAAAAATATTTAAAACACTTTTCAGCTAAGAAAAATTCACTTCCATAATACAAAGAATAAAACAGAATTCACACCAATTTTCCAGCCTAAAATGAAGATCTGACTAGAACAATTTTTAAATACTCTTTGTTTTTATGAAGGCTGCAAAAGGAATTAACATCTACTATAAGAAGGGGGATGGATGAGATTTTTTAAAATATTCAACTGCATGTTCAACATTGAAACATCAATGCAATATAGATATTTTCAGTCAATCGAAACAACGACATTTTGAGGCTTTAAAAAGGCATGTCTGGAAGTATGGATAGAGATGTCAAGTAGCTAATCTACAGTGGAGACTGAGAATAGAGAGATCTGAAAGCAAAGGCAGCTGGAAAATACTGTGCTGAGCAGACACTGTGTTTCCTGACTTCATGTTCTCACAACACTTCTGTAGTGCCTGGCAGTACCTAGAAATGTAATTACTGCTGGGAAGACACTTTTTTTTTCTGGGAACCTGAATCACACACTGTTCGGTCAGCAACATTTCAGAGAGTAGCCTGAGAAAAAAATCACTGCTGAGATATGATCAGCTGAGAAACAGTGATCCTTCTAGAGCACTGATGCAGTCATTAGAGCTTCTGGAAACAGGGAGAGAGAATGGATGTTTTCTGGAAGCCATCTGAGAAAAACTCAAGCTCTGCTGCTAGCACTATTACTAGGAAAGATTTTCTGTAAACAGCAATGCATTCAGATTAATAAGAAAGTTCTAATCAACAAAATGACTAATGATGTACCATTTATGTTTCAGGTTTTGTAGAAGGGACCAAATATTCTCAGGGATTTGTCATTGGCGATGAGATCTTCCCCCCCCACTCACTGCCTCGTTTTTATCCAACCTGCAGAAATATGTTTGCTATGGGCTCCTAAAATGTCTATGTGACATGAATGACTTTACTGCAGCTTATACCCTAAATACCAGGCAACTGTAGCATAAGATGCACTATAACAAATGACACCACTGATTTTTGTGGGATGAACATCCTTTCCGTTCCTACATACATTTTTCAGGCATGCAAACATCTTGGTAGTGGTCTCATCTTTTCCACATACTTAACATCAGATTTTTTCCATGGGATTTATACCTCAGAGCAATGGCAACAGACAGTACATGCACAAAATGTATTATTATCAGTTTCATGCCAAAATACTTGATTTCCTTCTGGCTACCCACTTTTCCTCATCATTTGTCATTCCTCAAGCTAAATAGCTCAGTTTGTGACCTTGGAAAGCATTTGCCTCCAACTGTAACAGGTAACCAGAAACAAACAGCAGTAACGGGGATCAACCCTTAAAGATGCTGACACAGCTATCATTGAGAGTAAGATTGCTCACCAGAGGCCTGAATTTCTTAAGACATGACGGGGATAAGAATAACAGACAGCTGGTCGTGCCATGGTAGAGGGTCAGCTTGAAATATGTCGTGCAAGTACTTCTATTAGGAGTCAGCAAATACATTAGCATAATTTCATCCTTCGGAGACCTATAACAGAAGAAATTCCTTTTTTATGAAGAACAACACACCGTCTGACATGAAAAGCTGTATCCAGGCCCTGACTGTTTCTGTCTGTAAGGTTCTCACAGGAAAACAGTAACTATTCAGTAAAAATGTGAAGAAAAAAAAGCTTAGTGACGCTTCCTGTGCTATATAAGTTCCTGCTTTAATGAATATTGCCAAATTACACATCTCCCTAAAGTGCTATCTTTTTTTACCTCTATTAGTCAAGATTGTAAGTAGATTCTAGTTTCTTGCAGATATTTTTATACCTCTCTGTAATAAAATTATTAGGAAGCGATGGGAATGTCCCTTTTAATCTGTAGGACATAGAATCATAGAATCATTAAAGGTTGGAAGAGACCTCCAAGATCATCGAGTCCAACCATCAACCCAACAACACCATGCCCACTAAACCATGTCCCTAAGCGCCTCATCTACCCGTCTTTTAAATACTTCCAGGGATGGTGACTCAACCACTTCCCTGGGCAGCCTGTTCCAATGTTTAACTACTCTTTCAGTAAAGAAATTTTTCCTTACATCCAATCTAAACCTCCCCTGGCATGAGGCATATCATGGCATAATTGGTGAAGACTGTACCAGCAGCAGGATACAAGGCTAAAGTGGAACAAGCCTGTTTGTCTTTCTTTCTCTCACCACATTCCCAAATCTGTAATTCTAAAGAAAACAGTCTAGGATCACAATGTAACAGTATTTAAAGAAATAACAGAACCCCATGTTCAGGGGTTCCTACGCATTTGGTTGGCTCTCTTGAGATAGATCAGGTTTGGGTTTTCAGATGGACTTGTATGTATAGTCCTTTGAGTTTCCAGTTTTGAGAATTTTTGAAAGGTAACATCCCAAATATCAAGTGAGGCACCTGGAAAGCCTAAATAAAACCACGGGACACAGTCTGAGAAGTGCTGAGGACTACCAGCCCAGGATTACCTACAGATGCTCAGTATCTCAGAGACTTGCAACACCTCTTTCCTCACCACCCTTCTCTTCATCAGAGTGGTGACCCCTCCCTGTGTACACTTCAGTTCCTCAGAGAAAAAACAGAATTGCATACAGGCTAGGAAAATTTGGTGAAAAAATGTGAGGTTTACTTTCTCATTCTCTTTAGATCAAATATGCAAAGCAAATCAGTGCTGGAGTACTCCTTAACCACAAAGATCTCCACAGAAGAAATTTATCTTAATCCCAGAACCAAAGCCTAGCAATAAAACCGTAGCCATGGCTCCCATAAGCAACTTTCTGCCACTAGATGGCAGAAAAGCTCAAATGTTAACCTACGTTTTGTTCTTGAGCTGTAAAATAGGCAGAAAATATTGCTAATAGAATGCAATATTATTTTTAAATGCATTTTTTCCCTGTGTGCATGTTCAAGGGATGCTGATATCTCCCATACTGTTTTCTCTCAGTTCAAATGGATGAGTGAAGAGTATTCTTTTACAGGGATATCTTATTTAAATTTCTGAAACAGTGCCTGTCAGTGGCAAAGAGAGCAAGGAAGCTGAAAGAAACCAACAGCAGTAAGATACAGTGGGCTGTTTCACAGTATAGCTAGGAAATTGCAGTAGCAACCAGTTTATTTTAAATCTGGATGAGGGGTAGTGTCTTCATTGTTAAAGCACTTAGGAAAAGACTGTCATATTATGACTGTATACCAGTGTTGTGACAGAGTTTAGAGGCGATGCAAAGTCCCAGTGTCCTTGTCCAGCTTTACAGAAAAGCTTCCACATCTCCCAAGATCTGATGTAAGTATAAAATGAGATTCAGAAAGTAGGATGTCATTGAATTCATCACAGGTAATACTTATAACTACACACATAAATAACCAAAAAAGTTTATTTCACAACTTATGTACCTTTTCTCCCCCTAGTCTCTGGGTTTAATCCCTTCTTACAGTGTTGGTAGTAGACTACTAAACTTCCCAAATGCAGAAGCTTACTTCTCCCACAGTGCCCATCATAGCTGAGCTTTGTATTAGTAACCCTCTTCCCTTTTGATAACAATAAAAGCCACTGCCAATGATATTCCCAGCTCAGATTTCCCCAGCTCTCTACAAGCTGAGCCCTTCAGCATAGGACGCAAAAGCCTTCAGCAAGAGCCACAGCAGGTCACCTGCTTACCTTGTATATCGCATTAAACAAACCTGAATAGGAATACAGTATAAGTGTGATCACAAAACCCATGGGGCACAATCCTGTGTGAGCACATCCTGGAAAGTCTTCTCCCTAGGCTAGTGGTAAATGGTAAGGGGTAAATGATGAAGGGAAGGGGATGGGGCATTCACAAACCAGCAATCCCAGAGGACCTAAGACCAAAAAGCTGCAGCCACAAAGGCCTCCAAAACACTTTGTTTTCATTTTGTCTAAACCTTTCTAACAGAAAAGTCTAAACATTAGCAAATGTTCATGTTAGGAGACATAATACTCATATCTGTGGCTAGCAGTGAAGAATGTACATCCTTTCTAGAATACTGCCCTTTTATTGAATCAAACGCTTCACGGAGCGAGGCACACCCAGGATTTTGTGGGGCGCTTCATGAAGGCAAGTAGATAGAGAGGTCCCTAATTTATTCACCTGCACAGCCACCCCCCATCACTGCTACCGGGTCCCAGCGCTTGGCCCCGGCGGCCATCCCATGGACCCTACCAGGCTGCAGGCAGAGGTACGGGTTGTCCCTCGATTCCTTGCTGCGTGGGAAGGGAGCCAGAAGGTGGAGGCATGCCACCACAGTCATCACAGTTTGTGAATGCCCCCCAAGCCTCTTGCTGGCGTCAGGCAGCTGCGGTGTGGCTGGGGAGATAGGCAGGGCTTCGGCCAGGCAGAGCAATATGCTTGGGAGTGGAGTGAAGAAGAAGGGAAGACACACACACACAGATAATATTTTGAAGTTCAGGAACAAGTAAAAGCCAATAAAATATGCTTGATCAGCTATCAGTACAGAACAGAACTGAGAAAACTATTCAGAATGCTCAATTTGTTCTGCAGTTTTCACTGCCTGTTTGTGAAAAAAGTTGAGAGCATCATTTAGTTACATCTTTCATGACTAAATGACTATGAATACTTCAAGAATTCACATGAAGTGGTGGATTTTTCTTTGCATTAATTGATTAAATAAGTTCTATAAATTACAGTCTGAAGTTTGAATTACAAATTCCACAACTAATCAGCAAAGTGGAATTTGCGTAATTTCAAGTTTGCTTTGAAGCTTTGAAATCTGCTTTTGGTGACTTAAGTTTAATTTTGCATCAACATTTCTTCTAAAAAAGCATCTTTGCTTCAACACACATATTGCAAATGAACCTAGAGATGAGCAAACATAGATACTAAAGATCCCGTCTCATGCATTTTCCTTCCACCTTGAACACAAAGCATGCCTGAGTCACCAGTCAATAAGGTGGACATATCTGTGTACACTAATCTTAAGGGGAAGTCTTAGAGCAATACAAAAAAATTTAGGTAAAAATAATTTTTCTGTAGCAATATATTTTGCTTCTATCAGACCTCCTCCTCTCAGTTTGGCTCACAAAGCACGGTCTTCAGTAACTGTGATGTACTGCAGAAGTAGCGGGGATCATAAAGTGGTGTGAGAGGAGTGCCAGTGAGGGGAACTACCAGGGTAGGATGACAACATCCAAGGGCTGGAAAGGGGAGGAAGCAGACAAATGCACCAAAGGGAGCTGCCCCAAGTACCAAAACCCTTTACTGCAGCCGTGTCAGCCAGCCAGGGCTGTCAGCAGGGACTCAGAGGGGAAAAACACAGGCCAGTGCAGCCACCCTGCACTCACCAGCACAAAGCACAGCAGCGCTGCCACTCTGCACTAGCTGGAAAGCAGCTGGTAGAGCTTAACGGCATCAGGAACAGGCACTACCTTTTGCTGCTGTATGCACCTTAAACAATGATCCTGCCTTTTGCGGCCAGCAGATTGCCTTCAGGCATCATCATCACCAGTTTGCTTTCTGCTGTGGAAAGAGCTTAGAGGAGGTTTTGAAAAGGGAACTGGAGTGCTGGATTATATTCTGGCTATCTCTGCTAAAAAGGCCAAACTGCCCACACCATCTGAAAATTACTCCCAAAATTACCATCAGACCCTACTCATTGGTATGCAGGGGGAAAAAAGTTGCTTTTATGATAATTTTTTACTGATTGCTGCCTTAAAATATGTAGATATATATAATCTGTCAAATTGTCAGTAGCTTGCAATACTATTCATAGCATAAACCATTGTACACTGTCCTCTCAAATATTTTCCACTAGATGTTCATCTACATTTGTTTACCTTTCTCTACTTTTGTATTATTTATCTGCATTGTGACCATGCTGTTCAGTTACATATTGTAGCTGAAGGACTTAAAACAAAAGAAGGTGGAGGAGAAAAAAGCATCTTAGATGGAAGAGCCAAGCCCATTAAAAGAATTTTTCTAAGACATCTGCACGATGCTGATCAGTGTGGGGTTAGCTGGGCAGAAAATGTACCTCTCCTGAAGGCATTTCAATGTTGACTTGAAAAAACCCCAAGCAACAAGAAGTGTGGAACAAACGGATAATTACCCGGGAACTTCAGCATTTTCTCCCAGCAATAATTGGGATAGAAAATTATGTTACCAAAATCTACAGTTCATCAGGAGAAATCTGTGCATGAGTCAAATGCTCACAGCTCCTTGTCAAAAGAACTGACATCAGTTGTTTGCAGAATGATAAAGCTATGCAGAAGTCAAAAGATTAACTTTCTTTTCATATTAGGCAAACTTTTGCTGCCAATTATACTAGTGTGAATGAAAGTAAAATTGCTGCCCTTTTAGAATTTATGCCACATTTGTCATGGTGAAGCTGCTATGATGGCTCTTCTTTACTGACTCTTTAGCACCGTTGATTCCATAATGAACCAAATTTCTGCAAATTCAGTCAATTCTGCCAGGTCTTGTAACTGAGGCATATTCAATGCCTGTGTGTTTTGTAAAATGAAAGTCCAAAACAGAAGGAATAGGGAAGAATTTTCTTTAGGCAAGCAAAGTGCAGCTGGCAGACATGGGGGAGAGGCCCTGAACTATTCCTGTTCATTTTGAGGATGGTTTCCTTGGCTACTTAAAAGAATGCAACAACTTTTCTGGGCATATGCAAGCAGCAAAGTGCCACTCCTGTTAGGAACCAAGCTTTTCCACCAACTGAAAACAAAATAGTGTCCTTCTGACACTGAACAATGGGAACACTGCTGCTTGTTTGAAATATCAAACTTTCCTAAATGTTAAACCAGAGCATACAGTGAAGTAATCCTCTTGCAGCCCCCAAAAGCATCTAAGATTGTTGGTGTTCACATGAACTCCTCAAAAATGCCTAACATCATTTGCAAGCAAATACTTCCACCAAATATTGGATCCACTTGGTTTAGGTGCTCCGGATTGCCCTGCTCCTCCTATACAGTTCCCAACAGTTACCTGGTAGTGATGAAAATGAAGCTTGCAAATGTTCACTGTTCAACTCACTGGCTGCTGCCTTTTCCAGACCTTTCTGCACCTTTTTTTTATTCAATACAGCTTACAGGAGGCAAAAAGGCAGAACCGTTCAACAGACAGGACAGAGGGAGGACTGTAGTACAAGGCTACAGCCACACACATGTGCTTTCTACTGGTGTCATTCTGATTGCAAGATCCACTTGTCCTGGCTGCAGAGCAACAGCCCCAGCTTTTATCTTTCTACAGGAGCCGTGAAGCAGGGATGGGATGTTGCTTCACTGCAGATCAGAACACACAAACTGCTTTTGGCCCATGGATTAATACAGCAGAAAGGTGGAAACAGCGTTGCCAGTCACTCAGGTGCAATGCTGCCTGTAGCTTGTAGCTCCTGACTCCAAGTCTTTACAAGCCCACCCCTACCTTGCTATCACACGTGCTTTTAACGCCCCAGTTTGGCCATTTCTGAACAATGTAATTAGGCTCATTACCTCAGTCCTCTGCATCACCTCTAAATCAGACATATACCCGTTTACCTGCATAGAAGTAAAGCCTATTTATGCAAAATGAGGCATGGGGATCGTTTTATCAATTTTGCTTTGAAATATACTGCATGTACTCTATCCACAGCCACACAGAAGAAAAGCAATGCAATTTGCAGCCCACACTCACAGTTTTGCAGTGACTTAGCTATCTCCATTTAGAAATAAACTTAGCTCAATCTATGCTGATGTCAGGTTTGTCTTGCCATTACATTGGTATATAAAATAGTTATGTATCAGGAAAACATATGTCCAAGATTAAGCCTTTTACGATTTGTGCAGAGAACAACAGAGGCCTCTGCGACATAAGATGATACACAAATATTCCAGGTACCAGCACTTAGGTAGCAAAAATATCTGTGTGGAAAGGAATTTCAAGCACAAATGGGCCGAGCACCTTGCAGCCTGAAGCACACACTAATTTTGCCTGTTCCTATTCCCTGGTTCTGTAGTTTAAGCAATGAGAGGAGAGGGAGAAACACCTACCGGAATAAAACAGAATTAAAGCTAGAGAAAAAGTCTGTTCCACTCTAGCCCATGCACATTTCACTTTTTCAAAATGTACCTGGTGGTTCAGCACCAGAAGCAAGTGGTTCATGAGCCAGGCCTGAACTAACAAAGACAGCGGAGCCTACTTTCCTCAGATGCCTCTCTCTGAATTCCCCCGAGACAGCCTGATGTGCAAACCTCTCTGGGTATTATTGTTGTGAGTCAGTCAAGCAGTCACTGGGTGTCATTCAGTGCACCAGCTGTCGCTGCATAATAGCATTCATTCCACCGAACAATAAATTAAATCTTCCCTGAGTGCTAGCTGTAGTCTGCTCTGAGGCTTACTATCACTTAACACGTGTTACTCCACACTGTGCACACCACATACAGGAATTCAGGGCTGGCGATGCAGACACAAGAGATTCTCGCTTGAAATCCCTCATGAAATGCAGGTTTCCCTTTTTTTCCCCTTTAAATGCCAAAACTATAAGACTCTCTAGTAAAGGATGAGCTTGCAGGCAGGTGGACAGAGAGATGCAGAGCAAAGGTAACTCTGTTGATAGTTCTTGCTGAAACTGCTCTGCAGGAGGTGGTGACTGGCAGCTCTGTGCTGTCTGTGCTTCCTGGGGCCCTGTTAAGAAAACAGCCACATTTTGTGAGAGAAGCAACAGAGGCATATTTTCACCTTGTCCTTTGTTCAAGGGAAAACTACTTTCTTGCATCAAGGGCTGCAACACTTGTCACTTAAAAACCCCACTGCATGTGAGAATTTTAACTGTCTGAGATGAAGTGTGAAAGTGTACATCTGGAGTGGCCAAACATCACTTCTAGCTTATTCTAGATGCTCACTGCCCTCTTCTCCACTCCTTCTTTCATGCCTGGAAGTCCCTTACCACTTCTGCTTGGCTTGTATGAGGCATCCACAGCTCCACTCCATTTTCTTAACCCAAAGCAAGCTCTCAGCTCTTCAGCCTTAGACACTACTTCGGCCTCCTGAACTATGACCAGCTGGCCCACAATTAGCATCTTCATCCCTAGCTGCGTCACAATCTCTTTTATTCATATTTAGCATGGCTTGAAGATCCCTGTGATTAGAAATTTGTTATGAGGCATCATCCAAAGTTGGGAAACAAGAGACAACCACCAGGTAGCAATAGTCCTTTTGAGATATCAAAAAAAGGTTGAAAACGTTAAATTTTGAAGAAAAAAAAAATGTTTTCAACTTTCTTTGTCTCAAAACAACAGTGATTGAAATAGCTAACATTCCTGTGGGATGGAAGTACCGTTTCTGATCAGCTCTGCAAGCCAGCAACCAGCAGGAACAACTATGTAGACTGTAACAGGCCTTGGAAGAACAGGACTGTGTTTGGTTTCCTGTAAATTGTTTTGCTTTTGGAGGCATTGCTCAACTTTCTGTGTCTATTAGCCTTGAATTCAGGCTCCTCAGGAGCAACAAAACCATTCTCCTTTGTTCAGCACTTTGCACTGTTTACTGGCTACTGTCCCAAACAATAACCAGAATGCTGGAATAATTAAGGTCATTGCTACGTGCTTGCAAAATTACCACAGGCCACTGTGCAAGTGATCACTGGCTGAAATACGAGCTTTCCATACATGTTTGCATATCTGATTCAAGACAAAACATGTTCAAGTAGGGCATGTTGTGGTCTTGCAAAAACACAACTCCTTGAGTTTGTGAAAAACAAAAACAAAACAAAAATAAACTAATCTGGGAATGTTCATCTCTCTGTTGCCTTTTATCGAAAACATAATACCTCAGTTTAAGTTTTGGGGATTGGTTATTGCAATTTATAAAAAGCATTTGGAAGAGCAAGGATGATAAACTATTAATGCCATTAGACAGATCTGTTATCTAATCGTCTGCGGGCATTTTGCTAGCTCTGCTGGTTAATAAAATATTTAACATGAAGCAATCCCTAATAAGAGATAGAAACATACAATAAATGAATCTGTTATTTCCAGCTGGTTTGAACTGTGAGAGGGGAAAAGCGAGCAATTTTTCAAAGATCCCATATTTTATATTGAAATTAACTGTTACATGTAGGTCAGATCAATTTGGTTTGCTGTAATGGAAAGCTAGCCTCCAGCATCAGAAGTGGAGCTGCTTCTGGGCTTTGGATTTGTAAATCTGTTAAAGCTTTTCAAGACGATACCTTGTATTATCCGATCCTTTTCAATTACTCCATCCCAACTTCCTGCACATCCTTCTGCTATCACCAGAAGAATAAACCAGTATATTCCAGAGAGGTCAGGGGCATAGATTTTAGGCCTTTTTTTCCCCTTCCCTTTGTAGATGCTCCATATTGACACATTACCAGACACACTGCTGCATGTAAATCTGGAGACTGGTTTGAAATTTATACTTCTCATCTTCAATACACCTAAGTTAACTTTTATGATTACTTTCCATGACTCCTCTGATGGGTGTAGCTAAGTTGCCAGGCCCACAGCTATGGAGAGCATTGGAGAAGGAACACTTTGCCCAAGGCAAGAGTAACATGATGCCATGACAGCCAGGCCAAGGTCCCCGGGCTCATGGCATGACGCAGGGAGAGACGCTGGAGATGGAGATGGCAATGGCTGCTGGTGGAGAGAAGAAGGGTGGTGCTGCCAGTGCCAGACAAGGTAGCACACGCCAAAGCTGATTTCGGCAGCCTGGGTGCCCCGTCTCCGGACAGCCGCCTCATTCCTCGCAGCTGCGTGCTCCGTGTCAGCCTGAGCCGCGCGCTGCTTGGTTACTCTCCTACCAGCAAGCATATGGAGGGATTTTTGCAGGAGAGTAAGAACAACAAATAGGATGAAAGGGAGGATGCTGAAAACCCACTGTAAACTGTCTCTTGGTATGACCAACACAATCAGCTGCTGCATCAGATTGCCTGGCTCACCAAAACCCTTCCAGTGTGCTCCCGCTGCACACGTAGCCCCCTTGGGCCTCCGGAAAGCCAAACCCTGCTGCAGCAGCGATGGGGGCTTCTGGGGCACAGTGACATGGAGGGCAGGCAGAGGCCAACATGGGAGCCTACCATCCTTCCACGTCCAATCTAAACCTCCCCTGGCGCAACTTGAGGCCATTTCCTCTTGTCCTATCGCTTGTTACTTGGGAGAAGAGACCGACACCCACCTCGCTACAGCCTCCTTTCAGGTAGTTGTAGAGAGCGATGAGGTCTCCCCTCAGCCTCCTCTTCTCCAGGCTAAACAACCCCAGTTCCCTCAGCCGCTCCTTGTAAGACTTGTTCTCCAGACCCTTCACCAGCCTCGTTGCCCTTCTCTGGACACGCTCCAACATCTCAACATC
>NW_008825432.1:170791-196689 GCF_000699105.1 Pygoscelis adeliae
AACTCCCCTTTTTTTCCTGAGTCCCAGCAAAAGCTCCCTGTTCAGCCAGGCCGGTCGTCTTCCCTGCCCGTTCTTCTTACACTGTACAGGGACAGCCTGCTTCTGCGCCTTTAAGACTTCCTTCTTGAAGATCGTCCAGCCTTTCTGGACCCCTTTGCCCTTCAGGACTGTCTCCCAAGGGACTCTCTCAACCAGCATCCTGAACAGGCCAAAGTCCACCCTCCGGAAGTCCATGGTTGCGGTCCCCAGTCCCCTCTCTGCAGCTCCAAGCTCATCCCTGTGCCCAAGGCTCGGGGGTCTCCTTGCACTCATGGGACCATCGAGAGCGCCAGCCCTCCCCATGCACAGGTGCAGCTGGATCCTTCCTTCCAGCCTGGCACTAAGCCTGCGGGTAGGACTGCAGACACAGAGACTTTCCTGGTGGGTAACTTCTGCTCCTTGAGATGGGTTTGTAAATGGCCTTAGAGACAGACTTCAAAATACTCTTCAGAAGAAGTGATGAACTCATAGTTTAATCTACCAGTATGACTCTGATCAAAGTGATTTTTTGTCTATGTGTTGATAGGCAATTATCCAGCTTAGGGCTGTTGATTGTCCAAAAGCTCATTTTTAGAATACCCCTTAGAAGAGACAATGAGAGGAACACATACACTACAGTCAGGGTGGTAAAACTGTGTCAGGTTAGTGCTGAGAAGATTTTTCATATTGGTGGGATCCGTCAATAGATAGGAAAAGGAGCGGGAAGTGTCAGAGTTTACCGATACAGAAGTTATTTTGTTTAAACAGAATTACAGAAAGTTGGCTAGAACTTCAGAAGGTTGCATCAATGCTAGATATACAGACAACATAATGGCAGATGACTTTTAACACTGATGAATGTGAATTAATGTACATTGGAGGAAATGCTTTGCTCAGATTACTGAGTCCTAAGCTATTTGTAATGACTCAGGAAAAAATATCTTCCCTTTCTGTGGACAGTGCAACAGAGAGATTGTTAAAAAGACAGTAAAAAGAAAAAAAAAAGAGTGGATTATAGTTTCATTATATTTAATCGGTGCACCAACATTTCACCTGAAGTAAAGTGTTGTTCAGTCCATTAGGAGTGTAACAAGAGCAGAAGCTTCAAAAATACAAAAAAAGACTGAGATGCTCAGCATGATTTCACTGGAAAAGAGATCAACTGGAGGTCATATCAATGGTATATAATTGAGAAATGTTTTCAAGGAGGTAATGCACATACTTTTTCCTATTTCTGCATTCCCAGGTAGAAGTGAAATTTAAGTTGTTTACCTATTTTGCAAAAAAATGAAGGGTATTTTTGGGGGTTTTGGTGGAGTTTTGGTTTTGTTTTTTTTTTTTTTTTTCTTTTTTTCTAATGTTGCCATTCTTCATTGGGATGAAGTCAAAACCTTCAGGAAAGCAAAGTAACCAAGCTCAAAATATCCAGTCCTCTCTCGGGTAGGAACAGGGATAGAGAAGACCTATGTGCAGGGGGCCACTCTGTCTAGCTGAAACCACAGGCCCCAGGCAAATACTTTTTTCTAGCAGTCTGACAGTGCCAAGGTAAAGGAGATCTCTTATTCTCTTTGGTTTTGACTGGAAATTTCTCATGGCACTTGAGAGACTTGTTCTGCTAAAACTGTTGTGTCCCTTTCCCAAAATAAAAAAAGTGTTTTGACAGACTAATGTTGTGTTGTGATTTTTGCTTCAAAAAATTGCTCACCAGATCTAATAATCACAAAAGAGAGAAAGACACATCACTGAACTTAGAAAGGAATACACTCAAAGGAAAACACTGCATTTGCATAGTAAATTATTATCCAAGGAAATTCTGTAAATACTTTCAAGACCAAGAGCTAAGGGGAAAGGTGGTGTCCATAATGACATGACTTGTACAGGTCCCAGGATATCAGAAATTGATATAACATCTCCTCTACTCTCATGTACTCAAGAGCTGCAGTCCTAGCACAGCTTTATTCAGTTTGGTGTCAGAGGTTTGTAAAAACTGCAGCATGTCCCCATGTCAAAAAGCAGATTTTTACACTTATTTAGAACTAGCTTCTTCCCTTGCTAAGTTCTTCTTGCATACTGCTTCTGTGAGACAGCTTGCACTGAGTTGCAGCAGAGCACCACAGGCAAAGCTACATAATTAATACACTAGAAAATTAATTAACCTAGTGCTCAGTGAGGAGATTTGTTCTCGGTAACATGATTCTGAATAATCACTTATCTCTTGCTTTCATTGAGTGAACAGTTTGCAAGCATCAGCAGCTATTGCAGGCAGTTACATCACTGATCTGTCATTCTTTCACGGCCATACCATATGGACAATAATAACTTAAATGGAGCCTAGCAGATGTTAAGGACACAGTGCATGGCTGGGAACGCACAGATAGGCCCAGTGTGTTTGCATTAATTGAGATGTTTTATGCTAAGATTTTTATCTAATAATAAAGAATATTTGTATATATCAACATATATGCAGTGAAAATCTGCATCTATGTTTAGTTAGAGTGATGAAGAAAGCAGATGGCACTACAGAGCAACATTTCTAAGGACTTAACTGATTTTCTGAGACCGACTGCATTTCTAAAGAGCAGGGAGAAAAATTATAAAAGATCATTTTTTGAAACAGTTAGATTAGCAAGAGCTTTTGTGTGTAGACACTCAAAAAGGGGGGGGAGAGATCCTGTTTAAACTCAAAGTACAGAAAAATTATAACCTTCATTTTCCTGACCTTCTTTGCAAAATACATTCCATCATTTGTTTAGGGAACAGAAGAGACACTGCTCTACTGCTCAATAAATATACACTGAGAAAAACAAGAAACTAACAACATTTTTTAATCACTCTGGTTTTTTAGTAATAGCATGCATGAGGAGGGGTGTCTGAGCATCTCCTTCAGTTACCAGCACTGTCTCCAAATAGCACACTCTCCTCTTCCTTCCAGGGTCCTGGGAACAAGGGGAGTGCCACAAGAAATCCGGGGTCCACAGATCACCTCTTCAATAACAGCACAAGCACCCCTGTCCCTCTCTTTTCCCTTGCTTACTCTATGAAACGTGAAAAAAAAAAAATGGTGGCTGGGTACTTCATAAAAGGAAGTGAAAACTTTCAAAAGCAAACAGGAAACTTCATGCTGCAATGAAGCCAGCACAATTTTACATGCATGCACACACACGCACACAAGTACCTTTCACAGCTCTCACAGACTAGTGCTTGTCTAACTTGACCTTTGGGCTGGCCTCCATTTTTGTGACTAAACAAATTCAAGAACATTCTCTGAATTTTGAGAAAATTCCTGTCCCTCTGAACTTCTTTTCCTGGGCTAAAGTACTCTGTCTACACAGTTATTTCATAGCATCATGGTTATGAGGGTTATTCTACTTTCTCATAAAGGTAAAAGGAGTTAGGGTAATTGCTCTATTTTCCACCTTCAAGCTCATTTTTACACTATTTTCACCTGTTTCTCTTCATATTGAAAGCAGTGAAAAAAGCTTTTTTCTACTAAAGTTGAACTTGATCATACAACGTATAATGAATTCACAACACAGAATCAGAAATTGCATACGTTAGTCAAAATGGAAGAAATGCTGTGTTGAACCAGTGAAACTTTCACAATAAAATGAAACGCGGAACTGTTCATCATGCAAAACATCAGGTTGAGTTATGGCAAGGAAGGAAGGAAGAAAGGAAGGAAGAAAGGGAGGGAGGAAGGGAGGAAGGAAGGGAGGGAGACGAAAGAAATAAATAAAAAAGAAATCATGAAAGAAAGAAAGAAGATACCACACTAAAATTATTCCAAGATAATGAAAGTACAAGAGAAAGCAAGAGCTTTCCCTGTACTGCCAAGGTTACCAATGTGGGGATAAGGACTGCTAGCCACTCTGTTCATATGAGTGGGCTCTACATGTTTTTGGGTTCCGTAAAAACATTCACCAATGGACTCTAAATACTAAAAACAGAAAGACGATCATTTCAGAAAGCACTGGGGAGATGGGCCGAGTGGAAAGCAATGACTTCATGTATTTTAAGTGAAGGAAATACTGAAACCTGTAATGTGTATTTTTACTGGAAGTTTGTAACGATTCTAAAACCCTAAAACCCAAAAATACCCTGCTGCCTTGTGACACAGGGAAAATTCAGTACTTTTAAGGAGAATGTCTTGCACTTGTGGACAGACCTTGAGAGCACAAACAACTGATTTCCCAGCAACGGAATGCAAGCAAAATGGGACTCAAGGCATTTATGTCTTTAACAGTACCACTGTATCCTAAGGGTTGCTCATTTCCCTCCCCTTAAGTATAGTCAAAATATCAGTTCTCCCCAGGAAACCTACCCCTCTTTGGAAAGAAACCTGATCATTCTAGTAGCCTGAAGTCATGTTGTACACATGAGGTCAGCAGTATAGTAACGTGTGCTTCCCATCATAGCTTCAGCTTTGAGCTAAACTCAACAAATGCATAGGTACCAAAACACAACTTTATCATTCCATCTCCATGGAGGCCAAAACAAACAGAAGGATATACTGCTGAAACCCCTAAGCACTGTCAATACACAAATATATTGCAGTCACACACGAATATACATATACAAGCAGCCAATGTGTTGCCTAAACATAGCAGGAACGGTGCCCAGAAGCTTCCCACAATTAAGCTAGCCAATATGTCTCGTAGCAAAAATTCACAAACATTTGTTGCCCCCACCCCGCCTTGCAAAAAGACATGTAACAAATCACTTTGTGATTTGCATCAGGGAGAAAGAATGATTACGTACAAAGTACTGGCCTCAAATCTATGAGAGTCTGGTGCTCGGCAGCTTTACCTCTGAAAATAGGCTGAGCACCCACTTCCCATGTCCCCAGTCTGTAACCTAACCATTCAGGCCGAGCTTCAGCTGTATTTTTCTCACAGAAAGGTCTCTTAATTGCTTAGTGTTGCTATCAACTTACTACAGCTCCATAAAGAATTACAACACAAATGTCATTTTGAGCAAAACTGAAGAAACTCTTCTCCCTATTTTTCTGCTTCCTCCACAGATTGCAGTAGATATGTTCAGACCAGATCTATCCCTTCTCATCATATCTTTGCCCTTTTCCACTGATTACAATGGTAGGGATGCTCAGGCATTCAGCTGAAGTCGGTAAGAGCACAGTGTGGTTAATTTTTTCCCAAGGGAGGACAAGAAGAGGAGTGGAAGGAGGGATGCCCTCTTATTTCTCTCTCACACCACTGCCCTGGAGCAGCATGACTAAGCAACTGTGGGGGAGAACAGCAAAGTGATGCTGCTGGCTTCAACCCTGGCTTGTTCACGTTGTCTTCTTCCTTTTCCACCCACTGACTTGCAACCTGTAATTTTGTGAGCAATCTGGGTGTTCCCAGCTCTCCCCTCCATGTACTTTCAGGGTAATTAGTCAGCTGTTCCAGCCTTCCCTCTTCCCGGAGTATCAGCGCTACCTAATGAGCTAAGAAGGAGGCAGAATACTGCATTAATGACATTTGCTGAGGATTTTAAGCAGAGAGGAGTTAAGGAGAAGAAATGAGAGTATGAAAGCACTTACAGAGGCCGAGTGTAAGTCATCATGACTCATCAGTACCTAGCTGAAAGAGCAGTGGCAAACTGAAACATAAAAAAGAGTATTTTCAGGTCAGAATCTGCTTCCCACCTGCAGCAAACAAACAGATGAGAAGGCAGGAGGCTATCATTGATTTTAATTAGTGGTTTAATTATGACCAAAACATCAGGCCTGTATTAAATAAAACAGAAAGGCTGCTGCTAAAGATCTGCCGCCTGAGCAGATATGTGCTCCTCCGTGCATCAAGAACACAATTCAGTGCTTTCAGAAGAACTCAGCTTGTTGAGGACTGAGCTATTTTTGAAGAAAAAAACCAAAAACCAGCTGTAACTAGTGCTGCTGAAATTATTGCATGCTTTAGAAAACGTCCTACAACTCATCAGAGTTGTGTAAGGGTTAAGAGAGAGCAGGGGAGAAGCCAATCGCCAGTCTGTGATTCTTTCAAAGGAGGCTGCTGCCTCTCCGTGCAGGTCCACTCACGTGGAAGCAGGCCACAGACCTACCCACCCTATTTCAGGAAAGCTGCTTTGTTTCATGGCTGTTAAAGCCTGAAAGCTGAACTGTTATAAAGGGCTGAGTTAAACCCCACAAAAAAGTGTGATCTGCTCCCCAATATTTTCTCCTTTCCAATATACATCAAGACTCATAGAGAAAGTTAGTTCCACTAGATAGCACTGGCTCTATTTAAATAGCCTTAACTAAAGCATATATGCAAAGAAGGAAAACATGGTTTTAAAATGGGCCAGATTGGCAGGCGGGGGCGGGGGTGGTGGTAAGAACACCGCAGTGTGGTGATTCCATAAGAACCTCCAGTTTTCACGTGTATCTCTAGAAGTACGATGAAATTATTCTACTTCATTTGGGTACTGGGAACCTCACAGACTCATTAGAAGAGTTCAAAACTCACTCGGAACCACATTCTGCGCAATTGACTCAGTTGGTAATGTTGTAAAAAGGCAAGCAAAAGGCCACAAAAATGCTCACACTACCTATGGAAAATGTCTATATCATTATTATCAGTTCCAGGCCCTTCATTTTGTGTGTATCTGAAGATACATGCACTATCTGTTTGTTTTCTCTTTTTTACTCTCTTCTTCCTCTGAGTCACACAAATTAGTAGTTATCAAGTTGCCAAAACACCTTTTTTAAAATTGAGACTATTTTTAGAACTAGTTACAATTTTTCAAATGGCATGATAGACATTTTTCAGCACAGCTCACGTTAAGAGACTCTGTCTAACTCTATATAGGTGTTTGGAAAGTGTTTAAACCAGCAAACGTACTCATAATCTGCAAAAGATCTGAGTAGGAGGAAACATTCCAAGAAGCCTTGCTTAGAGCTAACAACTTCAGAGGATTCAAGAAAGCTTTTAGGAATAGGAAATGGATTTGTAAGTCAGGTCCTACTTCCCCAGCTGTATAGGACAGGGAGATCAAGGTAAGTAAACAAAAAAAAAATTCTTACTTGGCAGGTTCTTTATTAAGCTAACTTTTCCCACAAGTTTGAAGATCAATCAAGTAGCACAGACTGATTTAGAACATGTAATCTTACATCTCCAAATCCTTCACAAACATAGCATTCAAAGGTTAGGTATATGGGATATATCATTATTTTGCAGCTATAACACTGTAACACAATGTGGGCCTCTTGATTCAGAGTGCCAGCATGTTAAAACTTGTGCATGCAGTCAGGAGACAGGCTTTTTCCAATATAAATTTAATCCAAGAATTTCATAACTGATGCAAGAAAGACTATGAGGCCACAGTCAGGGGAGATACGAGCATGTGTCCAAGTGATACAGACTATGGGGAAAGCCATGGTGTCTAGCGATGTACATGGACAAGAGCTAAAGGTATCACTGCCATCAGGACTTGCACAATCCAGAAGAGAGCTCAAAAGAAAACCTGAAAATCAGCAAGCTGCAATTTACTGAACAGAAAGTTAAAAAATGCACTTCCGAAGAGTAAAGCTTAATCACAGCTGAGGAGTTCTCAGCCAAAACCGAAAAAACAAACTATACAGGAGCCACGTTTTCCAATCATTTTCTGAAAAGTGGAAATTCTGCACAGCACTCCACAGGAAAATCACATGGTTGATGTTAGAAGGAAAGTCTGTCTCTTATCTGTAGCTGTTTTCCTGTGAGCTCCTTTCTTTTAACTTTCCTAGAAAGATTCAGTCAGCAGCATCACATAGAATATGCCACTGATTTCTCACAGAAGGCCAACTTCTGCTAATTTGGAAAAGCCTTTACTCAAGGCATTTACCCTGTGGTCTTTCTTCAAAGCTAGGGGACAGACTTCAACCCTTCCTTGCCATGAACTGGCCATTTTGCTCCATCGACAGGTACAGATTGGGCCGGCAGTTTACTATTTCTACCATTCGAGCTCTACAGCTCCAGCCCCATGCTGTGAACTCACAGAGAGGAATGTCTGACCAGCGGTTCTTGCGGTGGTTTGATGCCAAATGGCTTTGCCTTCCCCTCTGTTTATTTTCAAGAAGTGTTTTGTGGTTTTTTGTTCATTTGCAGGAGGGAACAATAAGGTTTTATGGCTAGTGAAGACAATTTCACAAGCTGTATGCTTTCGTTGGCAGGAAAGTTAAGAGGGTTAACTGGGTTAGCTGTCTGAAGGAGGCAACAAGTACCGCACATGCTGGCTTAAAATATGGGATACCCAGTTCCCATACAGCTAGAACAAAAGCATCTACTACTAGGTGACAGCCATGAAGGCAATGTCACAGGGAAGACCTACAAACTCACACCTCAGTCACTAACTGAACGTCTTTGCTAGTTAAGACCATGTGAATTGTTAGCAAGCCTTAGCATCCCCGATGGGAGAAGGAAGAGCTGGGGAGTTATCCTTAGGCAAGCCTCCTTCCCAAGGCATCTGCCACAGTCACAAGGTGCCAAACCCAAGCTACACATTCCCTGAATGCCTGAACTTGGACACTGAGCAAGGGTATCCCCTGCTAGAGCCCCTGACCCTGTGGCTATTGAGAAAGCTGCCCAGAGTAATGGCCCTCCAGCTCTGATGCTGGATCTGGGCACCAGCACCCCACTGCCCTTCACAGCTGGCTAGTGTGGGCTCCAGCTACCACACATGGGTCGGACCCTGCTGCAGTCACACCTTTGCTCTGCACAACGGGCGTGGGCAATGTCACTTCCCACCACAAGCAGAAGGCCGTTTTTAAGAACTTAGGGTTTTTTAAAAAGCCTTAGGAATTTTTTAAGAACAATGTACTTGCCCTTCATAGTAGTTATGGGGCTTGGCTACTTGCCCTAATTTCTGAAAAAAAAAGACAACTCTGAATTTGATGATTTATTTTTAATATTGTAAATGTGGCAGAATTTTCATTCAATTAAATTTCTGTCATAAAAGTCAAAGTGGGAAAGTCAAAGTGCTCACCCTTTCCCTTATCCCTGTAAATACTTATTATGCTTTAATAAATGTCAAGCCTGGAAAATGGATTGAGATCATGAGGCTTTTATTTCAAACCTGTTTTAAGAGCTACTCATTTCCCATTCAGGCTAAAATCTCACTCTTTAGCAACTGTATTTGGGCCCTGATTCTGCAAACACATAAACACAACCATAATATTGTGCAAACAAGGAGCTCTGTCTTGTGCAGTACAGTCATCAGTCCCACTGCTTGCAGGACTGCAGCCTTATTTTGTAAGTCAACAGCATCACTTTAGAGAGCTATTTTTGGTGAAGATTTCTCACGGGCACATCACATGTGGGTTCCCTGTGCATCGCAAATGTGCACCCTATTAGAAGGGCAAATCCTACTTTTTTTTTCCAGCCTGTCTGTGTACAACCTAATTCTCACAGCTAACAGGCAGGCTGGATAACATGCCAGAATTCTTTTAATGATATAAGTTAAAAGAGAAAATCAGCTAATGCTTAAAAAGTGCTTTGAAGATATTCATAAATAAATCCTAACCAATATTTATGTGGAATGCAAATAGAAAGGATGCTATAGTACTCAGGGTCCTTTTTCAGGTAAACACAAACTTTAGCTCTACACAGTGTTCCTGAATTGTATTTTCATTGGGAAAGGAAAGCTCCAAAATCTCTCCAGAGCTGGCCTTTCAGCAGCTAGTCTGAATTACACAGGAATCATTCTGCTGGCTGAGCCTTAAAAGTGTCTGAGGTGCCATTGAGATAAGCGTCTGAACTTTCTGGTGATTTTTTGAAACTTATCCAAACTTCTTGAGATTATGAAACTAGGTTGGAAATAGAGTAGCTATGCACTTTTTTTTGTGTTGTTTCTGTTTCTTCCTGCTTCAGGCTAGACCAGAAAAACCATGAAAACACCAATTATCTCAGGCAAGCCTGCCAAGTTTTCTGTTTTTCCCAGGAGCTTGCTGCTTTTCGCCCCTTTATATGGGTCTAGTGGAAACGCCAGCTACATGCTGCTGCTTCTAATGACAGGCTTTACAATTGGCATGGGAGGGCAGATGCAGCCATGATTCCACATGTGATCAGATAATGACTTCTGTGCTCTGGAAAACAGCAATACCTCACCACAACAGTCAAACAATTGCTGCTGGGATTGAATTGGTCAAATTAATAAGAAACAGAACTTTTTATTTAATGGATGTGAACCTGATTACTTTCTGGTTCTGCAAATACTATGCTTTTCTAAGCAAGTTTTCTTGTTTGAATGGTTTCTTAATACTGCTGACTCCTGTCTCTCTGTGGGAAAGATCCATACAGATTATTTATTAAAACAGGAAAATAGGAAAATTGACTTTCCTCCATACAAGGATAAGCAATTCCAAGCCAGGGAAGACAAAGGTCAACACAAAGGCAGCACAGAGCATCTGGCAACAAGTCTTTCTGCTTTTAAATAAATAATTAAATAAACATCCTCTCATCTCAATGCTCTTTTCACTTCCAACCACAGATGAGGCAAAACAAAACGCAGATAATTGTTGTTTGGTTTTGCTACTTCTTTTTCATCGTAAGTGACTCTCTGAGATGGCCAGCTGACCAAACTGGTGTTAATGTTTTACCTCTGGTCAGCCTGGGAAAGCCAATGCCCTGAAATTTTAATGTTGTCTGTTTGCTTTTAACTAGTGCTTGACTGAGGTTGAGAAGCCTAAATATCTGTAAAATACTGTATTTCTGCACCATGTGTCCTGGGAACACCGTGTGTCTCTTGGAAAATCAGCAGGTTTTGACCTGATTGTTGCCAAGCCTTTGCAGACACCAGGACTTCACTTTCCCCAACCAGCCATTTTCTCTCTGAGTGCAAGGATTGTGCTTGTGGCCAGGTTTGTGGAAAGACCTGGGGTAGTGTTCTAGGCACTTTGTCTTCTTTGGATGAGTATTTAAGGCTAGACTCACTCTAGTTCAACTAAATTGCTGATTTCGCAGAATTCTTGATTCTTACTTGAGCTCTACTGCCCTTGCTAACATCACATCCATACCCAACGTTGTTGCAACGTCACCACTTGCAGCAATGGAAACTGCTGTGTAGGCAGCTCTCTGGATGTTCACCTCTGTGCCGTTTGGTCTTATTCATAACAGTAAGAATGACCAAAACCAGACTGTCCTGCAGCAGTCTGGAGAGCGACAACTAAAAAAATTTCTGGTATAGCTGTAGCCTCTTAAGGAGGCACTCAGGAGTCAACTTTCCTAACTAATAAATTAGGAATACGTATGCTAGGTTGTGGGTGTACAACCAGATGTGGTTTAGCCAACGACTTAATCATTGAGCAGGTTGGTTACAATATAATTGCTTCAATCTCCCTCTTCGAAATCAAAGTGAAAATGTTTTGATTCATAGCTGGTGTGTGCATGATCATGGCAATAAGCAGTAAGTCATTAAGCTACAGGTACTTGGTTATATTGATCACCTGTATCCTGCTGCTCAGAGTCTGCACAGAGAAGCAGTGAGACAGAGGAGTGAGTTTGCAGTACGCTAGTTGGTTGCTCTGTACTGTTTCCCAGTGACTACCATGCCTGAAATTTTCAAAGTGGGGAGAACTACTTAACACAAAGGCATGTTTACAGTGCCTTAATACTATCTGTGAGCGCAGTCAGAAGACACTTGCTAAAAAAATTCACAGTCTAGTACACTTACATCACTTCACTTAGGAAAGGCTTCATACACTAAATTAGTGACAGACTGTTTTTTGGAAAGCAGGGTAGATAAATATCACATACATTTGAACAATCTGAAAAAAAACCCATGGTCACAGCTGATATTAAGCACCATAGGTGCTTAATAGGCACCTTGACCACAGAGGCAGTATTATCAAAATTTATAAAAGCATCAATAATACAGATGTACTTAATAAAGGAAAAATACATTTGGGGAACAATTAGACTTTGACATACTTGGTTGATGCTCAAACTCCAATACTTAAGTGCAATGGGGCACCGTGTGTGTTAGTAGACAGCGTTAGTAGACCTGCACTATAGGCAGTGTCTCAGTGAGATACATATAATATAGCTGCATTAATACTCATTCTTTCCTTGTGTTATGAGCAAAGCATATCATGCACACATATTCAGACCTCTCCTCCATTCAAGTAATTATCCTTAGGTTTTGATAGTGGATAAGAATGGCCAGACTCTTACCATTTTAATTTGTGTTATGTATTCTCCTCTGTTTGTCCCACATAGTTTGAAAACAGCTGAAGCATTGAATTTTGATAATATGCATTTGTACCAACTCTTCTAGAAATTACTGAGCCTTTGTTCAAGATTAGTCTGTCACTAACACACATAAAATTGCATTAGAACATGGGCCTCACACAGGCATAGCCCCAGGTAGTGCAGAACGGTGTGGCTTTGAAAGGATACAATATTATCCTTCTTCAGGAAAATGAGCTGAGCGTGAAACCGTATTCAGGCTTCAACCACCCTCCTGCAGCCTCTTTGGAGTTTGTCTCTCCTCACTTAACATTGCACTGATTCTACATTCCCCAAGCGCAAGGACTGCATTTTTATCCAGTCATACCTTCAGGCTAAGGAAAGGGAGTATTTTTTCTATATGCTCACATCCATTTTAATATTTGTATAGGATAATAGCAATCTTTCTCTGAACAAATATTTTTAAATCTACCACAGTACAAGCCTATAAATTAGCTTCCCACAAATGAGGACAGGCAGGCAGACAGGTAGGTAGTTACTCAAGAGGAAGCTTGTCCTCAGCATTATCAACGTCCACTCCTTTCCTAGAAAACAACCCCCATACAATAACAGCTCTAGCTCACCTGCCTTTGCTTACAAAGATCAACACAAATTCAGATGAGTAGGAACTGCTACATTTAAATACATAACCTTTAACTGTGAGCTAACTCTTATCAGCAACCCAAATGCAGGTTTTGGGAGACTCAGCTTTAGAAAAAAAAAAAAAATCATCCTTCTCATTTCTACATTTAGGAGGCCCACATTCAGGAGTATGATCTGCTCCACTGCTCTGTGTAGCAATATTCACTTTAGCACATATGTTATACTGGTGTTTTTGCTGAGGACCCACCTGAATCTGGTGAAATTATCAGAGGCAACTACCGTGAAATTATCAGAGGCAACTACCGTGTCCTGATAGCTGCCTGCACAGCGTGGTGGTTATAGAGACTGAATTATCCATCCATTCTAGAAAGAGTCTTGCTGAGAGAGACCAAGGAGCAGTGATGAGGCAACATGCAACAGCATGAAGTGTCACCCAGTTGTGCATCTTCTGTGGGTGAACAGAGAGACTCCACTCTCCACTATGATCAGCCCAGGGATTTTCAAGTACATTCAATGTACATTCAGATGAATATGGGATTAAAAAAATATCATATGCCCATTAAAACTTTATTGGAAGAGTCTGGTTTTTTTCCTGAAATCAAAGTCTACCATTCAACATATAGTCTCTTAAAAAGCATTCAGAAGGGTTTACCACAAAATACGCTGTCTACTAACACACACGGTGCCCCATTGCACTTAAGTATTGGAGTTTGAGCATCAACCAAGTATGTCAAAGTCTAATTGTTCCCCAAATGTATTTTTCCTTTATTAAGTACATCTGTATTATTGATGCTTTTATAAATTTTGATAATACTGCCTCTGTGGTCAAGGGAGGTATTTATGCACTCCCACAGCATACTGAGCAGCTTACCGATGAATCACTTTCCTCCCTTGCTTTGAAACACCAAAGAATGATTATGACAGCACCGGGAAGGTGATGAATTCAATTTATCCTTTGTATTCAAGGCTGCACAGTAAATCATGGTACAGTTAGTCACCATAGTGGGGAGCTGGCAAGCACGTGAGGATTTTATGCAATTACTACCTCTCTTTAATTGTACTTCATATCCTCTGAATGTCAGGTCACTGTCTTTTCAAAAGAATTCACTCCTTTTTTAATTACTTTCATCACTTCCTCTTCTTTTCACCCTGACGAAACTACTTTGCACTGTTCATTTGTGTTTAGCATAGATTACACAGGCCCAGCATTATGAGAGGAAGGGTTTGTAATTAACCATGCTGTTATGTTGTATAGCTTCATGTTTCTTCAAAAGATCCTTTTATGCAGCACCATTACCTACAAATCTCTGCAAAATAATCATAGAAAGATTTTAGTCTGTCATAGCAGAGGAGGGGAACTCTTAGTTTTTAATTTTTAACAGTCATGTGGTATTTAACCTAAATATGAACTAGTGAGGTCAAGCAGCACAGATAATACTTGTTAGAAATTGCTTCATATACAAGCAATTTCTACATCACTTTTTAATGACTTGCTTTACTTCTAGCTTATCCCTTTAGTCGTGTAACAACTCCAGGTAGTAACACTTTCAAAGTGATGTGCTAGGATGCAAGCTCCCACTTGTAGTTTCCAGAACGACCCAGAAACCATAGTAGGTGGCAGCATTCATGAATAAATATGACCCAGCTGACACTGGCTACTGTGGCCAAGTCTAAGACAAGGGCAATTGCCTCAACTCATATGGCGCAAGAATATTAATGATGATGATGATAATGCCTAGTTGGTCTAGAGGAGTAAAATTCACAATTAAAATCCAAAACCATTCATGGCAACAGGCTAATAAATCCAATTATACCACAGCAAAGTGCATGCCAGCAGCATAGCACAGCTCAGTGCAGATGAACAGGAAGCAGTGACTATTGATTTGGGGATATACCGCAGGGCTTCCTACCTGAACTTTCCACTTTTGCAGCTGTGCTACCAATTAAAGTTCAACTGAGGAGAAGATACAGCACAGTGACCTTTTGCAGATGTGAAACATGCTGTGACTGGGAATAGTGAACGAAGATAGGAAATCATTACAGCAGGCTGCTGAATTGGATGACATTGCATCACATTCATAATCCAAATGTATATTGTGGAGGCAGAGTACCAGAAGAAGGTGCTAACCAAAACCAGAAAACTCAGTTCTGTAGTAAACACTTAAAAGATGTAAAAAGGAACTGTAGAAGTCTATCACTTATTAGTGAACCTTTGAGGCAGACAAGGTTACATTACTGACAGCTACATAGCATGTGCATGTTATTAATGATCAGTATTAAATGCAAGGTGAGAAAAAAAAAGCTCAGTGAACCAAAGTTAGTTGTTGAGCCAAGTTCACATATCAATATCCAGACATACTTCTGTGGTCACTCAGACTCACATTTTTACTTCAGTGTTTTCCTTTAGTACTGAAATCTTGCTTGTGTGCTGAAATCACTCCTTCAAGTTTATATTAAGTTCAAAAACTGGAATCACATAATTTTTGTAATATGTGCCTATATTATATATGCCTATAATCTGACTATCTATGGAACGTGTGTGTTCAAAGTACATTGGAGAAGCTATGCAGTGAGGATGGGTTCTTTTGTATCTGATTTTTATTTGTGTAATACTAAAATTGCAGTCTCATTTATGCTGAAAACTACTGTCCAAACCAGTGCATAACACTGATATGTTTTGGTTTTTTTTTTCTTTATGGTAGAAATTCATTAAGGTTTCTGAGCAATTAGGGCAAGTTTAGGTACTTCCTTATGTTACACCAATTGTTGCTTAACTATAAAGATGGTAATACATACATCTGTTTGCAATGTAAGTGCTTCAGGTAGCATTCTCAGTAAAGCAGAAATGTTGACTTTCTCTCTCTCTGTTAGAGAAATAAGTGCGAAGTTCTGTTTGGAAAAGAAGGCATACCTTGCTTAAAATTATGTTATCCCCTAAAGTGACCTTGTTTATTTGAATCACAAGACATCCAGAGACAGGAACAAGGAATAGTGTGCTAGTCTCTCAGCAGGCAGGGCCACTACACAAAGAATTTACTGCCTAGGTTTTGCCAAGAGCGGCAAGGAAGTGAGGCTCACTGTTGGCTGAAGCACAGTGAAATTTTGACAAAGTGCATTCCCAGAGGGCCTATCCCAGCACAAGCAGTTGTCAGCCTTGCAGTGCTTTGCAAACTTTTGCAAAAGTTATTTTAGAGGTGGGAATAAGTGGAAAGGTAGGTTACAACTCCATCATCAGCTATGGTTTCTCTTATTTTTGCAGCAGTCTAAGAGAAAGCAAGGGAAGGTGTTTGTGTGCCAAGTCTCTCCGATATGATGGTATTGCAGCCTGCCCATTTCATTTCTGCAAGGAGTTTTCTTCAGTTTTTTGTTGCAGTGATAACTGATGAAGGGCTGTGGCAATGAGCAAACAGCTTGGCTCCTTTAATGATGAATTCCAGGCTCTTTCAGATCTGACAGCTTCTCTCAGGTACAAAATCTGTGCAGTATAGTATGCACGTTAGAAAAATCTCACTGGGAATTCAGCCTTACCTTATCTCCCCATCGATTTGCTTGGGAGCTCAGGCAGAGTCGTCAGTCAGCTAAAACACCATACTAGATGTCTTCCAACTGACTCTGGAAAGCCTAGTATGGTAAGTTAATTCCAAAATAAAGCACTTCAGATTGTCCTTTGGATGTTTTTGAAAGTGAATATATTCCTACCTGGAATCATTGGTTTTGTGATAAGTGATTTTCTGGGGCTTAACACATTGTCCTATCTTTTCCGGCTTCACAGATAAGCTTCAGATGTATACAGCTGGGGTAAAGAAGCTAACATATATACTTGGGTATATCCGATGTCTGAACTATTCTAGCTGATGTACACAGTTCATATTTTCTAAGATCGTGTTTGTCAAATAGTGACATTCACAAAGATGTTGTATGAATCCATAGTCTTACTATTTCTTTTATAATAAACAATAAATTACTAGAGAAAAAAGTGGGAGATTTTGATTGGTATGGGAGAGCATGGCTGTAAATTCTTTCTCTGAAAGCATAATAGATGTTTTCATCTTTATCTTTTTTTCTTTTTAGATCAATTTCAATTAAATTGGAGGAGGACAGCAAGAAAATCATACTAGTATGAGAGAGGGTTCAAAAAATACTTCTAAGAAATATATATATTAAATCCAGCTGGAGAAGAGGCGGGGACAACATTAATTGAGTTCAGGTGCTAGCTTTCATTAATGCTAAGGCAGTTGCAACTGTGACACAAACACAATGACTGCACTTTGCAGATAACATCAGCAACCTTATGTATATTGTCAAAACACTGCTGTATTGAAGACGCTGAAATATCAAGTAAAAAATCTGCTTCTTGAGTTGACATCATTCCTGAAAATATTTACACATTGATGGTTTGAATGTGTACAAATCACAGGGAACAAGCTCGCCCCGCCTCACTCTCAGATCCCATCAAGGGTAACCTCCACTGAGGAGAATGAACATATTTTCAAGTTTAAAGACCCACCACATTTGCAGTGACAGTTTTAACAACCAGCAGTGAGTCATAAAAAAATCTAAGTAAAACTTATTTGGTCAGGGTTTTTTTTAAGTCTTTGTAGATGTTTGTACTCATTGGTCTCAAATTCAGTAGCCCATTTTATGTGTTTCGGAGCAAAAACTTCTTCCAGTATTGCAGAATTGGATCTTAAAAGGGGCAAACTCTGATGCTCAGTACTGAAAGCCACTGCCCTGTGTAAAGTGTATGGCTGTATAAATCTAGAGAAACAGGTTTACAAAGCTCCTGGATTTTTCCTGCTCTGATCCAATTGCTATCTACAGCAGGGTTAGTGCAGCTCCCTATGGAGCAGGGAGCCCGTCGTGGGCTCCATGGGAGGACATTCACCCACTGCTGTGCTGTGAAGATGCTGGGGCATGAATCTCCTGGATCTCAGTGTTATATCTGGGCATTTTTTGAAGTCCACGTTACTGAAGACAGGACCCAGATCATTCCTGGAAAGGCGGGTGGGCATGGAAAATTACAGCAGGTCCCATTTCACTCAAGAGAAGGGGCCTGTGGTGAAGAGCAGCAGCAGTATTGCAGGCCACCCACCTGGGTTCGCGGCTCAAATGTCAGGAAAGTGCTGGGACAGTTCTCCCTACAACATATTTTCCCTGATAAACAGAGGTGATATACTATTGCTATTTTCCTAAATGAATTTTTCGGCATTACACTGCTTACTGCTCGTCTTTACAAACATAGCATGCATGAAAATAACTGGGAGGACCAATAGGGAAAATGTAAGAAAAAGGTACGTTTTGAAAACTCTTCCAAGCAATATAACATGAACTTAGTATTTTTATGTTGGAAGAACTAAGACAGACACAAATTTTTTCCAGAAAGAGGATGTTGAGTTTGTGAAGGTGTTACTTTAGTCTTTGGTCATCACAAAGGAGGCTAAATGCCTTAAACAAATGATAGCACAGCATGTGGTTGTATAGCCTGAGGGACACCAATATGCTGTTGCCACAAAGGCCCCACAGATCTGGCAATACATCAGACCATCTAAGGACCAGTGTCGTTTCTATGGCCTTGACAATGTGGGAAGAGGCTGATAGGAGTTGACTTTGGTAGAGAATCACAAAAGCATCCTCCAAAACCAATGCTTAGAAAATGTGTTGGATTTTTGAGTATGGTAAACAGTGGTCTGGGTGGGATTGATCATCTAGGAAGGGAGCAGATGGCACAGGGGAATCCTGGCAGAGACACGATCACATGCTAATGAGTCTTTTAAAAACAGGAAGGGGACTGGGAATGGGCAGATGGAGCAGTGTAAAGGCTGGTAGTAATATGGGCAAAGGGGGCTTCATTTTAATTACTAATTTTTTAACTGAGAGTATTACAAACATGAATTAGGTGGGACTGGGCAGCTGTGAAAGGACATCTGGGGCAGGATAAAGGATGGCAGAGATTTGGGAAGAAAAAGAGGGGCACTGCTTTGTGAGGGCACTTGACAGCACCGCGTCATATCTGCGCAGACCTGGAAGCCAGCTGGGGACTTCTCTCCTCTGCCTTGAAGATGCTTCATTTATCCCTTGGGTGAGTATTCTGGGCCAAGTGTAGATAGTGCCACTCAGACAATGCTTCTCTTCTGCATGTATCATGGAGCAGTCAGTGCCATCCTCCATACAAATGCTACACATGTGGTTTCTGTGCACTGCAGCCTCCATGAAAAATAAGTGCAGGAGAAAAGGTGAAGTTAGGATCATGTTCTCTTTATGCTTTTCAACTGCTTGTGTTATTCAAATATTGCATTCCAAATGTTATTTAAACAGTTGAAAATGTTCTATTTTACACCTTGTTTAATACTCAGTAGAAATAATTTGTCATTATTTATGTAGTATCTTTACTTCCCATGTTATCTAGAGTTTTAAGCAATTTAAATCAAATATAGTGATCTGCTCTGTCAGCGACACTGACAGACATTAACACTGAAAGTTGTCTTGTACTTAAAAAAATTGTAGGTTTGTTTTACTTGTGACTAGAGAATAATATTCTTAAAAGACAGAAAGTGAATCAGGTCAAAATATGTTGACAACATGGAAAACAAAGGGCTTTAATGTGATGTTTCATGAGTTCTTAACTGAAATGCAGATGGCTCTAAAAATCAAGAAGCTTGTTAATATATAGCATATTTCTGCAGAGTAACACCTTGCTGCCCATTCTAAGAGTAAAATAAGCACATTATAAAGATGGTGAATAACAGTAATTTTTTTTTCTTAACCATGTTATTTTTCTCACTGCTTATAGTAAGTTTAAAATCAGAATAAGGTGATTTTTAGAACATCATTCTAACATGATTTCCATGAAGCGACATGTAGGCAGAAACTTCAGAACTCTACAGCCAGCAGCAGTCATGCTGCTGATGGGTACTGCGCACAGGCTGATGCTTCTATAGGTTTTTGTAGACATGTATAGATATGCACATACAGAAAGTAAGAGACAGTCATCAGTTACTGCTACCTTCTGAAGGGAGCCTTACGAATCAGTTAAGACCACTTAAGCTGAAATTTTGACATGAGCAATTCCTTTTGCACCCACACAGTAATGATAAGCATTTTCAGCCAGGCAGAGTAAAATGATGCTGATCCTTTGAATATCAATAGATTCATAACAGTTTATTTCAGCCAGGGACCATGCCTGTTGTTGATGCTATCACCTTTGGCAGTAATATAGCTTCTCTTTATTTAAAAATATTTGCATTTATAACATATGCAGGAAGAAGTAGCAATTCAGTTGCTGCAAGGTGACACAGAGTTCGTGTCCTCAACTGAAACTCCTTTATAAAATATTTAAGCAGTTGAACTTAAAAGGGATAAATTCTTGGCCTCATTAAGGAGAGACTGGCAAATTACTCCAACGAGGTCAAGATTTGCTCGGAGCCTACCAACTGAACCATATGGTCAAATAGATGCAGTAAGTTCTCTGCTCTTCAATTTTGACTGAGTGTTGACATCTTGCCGTTCCATCACTTTCCAACCCATTAAGCCCAGGATGTTACAACAAGGCCTGAGAGAAGAAAAAGTGAGAAGAATAAAGAAAGTTGCTGTCCAGTTTTCTCTGGATTTTATAGTATATTTCGTGAAAAGGACAATGGAAGCAATGCTTTCTAATAATACCTTTTCCATCTTCACCCCCAAAGCACAGACTTTGAAAACTAAACATAAAACAGCTAAGGACGGTTTTATTCACATACACACAGAGTACATGTGGTCCTGGAAGAACTGACACACACGGGAGCTCATGTGCTCTCTAATCTCTTCTAGCTGGCTGTGGCATCCTGCCTGCATCCTTTGTCTTACACAAACATGCAAGGCATGGCTGTCAGCCCAGTAGGATTCATGCCTAGTTAGGTCCTATGGCTTACTGCAGTTTTCAGAAGGGACCATAAAAATTAAAGTGACAGCCATAATACCGTATCATGAGATGGGAGTGCATCAGCTTTTTGGCCCTGATGCTACAGACAGACCACCAAGTGCAATGGAAGTCATGTTTTTGTACAAGTCCTTCACCAATTACTCACACTATTTATAAATCTATGAATTTGTCTGGACTCAAGTCCCAGTTATTGCAAAGAAAAATGCAAATATGTCCACAATATACAAAAAAAAAAGTTTCCTTCATTAAGGTCACTCTTCATCAAAATGTTTAAAAAAAAAAAATTTTCAAAAGATCATGAAAAAGGGAGCATCAGAAGTCTTCTGCTTACAGCAGTACCAGCTATACAAATTTCATTCCTGATTGGTGTTTATCTGACATGTTCCTTAAAGAGCTACAATGATACAGGTTTCATATCCTTCATATTCTAACCTTCCACTTAAAAGTTTTTCTTCTAGCCTAAATATCCCTTGCGCATTTGAAGTTTAGTATCAGTCTCCTCTCCAGACTAAACTAATCCAAATGTGTCATTCATTTTCTGGTTTTCATATTTTTTAGATGATTCCGGTTCCTCTCCATTAGATTGCTGTATTAGTGCATATATTTCTTGAAATCAGCATACAAAACTAGAGAGTATGCTTATCAGGACCTCCCACATTGCAATCCCAGAGAAGCTACTGGATGAATGCCCCATTCTATCATTAAAATCATACATGAAAATTTCATGCTATCTATCATTTAAGACTTTATTATGTTGTAGGTATTCCTGCGCTATTATTTGCTCCACTGCTTTTCAGAAAAAAACTTCTCTGGAAGTCTAGCCTTCAGTTTGTAAAGAACACTTTCAAATTGCCTCTTATATTATATAACATATTATATAACATATATTTTTAACATATATATTATATGTTATAAATATTAAATATGCAAAACCTGCAAGAGAGTCAGTGGAAAGTTTATGGAAAACTAATAGCAAATCCTGATTTTACAGTGTTAGACTGTTCAACAATAAGGGATGCTCATAACTCCTGCTAAGGATTAATTTCTTCAAAGCAGTCTTGTTATTTCTGTTTATATTACAGAAATTGGCTTAATTATTAATTTTTTTTTTCAGGCACAGACCAAGTTTACTTTTGCAATTACACAGCTGCCAGCATAGTCTTCCTTTGGTTAGAAAACCTTTTTTAGAACTGGATTTTATATGAAGCTGTTTAGGGTTTTTTTCATGGTAAGAGTTCTGTGTTCCTATTTTAAGCCAAATTTACTTTGCTAACCAAGAAAGACCTCATCCATATGAATTAAGAGTCACCTCAGAGATGTTATAAGGATGAATATCATTAACTTTTATTCACAGGGAACAGCAAAATACTCAGAGCAGCTACAGGAGGTAAATATGGTCTTTGGACTGCTTTTACAAAAAATTCTTTCTCTAAACGGGTGACAATACAAGGACTATCCACATCCTATCTAGGTCACATGAAGCGAAGGGCTTGGTCAGTCAAGCTCCACATCCCAAGCGAAGCTAATAAAGTAGAAATGTAATAAACCTTTTTTTGACAAGACTGAGTTAATGTTGCCCTGACCAAACGCTAGTGTCCCACACACTCCGTATTTTGGGGCAAAAGAATTCCAGTCTCAGCAGGATTAAGCAAAAATACATTAGGAATGCAAAACCTGCTAAGACAACATGAAAAGTTGCCTTTTATAGATAAGAAGGAAAAATGCGAGACTGATTTTATTTGTTAAATTTCACTGGACAAAATTCCTTTTTACTTCACTGCTCTCTGCCATTTACCTACTTTCTAGACGAGGAGAGGTTTACATTGACTCCAGTGAAAGTCCTTGTCTGATTTAAGTCTCCTAGGAGCTGTTTTTTCCATCTTCTTCTCCCTTCCTCCATTCCATTACTATATTTCTTCTACAGTATAACACCACGCGCCATAGCAATACGGTAATCAAGCTGCACAGTTCAGACAGCTGTTTCTACTAAACCAGAGCTGTACTTGGATGAAGACTGCAGGAAATCCTGAATCCTGACATTTTCTCAGTAGTAAATTTGCAGTGGGCTTTTTTAAACAATGGTTATTTTAGTCCTGCTCTTCTCTGTCCTCCTTTCCCGGATGCTTAGCTTTAAGGTAGAATTAAGTTCATTCTCTGGCTGTCTGGTCTTTTTGCAGGGTGCAGAGGGGAGCCCTGCTAGGGGTGGTGGTGTCTGCCTCGAAGGAATAGGCTGTGCTTGTGGGCACTTTTCAGAAATGCCACAGAAGACTCAACGGAGAGCATTGTGCCTCCTCCCCTACCAGAAACTGAGATCCTCTTTCACGAGAAGAGTACTAAGTGTGTTCCCCTACTTGCTGGCCCAGACACACAGCAGAACCAAACAAGAGGTTATGCTGCAGTCAACATGCTAGAGGCATAGTTGTTTAATGCTAAGCCATGTTTTTCTTGCTTTGCATTTTCAGCACAGCTCCTGTGGAAAAGTTCTCAGTTGTGTCCTGGGACCTGTTTACCTTCTCATAAAACAGATGCATGAAATTCCATTGACAAATGTGACTGATTAACGTTTTGGTTTTCCATATCTGTAATGTTTGGTACCTGTAGTACAATTCTGAAGACTATGAAAGAGAAAAATGAGAGTGGTAAGTGGAAACATCATGCTCTGGGAGAGAGAGGGAGTAAAAAAGGCAATGGAAAGGTAAACTTTGCTATCAGTATTTATCTGGCACCAAGTGCTGAATTCTCATTGGTAGCTAACATCTTTAATGACCATTGTCTTTAACTGTTGAAGACAAACATGATACTTTCATATCATCTCAAACAGCTAAATGCATGAAAATGACTGAACTGAGAAACTTGTCATCAACATTAGCATTACTTAAATTATTTAACCTATTTTTAGATCCTGTGTAATATTAGTAAAATCAAATGCATGAAACTTGTGACTGCAAATAAGATTTTTAAAAGCAAAAAGGTTTTGTAGGAATAAGGAAAGTTTGGGTTTAGCGTAACTGATAATAGCTTGCAGACGGCTCTTCTGCCATTCACACTTGTCTGTCTTAAATCATTTCCCTATGATGGCTGCAAAGTATTTGTAATACATGACTGGAAACACTCCTTTGGAAATCTCACACTGGGCCCTGACACACTATAGATTGTTGTCAAGTACCCACTAGTCATCAAACGTATGTAAACTCTCTTCTCTCTGTCTCTCAAGTGCAATTGGAATACATTTAAGTAATTCAAAGAACCTAAACATCAAAGCAGGTAACTTAAAATGTCCTACCAAAGCCTCATTTTCAGAAATCCAGTGTGTAATGTGCAGAGTCACAGCTATATTCATGAATTTGGCTAACATCTCAGCTGCACTCATGCCAGATTCAACAGGAACTCCCCTGCACATTAATGGGAAGGTTACTATGACTTATTGTATAACTTGTGTTAAGGAGTAAATTGCTCTACAGAGTGCTAAGCAATTATGATGGGAGGGCAATCAGTTTGTACAAGCCAGAAAACAATGCAGATCTTCACTTACAGTAAACCAAAGGTGGTCATCTGTATCAGATAAGCATGTATGTGAGATTTTCTAAGCACTGAAATAAAAGTTCATCTTAAGTCTCTCTAAATCAGGTGAAAGAGAAGACGTCTGGTTATTCAGCTCAAAAAAGGCCTATGAACCAGTCAAATATTATCACAGCACAAACAGTATCTCTCCCACCAAACGGAGAATGGTCCCAATGCACATGGGAGGTTGCCACCTCCTCCTCCTTGCTCAGAATCCATCATAACACACTCCTGATACACACCATGGCCTTTTTTGGGGTCACGAGTTTGTGAAGTGCTAAATTCCTGCTACTCTAACTTGGCTTTGATGCTGCCAGGCTGTTGATATACAATACCTGCTCTGGTACACTAGCTAGTCAGCATGGCACTGTCCTTAACATTGCTTGTTTACTATAACCCTGGGGCAGGGTTTAGCTGGTTGCAAACATATGTTTTCATAAAACATTGGACAGATATGTCTGCCTCTCTGTATCCTGCCCTCTTTTAGTTTTTGGAAGTAAATGCTCCCTTCCTGGAAATTCAATTTATGAGTGACTGAGAGTTTTTCTTGCTTGATCTGTCAAATTGGGCAGTTTCAGTTTCTCATTTTTTGGACTTTATGTCTCATGAGACTTAAAGGTAGGTGATAATCTAAAGTTTATCTCTGCATGAAAAGACTCCCGGAATATATCAGCTGACCTCAGTGAACTCACTCTCAGACACATGGAGGGGAATCTCACTTCTGATAACACTATGCAGAGGGATGCATGAAAATGTGGCAACATGACTTTAAGTTTAATTTTAGTGTGAAAGATGACTTTATTGCATTACTAATGCCCAGGTATATCTTACTGACAAGCAGTAACATCACACATAGTCATATATTTGACTAAGGAGATTGTAATTTATAAAATAATATTGGTACTGTGCCTTTAAGTTTTCTTCAAGTGCTCTGTTTTTGCTGCCAGTACTCAAATACCCCTGAAATGTCTGTGGTGGGATGATTTACTATGCTTTGCCAGAGCAGGAAAATAATTTGAAGAAGGCTTTTTGGCACAGACTCAAGATAAAAGCATGTTTCTTATATGCACTATCTCAATTCCCTGAATGATTAACAAACCACATTTAGCATATGCTTCTGATGCTTTGAATATCTTTCCGAAGATGTGGTCATAACATTTTTTATACTCTTAGGAAATAATGGAGGAATTAAATCTAGTGAAAACTGATGTATTGGAGTTTTCAACTTTCAACATGATCGAACCTGCTCCCTTGCAATTTTGGATGTCTTGAAAAATGTAACTATGGTAATATATCTGAGAATAAGGCAAGAAATTGTAAGTGGAATACTACTAATAATAGTATCATGTAAAACTTGCAGCTTTATTTTCAGTCACATCATATATTGTAATAAAGGGAACCATACTTAACACACCAGGATTTTTACTTTAAAAAAAACAGTGTGACTTCAGATCCAGCTAAGTATAAACATAAAGGAGGAAAAAATATTTCAAAACTCTGCATATATGTAGAGCCCAAAGCTGGGGGTTTTTTCCCCCCTGTAAATTCCCCTTGGTAGGTATTAGAATCAAGCATGTGTAAACCTTAAATTTAGCCCA
>NW_008825432.1:196708-206698 GCF_000699105.1 Pygoscelis adeliae
ATGGAGGGGCAGGTGCCGTTGATGGTATACACATTTCTGTGCTCAGAGCTATGCTCGTGGAAAGTGTATACTGTACATTCCAGCTTCATGATGACACAGCTGTACCCCAGGATAAGCATTTCTGCACTGCGGATGTCCCTCATCTACCAGGACTGCTGATGCCTGTAAGTCCTGGTTAGAGCTGGCATTGTCACCGGCAGAAACACAAGATGGGGCACTACATTGCCTTACAGGGGACTGGTGTTTCTAAGCACACAGCCTCACCATTCCTGACAAACAGCCGGTCATAAAATCCATAAATGAATGGATAAAGTTCATAGAGATGTCCAGAAATTTCCTCCATGGCCCTGGCATGAATTACAACAACTTTTCACAGGCAGTTAGCTAAGCCTGCTGCTCTCTGCTGCTTAGGCTTGCCTTGTCTAAAACAGGAGGTAAGAACATAAGTCATTTTATGCAGGAAGTGTATGGAGGAACAAGCATAATTTTAGAGGGGAGTCAGCTTGAGGGCAGGAGGAAAAGGCACACCAGCTCCAACATAGCAGAGCGCGAGTGACACACGTCAGCCCGGCACCTCTGCAGGAACTGCACTTCCAAACTGAAGGATGTCATCAGCATATCTTCACCGTCATGACTGCTGCTCCACAGACATCTGGATGAATCTAATCCTAGGTATTCCAGCACTTCAAGGACCAAGTCATCTAGATAAAGGGTACACTCTCCCACAGTGAGTCATCTCACATGCCCTTTCCTATCCCTCAGCTTCTCAATTTGTCTTTTGACTAGAGCTGAGCACTTGTCTTTGGGCAAGGTTAGTTTTGCCACACCATATTCCCAAGGAAGAGGATGCCATTGTGCAGGAGTCTCAGTAAGGAATTTAGGTCATCATGTCTCCACTAGGACTGGTTCCCCTGCCAGAGCACACCTCTTGGGTCTGCCACCCCATGGAGATGGCTCTCAGCATTTCGCCACAGTAGTCATTTCACCTTCCAGTCACTGGAGGGAAGGGAAAATTCCACTCTAAAAAATGTTGCATGACATCTGCCATGGCTGGTCATGACTTCCTTCTCATGTAGGCTAAGTAAGGACTCTTCTCCACTTGGCACTCCAAAATTATATCAGAGGAACATATTCAGTGGACAAAAAAAAAAAACAGCAGAAAGTTTTAAAGAGGCCATGGGAAACGTAGCACATGGAGAAGAGAAAAGGCCTTTTGGGCTAATTTTTGCTCAGCCCCTCAGCTGGGCGAGCAGGAAGCAAGAAGGGAATGCTGCATGTGAGGAGGCCATCCTCATCACAGAGCCAGCGCTCAGCAGCAGGAACAGAAGCAGTCTTGCCTGCTGAAACAGGATACCCAGAGGAAAGAAACTCTGGAACCTGTTTACAGCTGAACCAGGTGCTATGAAGGACTTGATGTTCTTCATCCTGACTCCAGGATATTAAACTAGTCTCACAGCGGTATTAAAAGGAGACTGACAACACCTGAATATTCGAAAAATACAAGGTTGATCATGGGTTGTAGGGAGAATTACATGAAGTTGTGGCTCCCCAGGTGGCTCCAGCATGGAGCACCACCTATGCAATGCTGTTCTCAAGCACAGCTGGTCTGAGCAGGAGGTGTAAATCTGCCCTACCCTGGCAGCTGGAAGAGGCTCCAAAGGGGGAAGAGTTAAGGTAGGAAACATTAAGTAGGAGAGCTGAAACACCTTTTTTTTTATTATATGATTGGAGGAGGTGGAAAGTGTCTAGTACTGAATGACCTCCATAGACCACTTAAACTGCCCAAAGTCTCCTCTAACAGTCAGTCTTGCTCTTCTTCATTTTGGCTTGATGTCTCCCAAGTTTAGGGTGCTTTTTCTTCCATTACAGCTTCTGGCAATATCACGCTTATCTGACAAAAGGGAAAAGAGTTCACGTACCCGGGTTTAGTTCATGTTTGACATCAGACACTGAATTGGAAAAGAATAGCCATGAAGTTAGTAATTGACTGTCAAGAATGCAAATGTATTTAGAAGGCTCCAGTTTGCACATACACCTGAGCCTGGTGCTGGAAATTTAAACATCAAAACAATTTTTTATTGTAGAATTGGCATTCAATCTCTAAATTGCTCCTGTAAAAATATATCTCATAGTCCAACATTTGGTGAAATGCGGCCAAACTGCAGGTAGTTTATCTTCCCTGTAGGTGAAATGAATAAATCCTATAGAAATGTCTGTAGTACATTATCTACAGAAAAAAAAAATCTACTTTTCAAATAACACAGGTTTATTCATTTTTGGTAATAAAAAAAAAATATTTCTGACCACACACTCATTGAATTCAATGACACGTGAAGATGGTGACTATGATGTTGCATGCAAAATGTCATGGAGACTGGAGCAAGTAAAGGTTTTTTACTGCTAAGACAACTCTGTGTAACTGCAGTACAACAGTATTACATAGAAGAACTTCAGGAGGGAATCAAAGAGAAGGTATTTCAGACAGAATTTTCCTTTTCTATGAGTTTTTTCTTAAAACACAGCTACAGCTTTGTTCTTAATACTCAGAAAAAGATCCTTTAAATACCTGTGAAGGCATTTGTCAAGCAAAACCATAAACTTTTCAGAATCTGAACTCTACTGTACTAGGCCTGGGTCACATCTTAGTTGTCTCTTCACACTGCTAAACCAAGTAGCAGCGCAACTGTGCCGTACATTAAAGTCCAAAACTGACACTTGCTAGGCTTGAGGGGGTTTTAAGACCATTTATTAGCTTTTATTGGAGGAAATTTTAAAATTAATTCATTTTTCACCAATTCCACTGGTTCCTCACTTTTGCATTTCATTCAAGCTGTTTCCTAGACCAACCCTAGCACTGAAGTCAAACAAAGTCTTCCTATTGCTGTTAATGGCCACAGCACCTGCCTCTGATAGTTGAGCAGTCACCATAGAGGGTGAGGACAGCCCAGGCAAGGGGAAGCTTTTCCTCATTTGGTAGCCCTCGGGCACATGGTGAGGTTCACATGCTGCAGCATAGCCCCCCGGAAAGGCTGCTGGGGCTCTGTGGGAGCACCGGACAGCCCAAGCAGGGCCAAGGCTAGTGAGCTCAGGCTATTCAGGAGGACGAGGGCAGCAAGGAATGGGGTTTGCTGCCTCTCTGCCTCCCTGGTGGAGCTATGTGGCAGCAGGGTGCAAGTCCCCTTTGAGACAAGCACTGGGAACAGACTACCTATGCAATCAAACACAGTTACAGTTTTATTTACCCAATTGTCAAGGAATTTTTCTCTGATGTGTATTGCATCCTATTTCTTTTCTAAATGCAATTCCTGGATAACTCTTACCAAGTGTTTCTCTTACTGTTGCCATATAATTTCACAAAAATATTCATTCATTTTAAATTGCCAAAATATAGGTAATCCACAGCATGCTTTTCTTTAAATATAGGAACAAATACATCTGCACATACTTACATAAACACAGTCCCAACAATTCCTTAACTATACCTGAAGAACTTTGAACCCATTATAATTAATCTATTCTGGGCTTTGGGCTAGCACTATGGTATAAATTGCAATACCAGCCTATTCTCAGCAAGGTCCATAACCACTTTCAAAGAAGTTGTACGTGTGTTGTGTATGTCATGTTTTAAACTATAGGGGAGTTAAAAATGGAATAAGAACATCCTGGACAATTGCTGATTCTTCATGCATGTGTTGACTGAATAATCTGCACTGGAAGAGCTAATAGGAAAGGATTTGATTCTACAGGGCTTAGTGGCTTACGATTTTTTGGAAGTAAGAGATGTTTAAGTGAGATCAATGTATCAGAATACTCTTTGCAGATTTATTTTATCTTTTAGTCTGAGACTGCAGAAAAGAAGGCTGTTACTGGTATGCTTTGGAAGATACTGTTTCAGAGGATCAGTTTTGGCCAAAGCAGTACTATCTGACACATTAAAAGAACCGCTAACCACTAAGCAGCTAATTTTTCTGTAAATTCAGTTATTGATCCCTCGGTCTTAACAAACTAGAACACCTGTTGCAATAGCAGAATTGCAACATAAGTACCGCTGTGGTATGTGCTACCAAAGCTGCTTTGCTCCACACTTAATTTTTATTAATTAAACTGATGGTTATGCAAGTTGTTGTCAAGTTGAAAATGTTGGAAAATTATTTTTACCCACACCTACCTCCAGCAAAACACTTAGGCATATGCCTAACTATAACCATGTGAATAGCCTTACTGATTCCAGTAAACAGGGTTGACCAGTGAGCCTGAAGAACTTCGTGGACCCATTCTGTAGCTCGTGATAGGTATAACACTGCAATGTGTCCTGTACTGCTGACAGTATATTGCAAATCAGAAATGAAGGGTCTCCATGCAAGAGGAAAAGGGTATCTTACTTCTGTGTCAGGTATGCGTGGCAGCTGCTATATGATCTCTGACATTTCACTGCACACTGGATAGAAACTTCAAACACACATGCACATACATCTCTGTACTGTGTTGGTGGCACAGGACCTGCATTTGCTTTCCTCCAAACCACCAGATCCAGAGGACAAGACTAGGACAGACTGAGAATGATTGTGCCCTTCAAGCTTTCCCTGCAGGCTGACTTGAGGCAGAATTATTCTACCTAGGAACAAATCATGCAATACATGCAGTATACTCCAAAAATGATTTAAAACAGCTCATTGACATTTCAAGAGCGTTCTGGTGCTCAGAAGACACCTGCCCAAATTTTACTGCCATTATTGCAGTAAAGTGCAAAGGTCCCACTCAGCATAAACATCCCTGCTGCACAGACTTTGCACAAAGGCAAGGCATATCTGGTAGTGTAGCAAGAGAAGGACAAACAAGAATAGGAGCACAGTGATAATATCACAGTATCAGAGAAAAAAAGCAGTGGAAATGTGCTCATGAGGTCACGCCACTATTCTTCCCCTCCATCTGACCCAAGGCTGTCCCAAATATATGTAGACTATTCCTCACTGCTGTTTGTCCAACTTGTTCAGTAAAACCTCCAGTGATGAAGACACCACAGACTCCCCAGGCGAGTCATTCCAGCGTTGCACTGTCCTGGACAGGGAAGACAGACTGTTCCCTTGTTTTTCACGGCAGCCTTTTATGTATTTCAAGACCAGTTAGACGTATTAGATTAGCCAAGAACCTGGATTCTGACTGACCTAATGGTTGGTTTATGCTTCAGGCAGTTATTGATTGCTGGCTCATGTCCTGTTTATTTTCAAACACTCTCCTATCTTCTTTTAACTTGACATGCTCCCTGAGTGTAGCTAAGTGTTCAGGACTTGCACATTCAACTCACGTAATGGCTCACACCCTCCTGTTCTCCCAAATACGCACATACAGGTGGGAGCAGCAGCACGTGTGGAGCCTGCCAAATGTTGGTACAGAGGATCCACGGGTGTTCTCATCACCCGTGGAGAGTCCAGAGGAAATACAGCCCAATTTCAGACACCTATCCATGTATGTTGATGCCTTTTCTTTCTCAAAAGCCTGCAGAAAATTTTGACCATCACTTGGGCTGACACCAACATCCATATGAAGTTGCTGGGATATGGTAAGAGCACTGCCACTCTCAGACACCATTGGCAGGGTGCCAGAGCACCAAGACATTGGGACAGAAATAAGGAAAGCTGGACCAGTTGGGAGCCCCAGCTGCGGCTCAACCTTGGGGCCCAGCCTTTCATGTGTGGCTGCGGGGTTTACTGTTGCAGAGAAAAAGGGAAAAAATGTATTATCTTAAAACATCTTAGGAAACGGTTGTTTTGTGCGACATTCAGTAAAATGTAGAGTAGCCCAGAGTTACGAAATGTTATTGTCAAGGTTAGGCACACAAGCACATTCAAGGCCCTGTGCATCTGAGGTATTGCACAGCCAATCACTTAAGCAAATTCTTCTTTTTTCCCAAGGGAAATGAACAGAGAAAAAAAAACCCAAAAGGTTAAAATAAAGTTCGGTAAGAATCCCCAGTACACTGACATTTCCTTACCTTCAAACATTCAAGTGAAGAAACCTATATAGCAGTCTCTGAAGGTGTTTTTTAAGGCAGTTTATGTACGTATTACATTTCAAAAAGCTGCGTTACAGAGGTTACACAGTTACAAAGTCTACCACTGCATGACATTTCGTAACTGAACTTCTCCAGACTTTGCTGAAATAAACTTTCACTTTTCAGATGATTGTTTTTAATAACATCAAGAATTTTCCAGCAAAGGTTGATAATCTTCAGATACATGGCTGTCCAAAACCAGATCCTCAGGCAAAATATGATTAATGGGAAATTTTCTAGCTGTCTTACCAAGACTCATCTCTGGAGTTTCAGGCCCCAGATGGGGAGTGTGCACGTGTCACTGTGTAGCCACATGCCAACCTCAGCTCATCCTCCACTGACTCCTCCTTCCCTTCCGTTATGAGCAACATATTCCACAGGCCACTCCCACTTCTGCTATCTCCTGCCTTCCTCCTTTCCCAGGACTCATACCTGACCTACCCCATCAGGAAATTTCTTCCTCTTCCTCAAAGGCAGCACCAGCAGAGGGAGCATTTAGAGCACACAGAGACAAGCCCTCCCTGCTCCAGCCATGCCTTCCACCCATAATAAGGAATCACACCTTGAAGTTTCAGGACAGAGCCTGGCCAGTGCAATTCTTTCAAAAATTCATCAGCCAAACTAATCTTCACCATGTGGTTAAGCTTGGGAAAGAATTAGAGGAGACCTGATGAGATGCATCCCTGACACGAAGAGGGCCCTCTCTTTCACATAACAAATCTCTCCTCCAAAGCATGGTCTTGTCTACACTGTTAAGATTTTGATTCTAACTTCTATGTGGAAAAATATACATTCCCCATCTTATTCTTGGGAACAGCAACAACATTTTCAGTTGGAAATTATCTGAAAAGGAAGCCAAACTCAGCAAGGCATCTGCTTTGGAAAAGTCACTCCTTTCAATCAGGAATTGCGCAGACCCTAAAATTTCAATCCAAGGCTTGGCAAAACCATGGGGAACAAAGTTTCATGAAAGGAGCATGGACAGCCTTCCATATAGATGAATACTAGATTGTAGTGGCACTCATTATCTCAAACAAAAGCCAGAAAAGAAGCCTGTTATTCTGCAGAACCCTGGCTTCAGCACCCGGAGGCTTTTTATATGTATCTATTACATGTGCAGAAGATCTTCAGATGATTTAAAGAGTTATTTGGACCATCACTTACTCTGAATTCTACTGCATATATGTTGGCCTCAGCGACCAACCAGGTGGTAGTGATTTGCCACAGAAAACAGCATACACAAACCAGGTAATTATTTGGTGTGATCCTTTAAGAATTTAGAGTGTAGAAACAAATAGCAAGCTGTTGCCTTGCTCACAGTTTCACGTTCACCACCTGAGCAGCTCAAAGCTGACCAGAGCTGGCACATCCCTCTGCTCGCACTCACCATCAGCTGCTGCTTTTGCCATCTGTCTGATTTCTACCCCTCACTCTCATGCGTCCAGCAAGCTTGCTGCTTTCAGCCAGTCTCTGCTATGACACAGTGTCGTGGTTTAACCTCAGTCGACTCTATCCCTGCCAAAACCAGGACACACAGTTAGTCAGTGCTCTCACCTTTCCATTGCAACCAAGAAGCTACTGAGCAAAAATGGTGGCTTCCAGTGTTTTCACTTATTATTACATAAAAGGGGATCATTTGTTGCTTTCCTTTAGCCTCCTTCAACAGAATAGTCTATTTTAAAGAGATCTGTATCTGTCAAATGAATGAAAACCACTAGGGCCTTACAGGATGATAATATTGTAAAAGCTACTAAATACAAAGTATAAAGGTCTATATTATGAATATAGGAAAATGATCAGTGTTCAGAAAACCTGAATTATTGTATTTGGAAATAAAATACCTAAAAAACACATGACAAGGACTAAAATGCTGTATGCGGTTTTTCTGGTCCTCTCTACAAAGTATGTATGAACATGTCTTCCACATGCAATTGTCCCACATTTATGTGCAGCAAATAGAGAACACTGGAGTAGAGAAACTCCTATTCCTGTGCACAAATTAGTCTGAAAAATGAGTGAAGGCATTAGTTGTTCTAAACTGAATATATAACCCTTAAATTTATACAGCTGCCTTGCTTAATGTATAAAATCGGCTTTTAATGTAGCTGTTAGCTGAAGTCAGTGGTATTTTGATTCATTCAGGAAGTTAAATATCCATTTCCTTAAATTTCTGTATGTTTACCCAACAGTATAGCTATCGTCTCAAGTTCTTTTTAAAACCATGTATCCTTTATTTCTCTCTTTTTTACTGAATTATTTCAAATGCTGTGCATTGTGAAGTGCACAAACCAAGGAAGACTTCCCCCTCCCTCATATGCTGGAGCTGGTAGGAACTAAGATTTTTGAAAGTCAGTTCTTTGACTGGACGTGATACAGCTGTCTTTTTTGCTATGGTGGCCTCTGACCATTACTGGGAGAAAGGAGATGTGGGCTGAGTTCTTTGCAGTGAAGTTTGCACCAAGGCTAGCTGTCCACATGCATGCAGAACAACTCCAGGCTTGGCTGATGTGTTTTTCTTTCTTCTATATTATTTTGTACAAGGTTGTTCCGGGATGTATATTACTTTGCTTTGTTATGTAGGACAAATGCCTAACCTGGTACAACCCTGGGTCAAGTTTGCTATGCCAACTGGCTTTCGATTCCAATGCTTGAATTAATGGTTCTTTAAATATTGACTGAAGGACTAGTGCAGGAAAGAATATTTAACTCTGTGGAGCAACACGTGATTATCATATGGACACTACCAGCTCAGCTCATCTGTGCATAGAATAAGTCTATATAATGCAGCTAGCACTGACAAGATATGCTTTCAAAGGCAAACTCTAAATCACTTCAGTACAATGAACTAAAAATAAATCTAGTGAATAAATTATAAACCACCTTAAGAAACTATCCTCCTGAAATATGCAGATAAACCTAAAACATACAGATAAAGAATACTTGAATCTTGACACAAATTAGACAAGTGGCAAACGTGTAATATTCATTACATATAATTACGATGACATACTTCTTCCCTGAAGTCTGTAAGCTAGGCATGCATAACAAGACACAAGAAAGAAAGGGTGGGGACAGAAAATATAAACCCAGGAAATGAGCTTTGATAATTCATATATGTCTATGGTGCTACGTTGTTATGGAACAACCGACTTCTTAAATAGTTCCAAGTTTCAGGAGTGCACTGACATGCCATCATTGTCAGCTCCCAGGGAAAACTGTGGTCTCAGGAAAGCGGGAGGTGGATGGCTGAGGCAGGCTGGATATCAGAGTAACTAAAAGAGCGTAGATTTAATACGTGGCTTATTCCCAACTGCCTTTAGTTTGACTGAAGAGTACCTTTTTAATAGATGTGCAAGAACATAGTAATTTATCTTTGCAGACCATCTGGATGAACAGAGCTATGCTGTCATTTAAAACGTTCTTTAAAATCGATTATTATACCAGTAAGTTACATCAGTACAAGGGGATATTGTACTAGTACTGGTAATTACCTGGAGATTTGGTGAAGGAAGAGAAAGCAGCCCAGTTCTTCTCTACCTTGAATTGATTTAAAACAGCCATAACCCATCAAAATGGAGGGTCTTGAAGTGGTGTAAAAGTGATGTAAATAATATGTAAGAACGTGCAGTCACTACTAGCAGCACAAAGGAAATCCATTTTGCTTCTGCCTGTCATTCAAGGGCAGGAAAAACAGAGCAGAACAGACCATTGCAACCAAACTTGTTAAGATAATCACTGTGCAATAACAGAAAACGTGTCCAAACTGAGCTGAAGCAAAGGACGAAAATTAAATATCCACGCTCGAAGGTGCTATAACATCTTGGCAATGTAAGACCCTCCATTTCTGGGAGGCAGGTACGACAGGTAAAAGAGGCGCCTCCCTCCCGCGGGGTTTTCCTCTCTTTACCACAGAAGCGCCCCTGCTCCGCGGGATCCTC
>NW_008825432.1:207047-231680 GCF_000699105.1 Pygoscelis adeliae
GGGTGCCGCGCGGCGAGGAAGCGCCCGCTGAGCCAGCGGTGCGCAGGCCGTCTGATTTCCCCCGAGAAGTTCAGAAAGAAATGCGTTATCGCAAGGCTGAGTCAGGAGAACTGACAGCCAGGAGGAGAAAGCAGCCCTGGAGGGAAATCCCCAAATAGCTGAATTGCAGAAACTTCACCCATCTCGAGCAACCCAGCCTATGGCAGGGAGAGCAGCACCGAGAGAATGGGGAGCGGGGAGAGAAAATTGTCGGCGGGGCGCAGTGGAGATGTGGAAGACCTGCCTCAGCCAAGCACAGCAAGCCTCGGTGCCCTGGGGAGCAGGGAGAGCCTCTGCCACCAAAGAAAGGCACTGCAGAAAGCAAAGTGGCAGGAAGACAGCATTTAGCTCCTGATGCATAAATAAGGGCGATTTGGTGTGAGGGCAGGTTAGCGTTAAACAAACCCATCCCTGAAAGAGGTCTCAAAAAGGGAATGTTTCAATATTAAAAAAATTGCTAGGACACATTTCCTGGCATTGGAGCTGGAGGTAGTGGAAGCTGGGGAAGGGATTCCCACGCTTCAGAGGCATCTGCACTGTTAAGATCCAGGTGCTGTCAGCTGCAGTGGGGATCACGGGTGCCCTAACACACCTAGTAGCCCCATGGCAAAGCTGGAAGCGTATGGAACACCACATGCGTGACATATGCTTAGGAACAAAATAATGACAAGCTCACACATACCTCCTCCGTCCTGCAAGATGGTGGAGAAATACTGGAAGCACAAAACTAGTCCTAAGAGATGTGATTTCCAGGCAAATGAGTATTTTGTTAAGCAATGGGCGATGACAGCATTTTCCAAAGTGGAATTAGGACGGTACACACTTGCTTTCAGTCAGTTTTTCTGGTTTTCAGTGGCTTTAATTTTATAACTACTTTCTGCTTTTTGAAGTATTGCTAAAATATACCACCATTCAACCTCAAAGAGCTTACCTGCTTTTAACATCTGCATTTCTGTGGTTGTGTGCACTTCACAGTAACACAGAGTTATCGGCACACACTTGGGTGTACACCCTGTGACCACAAAACCGCCCCATTCTGTTCCCTCTGCAGGGGGGCAAAGTGCCTGTCCAGCCAGCGCAGACTCCTGCATCTCCCAGTGGGGCATCAGGACATGGAAGGCAAGAAACCACCCAGAAACAAAAGCAGAAATACTTCCCAGCGCCTGAGCAAGAGCATTTGGGTGTGCGCTGAGTACCTCTCCATGACTCTGAAGGGATCATGCCACCGGAATACCGACTAGACTTCAAACAGTGGCCAACATTGGGCTTAGACTACACCACAGGCATTCATTTACTTTATAATAGAGTGAAAAGCTGGCACAGTATACTGTGCTTTACTGCTTTCTTGACAGGGTTACACTGACACTGATAAAAATATCAATCCATTCATCTGAACAGGAAAAACAGCAAACCATCAAAAGAGATCCAGCCTAATCCTTCTTTATGGAGACATGTTCCCTCCCCCCCAGACCTTTACGTGCCCCACCGAATGGGGACAAAAATTTTCGAAACAATGATGACAAAAGTCCTGTATCTGTTTTTATTTAGCAAATACTTAATGAAGTATTTCAGATATTTTGAAGAGGCATTTTTGTTTTCCTGTTTAGCAGACAACTTGCAGAACCTGCTAGTATAAATGTAGTTATCAGTAATTTGATACACCAGAAAACAGTCAATGTAGTTTAAATTTAAACATAAGCATAGAACTGATGCAATGGCCTTAATAAAATCTATGTAAGTATCTATACTAGGTTTCTTCTTAATCTGAAGAAATGGGACTGGCACCCACAGTAAAGACGAACCACGTTTGATTTACACAAAACAGCATTCCGAGATTTCTATTCTGACTGCTAGCCCAAAACACTGCATTTCAGATGATATGCTGTGGGCTCCATAGTTCAAGTTGCTAAAACTAAAGTTGGTACACTACTTGTACCAAAAACATTCTGATAGCAGAGCTGATCGTTGCAGACTATGCTGTAGTACCTATGAAGGACTTTACCAAAGATATCCTCTGAGAAACCAAGCAACAGAAATTGCAACAAAGGACTTATTTCCTTTGCATATTCTGGACTCATTTTGTCACAAAGGGAGAAATAATGTGGGCTTGTGCAGACATAGATAGATTCTGAACTCTCTTCCCAAGACAATTTTCCTCTACTGAACATGTCAATCCTAACTTAGAATTACAGTGGACAGAATAATTTATTATAATTAGCATATTTTTTTCCCAAGGCTGTAGTTACCCAGTATCTGATTTTTTATATTAATTCTTTTTCCAGAACTCTCCTGGAGCAGAGCCATGACTCTACATAAATAATTCTTGGCAAGCAGCACTTCCCACGTACACAGTAGCTTCCCTGTTGTATAATCTATATCCCTAATACAAAAGTTGTTAATTTTCAGTGGACAAAAGCCATGATGCTGTTTTCATATCCCAGTGAACATAACTCTAAAGAGATTATTTCAGATGTTGCACACAAGCACGTTACTAAAATAAGACTGGATTCAGACTCATGGCAAGAATATACGTTTACACATCCAAAACGCGTTACAGGTGAATATTCTCAAATTTGTTGAGAATGCATTCTTCCCGTTAGCACTGCTGCCAGCAAACTTGTTTATTAGAATATTTGCAATGCTATTATATAAAAGGAAGGCAAACACAGCCAAAACAAGTCTATTTTTATGTGATCAAATATTCATGGAAATTTTCTGCTGTTAGTGAAACCCTCTTTATTCTGTTCTGAGAGTATTTTCTAGATCCACATGTATTATTTCTGCCAAGTCACATTGTGTGCGCCTGTAATTCGGCAGTATGGAAGAAGGAGAAGAAAAGTCATGTTTATTTGCACTTTTGGTGTGACTTGGTCAGATCTCCAAGGTAAGGTACCATTCCCCTACAGAGCAGCTTTGTACAAGCAATAAATGTTTACCAGTGACAAATGGTGACAGACCTGACACGTATTTTGATAAATGATTAGATTTTCTAAGCAAAAAACATGTTGCAAAATGTATTCTAGACATCAGCAGCACTCACGATAGACCTATGCAGGAAAGCATTGAAGCTGGAGATGGTGAAAATTAACAAAGTTACTATAAGGTTGCAAAAGCAGCTGGTTTTAGAAGACATGGCAACAGGGAAGATTTGAAGGAGAATGACAATGCTGGAATTCCTTAAGGATCTTGGCACCAATCTTGTGTGAAATGTTCAACAATGATCATTTACAATAATTAGGTCTGTGTGGAGGAAACGTGATGACGGCATAAGTTGATGCAGCGAGGTATGCTGTGATGATGACAGAGCTGGAAGGTATTGCCAAGGCAGGTGAGAACGGGGTCCCGAGTGCAGGACCCAACACTTAGGCTTGTTAAATCTCATAGTTGGCCTTGGCCCATCGATGGGATATCGTACAGAAAGAACTCTGAGAAGAAAAAATTATAAAAGCAGGATGAAATTCAGTAGTTGAAAATGGGAAGTCATGCACACGGGATTAATGACAGCATTCTGCTACAAGATAAAGAACTTTTGTTGGAAGTGATTGAGAAAGAGAAGGACGTGGGTACATCTTAGCCCATGGGAATCATAGAATCATAGAATCGTTTAGGTTGGAAAAGACCCTTAAGATCATTGAATCCAACCATTAATGTAGCACTGCCAAGTCCACCACTAAACCATGTCCCTAAATGCCACATGTACACGTCTTTTCAATACCTCCAGGGATGATGACTCAAGCACTTCCCTGGGCAGCCTGTTCCAATGCTTGATAACCCTTTCGGTGAAGACATTTTTCCTCATGTCCAATCTAAACCTCCCCTGGTGCAACTTGAGGCCATTTCCTCTTGTCCTATCGCTTGTTACTTGGGAGAAGAGACCAACACCCACCTCGCTACAGCCTCCTTTCAGGTAGTTGTAGAGAGCGATGAGGGCTCCCCTGAGCCTCCTTTTCTCCAGGCTAAACAACCCCAGTCCCCTCAGCTGCTCCTCATAAGACTTGTTCTCCAGACCCTTCACCAGCTTCGTTGCCCTTCTCTGGACACACTCCAGCACCTCAATGTCTTTCTTGTAGTGAGGGGCCCAAAACTGAACATAGTATTCGAGGTGCAGCCTCACCAGTGCCGAGTACAGGGGCACGATCACTTCCCTACTCCTGCTGGCCACGCTATTTCTGATACAAGCCAGGATGCTATTGGCCTTCTTGGCCACCTGGGCACACTGCTGGCTCATATTCAGCCGGCTGTAGACCAAAACCCCCAGGTCCTTTTCCGCCAGGCAGCTTTCCAGCCACTCTTCCCCAAGCCTGTAGTGTTGCATGGGGTTGTTGTGGCCCAAGTGCAGGACCCAACACTTGGCCTTGTTGAATCTCATACAGTTGGCCTCGGCCCATCGATCCAGCCTGTCCAGGTCCCTCTGCAGAGCCTTCCTACCCTCGAGCAGACCAACGCTCCCGCCCAACTTGGTGTCGTCTGCAAACTTACTGAGGGTGCACTCGATCCCTTCGTCCAGATCATTGATAAAGATATTAAACAGAACTGGCCCCAGTACGGAGCCCAGGGGAACACCACTTGTGACTGGCCACCAACTGGATTTAACTCCATTCACCACAACTCTTTGGGCCCGGCCATCCAGCCAGTTTTTTACCCAGTGAAGAATATGCCCATCCAAGCCACGAGCAGCCAGTTTCTCTAGGAGAATGCTGTGGGAAACGGTGTCAAAGGTTTTACTGAAGTCTAGGTAGACAACATGCACAGCCTTTCCCTTACCCACCTTGTCAGAGAAGGAGATCTGGTTAGTCAAGCAGGACCTGCCTTTCATAAACCCATGCTGACTGGGCCTGATCACCTGGTTGTCCTGTATGTGCCGCATGATGGTACTCAAGATGATCTGCTCCATAACCTTCCCAGGCACCAGGGTCAGACTGACAGGCCTGTAGTTCCCCGGATTCTCCTTCCAGCCCTTCTTGTAGAGGGGCATCACATTTACTAACTTCCAAGTTAGTCACAGGCATAACACAGTCACAGGCAAACTCAAGGTGGCACCAGGATACACTAGATACAGCATTTCCACCAGAAATAGGGAAGGTCATGCCAGTTTACAATTCCTTATTTGGGATACAATGCATATATGAGTCACCCATGCTCAGAGGGAGTGAAATGGGATAATGAGGGAAATGAGGAGTCTCTGTTATCACCTGATCCTAGAAAAGATTGGCTTTGCACGTTAGTGGAACGGAAGTTGAAGGGAGTTCTCTGCATTGTTCTCTGCAAATGCATCAGAGGGAATACACTTGAACCATCAGACCCATTGGTTTCTGGAACAACCATGGATTATGTTGGGTTAATGTGCTAGCAGAGTACGATACACATAACCACGCCATACCCTTTACTGTGTTGTGTGGCATTCATATGTGAGGAATCATTTGTATGAATAAAGCAGAAACCTAGGAAGAAAATACACATAGCAAAGAATTAATATCTAAGAAATAGAAGAGAAAATGTGCACTCCATCATCCAATGGCAGTTGTAGTGAGTCAGTGACAATGTCATTAAATAACAGCTTCTGACCATTGGTATATGACACCACAGAGCATGTGCACATCTTGCCTGTTACAGCCGTTCCGGTTTCAATGGTAGAACACCTCTGCCCTCTCCCAGCCTCATCCTCCATGTCACCTCTCTGAACAGCATTAACAATGTCTCTCCAGCAGCCTGGGAGGCTCCAGAGCCTTCCTTCTTCCCAGGAAGCAGAAGAGCGAGGCAGCGAAGCCAGGACAGCAGTTTTCCAGCAGAGGGAAGGGTGGCTGTGCCTGCTGGCCATGGAGCCAGGCAGGAGGGTGCCTCAGCAGCAGGGCTTGGGACAGGGTCTCAGGAGGATGGGGGACAGTGGTGCGCAGGAAGCTCTGCACACCTATGCTCTTCACCGCTGTGTGGCTCACTCTTGCCACACTGCTTTTATTTTACCAGGAGAGGCATTTTACCAGAGCTGCTTCATTCTTCAAGAGGCCGTGCTCTGTAAGCACCCCTGCACTCAAGAGAAAAAAATCTGCAATAAACAAGTTACCTTCTCCTTTGCGACGTATTTAAAGTTGTCCAAAACATGAGGATGGGATTCTGAAAATCCACAATCAGGACACAGCCAAAACGTTGGACATTTTTTGGAAAGAGAGCCATGTGGCATGTCCTTCATCCCTGGGATGTCACTCAGCCAATGGAGCTGTCAGCTAGCTAACACAGGACAAATTAACACACATTATAGCCCCAGAAGGTAGCATCCCACACTAATCTCTCCATGGGGGGGTGGGGTTAAGATGACAGCTCACGTACTCCAGTTTGTCACAAAAAGCTCACATTGCAAAAGTAGTGCAAGAATCAGATAGCTGGTAGCAAGTTTGCCCCTCAGAGGTGCGAGAGTGAGAAATGGGTATAATTATGGACTGTAAGTGTTTACAAGAGGCAGGGAATTGCTAACAGCCTTTGCGTGCTCGCAGGGCTGATAGGTAAGCGTTTATACTTCCAGTCAGTAATTACACCCAGTCCTTGCTCTCTTGCCATGAAGAAACTGAGCCACAGCCAGCTCAGATCTCACCACATAAACCAAAATGTATTTTCGAAAAGGTTTGAGACGAAGTGATTAGCAATGTTACTTCTCTAAGCTGCCTTACCTTCTACCTTACCTCTACCCACCTGTAGAGGATGGTGCTGCCTATATTTTTGGATTTGCCCTCTTAGCCTCACAAGGCCCTCCAGTGGTGTGCCATTCATACAATGCAGTCCACGTAGCTTTTGCTGAACAGCTAGGCTGAAGCTTTTTCCAGTCCAATTTTCAGATATCTTTTGGAATAGAGTGGGAGAAGTCCTTAAGGGCAAATTTTCAAATTTTCCTCAACAGTTAAAAAGCCCTCCACATTTGTAAATACGAGCATAGGGATATTAGAGCATTTGGCTTTCCAGGCACACATCATACAAATGTAGTATTCCTGTCAGCATTGTGCATACAGCTACCATTTACAGACCAAGTTAGGCATCAGCCACACAACAAAACATAGGATATAATTTTAGGGAGAGTTTTTGAACCCTTGGCCTAAAAAAGAGCTGATGAATTGGTAAGAGCTTTACAGAAAGCAGTACTAAACAGAAGCTTTCTCAGAGCTTTTAGAAGTCATCCATGTTAGGGAATTCTGTTCCAGATTTCTCTAAACTGGCTTCCTAAAAGCTCCTTGGAAAACCTACTTTTTCCCTTCTTTCTCCATTTATCAGTTACGTATTTTATTCAAACATATTTTTATTGAAGATATGCCATTTTGTTAACACAAAGAGGTTGCAAGCTTGTACCAATATTGGTGATCAGTGAAATGCTTTTCCAACTCCAGGATGTAATTTCCATGGGAAAAGAGGGAAAAAAAAGCATACACCTGAACTGTTTTATCAAAAACTAGAACAAAAGCTAATGTAAAATTCTCAAAAATCATTCCAAACTGCCCTTCTCAGGCAAGCCTCAGCAATCTTTCCAGTTCCCGTCACCACAGCATTCACAAAAAACACTCCACAGGGATTCGGCTTTGCAAACAGATAAAAGAAGCTGAACTAGGTCACTTTTAGCAGCTCACCACCTTGCCAGTGTGTCTTTATATTTAATCACTCAAGTCCCACATCTAACTTCTCACAGCTACAAGAGTTTATTTACATAAAGCCACAAACAGTATCTCCGTCAGTGGTACACGTGAGGCTGTGCCACTCATAAATGACTGAGATGGAGAAGTTGACATGTTTGCTTGAGAATAAGCATCACATAATTATAGATGCTCCCAGGGGAAAAAAATATAAGCCACAGTGATTGAACTGAGCAGCCTCTGCCCCTGTTGTTCAGGAGTCTCTGGGACAAAGCCAAATGAAGTATAATTAATATGCCTGGGAACCCATAAACAAACTAGAGGGGCAGGGTGGGAAGTGGAATTTCTGTGTCCTTTACATGTAGGTTTACCTGAGTTGATAGCTAATAAATACTTTTGGGAGTGCTTATCTGTTGAAAATTATTTTCCTTCTGGAGCAATGTTTCTCTAGAGACAAGTTGTGCCATGCAAGAAGTAGAAGGATCTTCTTTTCTTAAAAGCAGCAGTGCCAAAATTATACTACCACAGACATTTTTTAAGCTAAAGCCAGGGAAGTTTATTATAGACTAAAAACTGAACGTGTCTGAAATGGAGATGTCCTTTGTACAGAAGTCTTCCCAATGGTGGTTATAGCATCTATCAGTGCTGGGGTCATGGGGAGATATTAAGAAGAACAGTACAACACTATATACATATTATAAGGACTAGTGCACAGCACTCAGGTTTACAAGCCAATAAAATATTCATGAAGAATAATCCACAGCTGAACTGGAGCCTAACCAAGTCAAGCTATAACTTTACTTCTTATCCCCATCACATTGCAGAGCAGTTAAGGCTAGAAATAAGTAGATGATAATTTGGAGTAGCTTCCTGTTAAAAGTCATTTAGCCCAGGAAATGCTGTCTTTCCATCCAGGTGAATAGGAAGTATCTTGAGTCATTAGCATGAGACAGCAATCTCCCTAATTTCCCCTCTCCAATTCAAACCCCACTCTTCTCCATGCTCTTGGAGGAAGATCTGCTACAAATTCAGGATCTACTGGAAATGTGATGGGGAGCCTGAATCTGTAAGGAATTAGGTCTGTAAATCCCATTTGGTAAAGCCATACCATTAGGCCCATGAACAGACCCTGCAAAGGGAGGGAAAGTATTTAACACGTACAATTCTGCACATATTTTTTCAAGTCTGACCAGGCAGGCAAAGGGATAGAAATGAGCAAGCTTTTCCTACCTCGTCTCTCACTTTGCTTTTCAAAACAAACCCTGACACCAGCCCTTTCAACAATGTAAAAACTAGTGGGTGAAAAAGTAGCTACTTCATTTCAACCCTGATGTGCAGGCACTTGCCTTTAAATCGTAAAATTTAGATAGCAGATTGGTAATTAATATTATTGCCATGCTACTAATGTTTTACTAATGACACTAGCTGAATATGAGGAAAGTAATAGTGTCCCCCATATTGACTGAAAGTAATATGATCAATTAAATAATTTGCCTAGCAGAAGACTTGCTTTTACAATCTGAGCTAGGATCAAATTCAAAACCAAAACGCATTGTAGTTGAATGACAAGCATTGGTGGTGGGAGAGGGAAGAAACATGGGAATAAAAGACAGCTGAGTGTGTTCTCCATTTTTAGAGTACAGGAATTGTTCCAAATATTCCTTTGAAGTTTGAGATCGGGTGTTGGTTGGCATAAAAGGCCTTCTCACCACAACTGAAACATAAAAGAATTTCATCTTTCAGTGTTACTTATTCCAAGTTTAATTAAACTTCATTCAGCTGTGGTATGGCTTAACTCCCCTGTGTCTCAGCTCTGACAGTAGTATGACAAAAATACCATTGTATCAGCATCAAGCAGAAGACAGTGAAGCAGCATCAAAATTTCAGAAGAAAGGAATAAGGGTGTCTAGTTTGTTGTATTTAACCTGAGAAGTACCAGGATTGATCCTGCATCTACTGAAACTTGTATAATCATTGGTTTAGTGTCAGGGACATGAGTAAAACAAGCTGGTGAAGGACCAAAAACCACTATGGGACCCTAACTATGTTGCATGTCTGGATTGCAAAACTGAAAGCATGAAAATGTTCCAGGGACTGTGAGTACAGGATGAGATTACTAGCCTGCATGCTGGAAACCTCCACCAAGAACTGCCCAAACCTCCCAATAGGGTAGGCAATATCAAATTTTCTACCTGAAGACTAAGGGCAAAGTAAATTTTCTTTATGGTAGCAAAATCTAGATTTGCCAGAATAGCAGAACTGCTGGTTCTGGAAGGAAGGAAATAGGTTTCAAGGGGGTTTGGAGACCGGTGGGTGGAAGGAGTCAGTAATGCTTTAAGGACTGAAGATGGTGACCTAGTAGTCAGTGCAGGTTTGGGGGCTTTGAGAAGTGAGGAGTATCAAATAGAGTAAGGAACTAGAAAAGATCAGTGGGATGTGAAGGGACTGGGAATGGGCTTCTCTCTATGCTCTTTTATGAGCTGCCTCCTTCTTCAATCCCATCGGCCCCACCCTAGCCCTAGCTGCTCCCTCCAGGCCCCCAGAAATGTTGTTTCGGCCTGTGTCATCCCTGCTCCCACCACCTATGAGATGTGTGCCCTTCCCTCTGCAGAAGCTCCCGTTCAGCTGCTGTAGGCCACTGCCACATGAAGACTCAGGAGGGTGATATGAGATGCTAAACATGAAGTCCTTAAACATTGCCAGCCAGGCATTCCTTATAAAGATACTTAATCCTTTTTCTGTCATGGATGTGAGCTACAAATTCAAGGCCTCAGGAAGCAGCTTTGCTGATTCCCAGCAAATCCATGTCTATTTGGCGTAAGAGTCATGGTGGAAACCACAAGGAAGGAGAAGAAGCTGTCCTATTTCTCCACACGTGCATACTGTCACATGTGGAGCAATAGAGCAGCCCCAGCTTGTGTAATGACTGACACCAGTGTCTGCACAATTTCTTCTGTTTCTCAAAATGCAGTGGGGAAGTCAAGATTTATGTGGGCTAAACATCACCCTCCAGAGCTCAGACAAGCAGAGGTTGAAGAAGAATAGAAAGAAAGCAGAGTTAAAGAAAACACTTGCAAACATTTTTACTGGTAGACTGAGTGATGCAGAGAGAATGCACAGAGGAGACAGTGAAAAGCAGGGAAAGGGATCTTCCTCAAAGGTGGGGCGAGAGGAAACAGTGGGGGACCCCCCCAACCCTGACCACCACACACACACACCACAGGAACCAGCTGGAGCAGCCCTTCACCCTATACAGACCAGTACGGAAAGATGGCTAAAAAGACCCTCTAAGTATGCTGAATATGCCCTGTATGCAGAAACAGCGTGTTTCATTGCATGAGTCCAGTGGGCATTCATTTTCAGTGCTTTGTTTTCTGCCACATAACCTAAACAGCTATGGTCTCACCATTCATTGTGCTAGGCTGGTACTGAGGGGACAAGAGCCTGGCAAGACAGTTCAGTGGGCAGCACCACTCCGTGTGCCACTACAGAGTCCAGCCTTAGACCAACAGCAGGGATTTGGGCTACTAACACGATATTACTGCATTTTGCTTCAGCGAGTTCCTCCTGAAGGGTAAGGTCTTCAAGATTCACCCATCAAGTCACCACAGTCTTTCTCTCTTAGATGTATAGCTGTGCAAGACTGAGGAGCACTATTGGAAAATTACGGAGAACTGTTATGTATCTGCACCTTTCCTTTTTAATGTAAACAATGGTTCTTTTCATGCACACAAAAAGTATCCATATATGTCTAAAGAACAAAAAGGAACTCAGAAAATTATGTGCAAGAGCAAAGAAAATAGAAGAAAAACTCTGGAACATTTTCACAGATTACCAATGGCAAACAGCCAATTTACATTATCTGTGCATAAAGAGGTAAAACAGTAGCAAAGGCAGAATAAATAAATAATGGAACATTGCAGAGGAATGAAAACCACCTTTCCTTGTTCAAGCAGCTTGCCAAGGCCAGTCCCACATTTTGTATTCTGGAAGACATGCTCAGCTACTTAAAGCAGCAGTTTTTCCTGAGAAAATGTCTGAATCAATTATTTTTTTGATCATAAACTAAAACTTCTGGCTGGATGCTTCAGTCAGAGGAGAAAAATCAGCATCCTTCATGCTACAGGGCATGATGCCATTCTAAGATGCTATTGTGTATGGGGTGGAACAGTATGCTTATGACATCTGTGGCCTTAAAGTTGAAGGCCTATTTCAGAAGAACAGGTTATTTCCTATGTACTCTCCCAATAGGAATGTTAAGAAGAGAGTTTTGTGGTTATCAAAATTTCATTTGTATCCTGCAGACTCTTGCATCTACTTTCTTAGTAAGTTCCACAGAAACCTATTTAGCTTTAAATTGTGATGTATTGTTCAAAGAAAGTGTATCATATGTTCTTTCCCTTGACCTTAATATCTTCGGTAGAATAGAGAATAGATACTTCATCAAAAATTTGCTTCTCAAGAAATTGAACTAATAAATCAATTATTTGTAAATGTACACCACAATCTCCTTGCAATGAGTAATCTAGCTGTCATGTATTTTGCCATACCAAGCTATCTCATTTACCATTTGCTCAAGTGCACTGAAAAGGAGTGTGACCATACCTTTTAATAAGAATTAACAGTAATATGTTGTCTTTATATTCTGATACTATTTTCCTGTAATGTACATATTCTGTACAAGTAAATGGTGCAGAGACAAAAATATGTATTTCTTGTAAGACAAATTTTCCTATTTCTGGCCCTTTGAGGAATACAAGATGGTAGTTCTCTCACTCAAGAGTAGCTACTTCAGTACTCACGAAGAATTTTTAAAGGCAGTTGAAGAAAGATGGGACTGATCCTTTAATTCATTTCATTCATTCTATTTCATTTGCTTTTCTGATAAATACGACAATTTTCCTACAGTTACTGCATGCACTAATTTCGTGGTCAGCTATGCTTTCTGCAGGCTTTTTGTCTCACTGAGTGTACAGCAAAACTAGCACTTGTTAGAGTAATACATACATAATTGAACATGTTGTTTTCAGTGGTCATTAAGCACCTAAATACCTTTGGCAATTCAAACTAATAACTAAATCTGACACAAGTCTTTGTGCCTACGCCGCACAATGAACGTGGTGCAGAGATCTCCTCCATTACCACACTGATAAACACAGGCTGTGCATGCGTAGCTGCGCAAGCTTGCCAGCACAGGTCCAGATGTAAAGAAGCTGTGCTTACGAGACGTGGTGCTGAACTCAACAGGCTCTGCAGAGAAGACTGCGTGAACACAGCTACCTGCTTCTAGGTCTGAGCTAGCTCTGTACAACTACAAGACCTTTTTTATCCTATCAGTAGCTCTGATATCATGAAAGGAATCAGACCTGTATGTAAAACCAGCTGCAGGGTGTTTGCTTTTCCCATGTTGATACCCTAATGCAGATAGGGAGGAATATATGTGCTGAGGGCTGAAATTTTGATCCTGAAACCTAGCCTCTACTGTTCCCCAACACTGGGCACATTTATCTGTTTGACTCAAAATTCCCCAGGCACCAAGTGCATCTGAGGAGAAAAACTGCTCCAAGTAGCTCTTTGTCTATCTCCTGTTCAACTCCAATGAAGAATCTTCATCAGGTAGCTGTCCTTTAAGGCTTCCAGGCAGGCCTTAAACACACCTCCCACATACCCACCAACTTGGACTCCTCAAAAAATGGAGTGAGATTTTACAAAAAACCCAGAGATTATGTGATTCTGATCTTATAATTAATGGTCCTATATTTAGATTACTTGCCAAACTCCCTTGCCTCAGATGAACAGCCTAACCATGAGGCTAAACAATCGTGCTCTCAGTTTGCCAGCCCAGTTAATCTTGTGTTCTTGCTGCAGAAGGGCATTATTTCAGCAAGAAGGATCTCTCCAAACAAAAATGTCCCATCAACTGATAGTTTGAACACTATCCTGGCTGGAGAGAAGATCAGTGTGTTTTTTAAATGCTTTGGTTGGAAAGAGGAAATGAACTCAGGTCTCCCACTTTTAGACCAAATGTTTTAACTATAAAGCTATTCTATAAATATTGAGTAATGATTTCCCACTTTGTGCTACAAAGAAACAGTGACCTCTGCTCAGTTGATTAAAATCATGGGTAAAGGTGATTACCCACAGGAGGAGGCTCAGGTCTGTGGATCCCAAGATGACAAATGTGAACCAGCTTCAGGGAGCTTCAAGCTACCTTTCCTTCATTACCTTTAGTAAATCCCTAATGAGCTTGCTGGACTTTGAGAACCCCTTTCTGAGGTATCCAGCTTTGCCCACGGGTGACCTACTTCAGAACAAAGCTCCTTCACCATTTTTTCTTTCATACCCTCAGTAGCCCTGTACCACGCTCTGATTATTCAGTAAGGAAGAAAGTCAAAGTGTCTGTTAATTTAAGGGTGCAAGTGTGCCGCAGCAGGTGAGGCTAGAGGCAATCACAGCCAGCATCTGGCCTTTGACAACAGTCAGAAGGTGGCTGTGGGGAAAGAAAGAGCAGACAAAGTGTGTATGGGGCTTCCCGCACATACTCTCCCAGCCCCCAACACTGTGTGGCTTGGGCATTTATTGAAATAGAGCTGTTTTCTATGTACTTAGTAACCTTCGGTGGATTCCCCTTCCATGAGCCTGTCCAGCACCCCTTCAGTAAGGATGCCATATAATATAAACCAAAGTGCTATACGGCTAGTGAACTATGTTCACATGTTTTAAAGAGTACAGAGAGCCCTGCTCTTCAAGTCTGGAGTGATGATGTGCTCATTTCAAGGCACAGCCATCCAGTCTCCTAACTCTGGGCCAAACAAAATCTATGAAATCCAAGCTAAGCTTCTCATACGTTCATTATACTTTCTGCATAAAATGTTTGAGCTGTGTAAGTCTGACACAGATGTGATAAAACTTAAGTGTGTAAGTGCTGGAGGATGTTTTACAAAGCCCAAAAATGAGAGCACTTCTGTTGCTCTCTTCATCTGAAAGCTGTTTACTTGCAAAGCCATTTCTTGCCTTTGGTGGCATATTTGCTCCCTTTAGTCTGCAGTAGTCTAGGGGATTAGCTACAGATAAAACATGTAAGACCTAGACCAAAAGTATTATGATTGGCTTGACATGTTGGTCTATATTCCCTGATGAAAGCCATCATCCTTGATCTTCTCTTGGATTTTCCTAAAACTTTTTCTTTCACATTAGAACTTGAGTAAAACTCAGCTGAAGGTTTCCATCCTTTCAGAGTTAATTATGCATATACCATTTCATTAACAAGATTTGTAAAAATAAACACAGGTCTTAAATGAGAATTTACTTTAGTGAATTCACTCTGATGTATCGTATGGACACAAAATTCTACAACTTAAATGCTGTAGTTTCTGAAGTTATTACTGTAGATGCAGTATCAGAAGGGGTATTTGTTTAAGAGAGATGTTACTATCTTTGACTTTCTTCTGGAACAAACCTTCACATTGAACACCTAAGACATTACCCCATTCGTAAAACATCACTGGGGGTGCCGAAGTAAAGAAGAATGAAGTGCACTCTTAAAAATTAGCTGACTTGCTCTGGAAAAATATATATTAAATCCTCTAAATCAAATCATAGTAACTTTCATGTATTGAGGGTTTTTTTCCATCAAAACTAAACCTTAGAATTCCACAGTCTTTTAAATGATGCTTTCTTAGCAAACCAGCAACATAACACAATAGCATCATTCATATATGTCTGGTACATTTAGCTTAAGCCTCATGTGCGATTGCCTTATTAAATTACCTGGTGCTTTCTGGTATTTTGCTTAGCTTTGCCATAGTAGAGAACCAATGCAGCTGTTCCTTCAGTCTCAAAATTCGTCCTTCTTTTCTTTCTTTTTTAAGCTTTGCTGACTGAAAGCCCGGTGAGTGATACAAAACAGTCCAAACGTTCAGACCAAGATTTTAAGAAACAAGTACCTGAAAATTAGGCCTACAGTTTCACCTACATAACAGGCCTCACTTTTCAAATGTCCAGGAGCAAAGGCATTTGTGATTATCTTTTTTTATGACAACAAAATAAATCTAGGAAACTGATGGCTACAGTGAAAATACATTATTTTCTTCCTCAAAGCAATAAAAACCACAAGTCTTTTTTTTTCCTAAAACATAAAAAGGTTTGAAGAATTATTATAGAAAAATAGTAGCTATTCTGTAAAAACACCATCTACATTACCTAGTAAGAACTTGAATATATTGTCTGCTTTATTTAAATTAATACACGTATCAGCTTTAAGGAGATCTGTAACGGAAGCCATGAAGTCGTCCAGCAACATCCATGAATTTGGCTATCAGAGGCAGGGTGTAGGCAAAGGAATGACCTGCTATCAGGTAAGCAAGTTTATAGATGAACATCACTTCAATTACTACAGAAAACATTGCTAGTGCTTGCCCTAGCGCATGCCACAAGACCTCACATTTCCTACTACACTTCACCACTCAGTTTGTAGTCCCCTGCGCACATGCATGTTGGGGATGCCTGGTGATGCTATTTGTGCTTGCCTGGCTGCACTAAACTTGGACTGTAAGGATACTGTGACCCATTTGCAACCCCACTGCTAGCACAGCAATTGTTCTCACAAGCAGAAAGGGAACACTTCTGACACACCTTTCGCAAAACCTGTGCTTTTTTTACCCTGGAGTGACAAGGCTCAAGTATTTATTTTCTATTTTGCTCCATACTAGCAAGCACAAATTACTTTGCAAGTTTATCTGAATTCCTGGTTGACCAGATGCACAAGGCTTTCCTGGTTGTCAGCCGCATGCCTCTTTCTGTGACTCATTTTGTTTGTATGCTACACGGCTCGCACACTACAAGTTTGTAGGCTGTATTTTACTACAGTATGTATTTTGGCACACTGAGATGCTCCTAAAACAATCACTGTTGTTGGCAGCCAGACACGTGTGCGAACTTCCCCCCTTCCCTCATGCGGTGGCCAAAACGAACAAAGCCCTACACTAGACCCAAAGGACCTCTTGGAGAACAGATGTCCCATGCAGGGCTATCCTGGCTGCCCATAAAAGGCACCTCTTGGCCTGGCGTTTGCCCCCTGCATGGAGGAGCACAACATGTTTGTGTGTTATCCAAACACACAGAAAGTGAGTTAATGCTACTATTATCCCAACAGATGGGCATAACTCCGAGCTTGATCAGAGGCTGTGTTTGGACATAGTTGCTGGCAGTAGTAAGCCCAACTGGGAGAGTCAAAAGGGTCTGTCAGTTTTGAGCTTTCATGCTTCTAGTTAAAGATATGCCCTGCTGCTAATCTTGCTTTTTCCAAACTAGATTAGATTTAAGACATTCAAATGCCTTTCCCATGGCTTCACAAAAGCATTCCTTATCTCAGGCCTGAAACATCAGGCACAACAGTGCCAGGCCAATGTGTGATCATAGCCCCTGGCCCATCTTTTTATTCTTTTCTCCACACATAAGCTCAGCCGGATATGTAGCTGGGATAAGCCTCACTCTTCTCTAGTGACAGGAATTGCAGGCCAGTTAGGCTAATACTTACGTGGATGTGTAAGGCAGCATAAACTTCTTGGTGGCAATCAAATGCCAAGGATGTGCCACACCTCCACAGCTGGCTAGAAAGTGGGATGTAGCAGCATGACAGCAAAATGATAGACACACTTATGACTGTTGACTACTTTGGTGCTACACAATGGACTAATGAGATGCTTGTGATTCAAACTGTTGCCGTGTCTAGATGGCCACCTGCTTTGCTTGAGGTCTCATTCTGCAGCCGTAACACTGCTATGTGTCATTCTCTGACTTCCCACATCCATGGCTGGCCCAGGCAGTCATTTCTGCCAGCCTCAAAGCTACCAGCTCAGAAAGGCTGTAGCTCCCAGCAGAAAGAAAACTGATGGCACTTGACATAGAGCTGTGTGACATAATCTTCCTTTTCTCTCTTAGGGATTTTGTCCATTACTGCTATTTTTACGCATCATTGGATTTTACCTTTGATCTTTTACCAGCAGCAACTGTCCTTAGAGATGATTCATTAATGAAAATCTCTCTGAAGTAAATGTCACTCTTGTTCCTAGTGCATGATAAAAAAGCATTGACTCAGTCACAGAAGCCCCAGCCTACCCACAGGCCCCAGTGACTCGATCCCAAATGACAAATCTGGGAGTCTGTAATCTTCCAGTTCTTTCCAGCTGTTTATGCCTGAATGGCTATTTTCCCTGAAATGTTTGTCATCTTTTCTGTGAAAGTCATCTCCTTTTTAACAGTGTCTTTCTTTTCTTTGAAAGATATTATAGCACAAAATTAAGAGCATGTATATACTTGGAAACATCTCATAGTGACATCAGACTTTTTTTTGCAGAAAGATCTAAGCAGATCTCATTCACTGCAATTAAAATTGCAGCTCAAATGCTTCATGCATCATTAAACTGATTTCAAACAAACCTTCTTTATTTTAAGCAGAGTTTCTCTGTAAATTTACATTAACCATGTGTACATTAGGCAATTTTACTGCTTTCAAAATATACTAGTTGTATTTCAAATTCATTCCCACTAGCATAAACCATTAAGTACTTTCCAAATAAAATCAGCAAACACTGAATCTAGCAATTCTTTCCAGCAAAAACAGCCAAAAAAGCAATAAAAATCTCATGTGTGGATGTAAAATATACATGCTTTTTTCACTTAGTTGTGTTCACTACTGTCTTGATTTTTTTGTAACATCCTATTAAATTACTCAATGGGGAAACTGAACACAGCCATTACTAAAAACAGGGTTTTGTTTTGTGAGAACAGGTCATAAAAGGAAGTCATTAAAATAGTAATGCAGAGTATACACAGGATTTGAGATAAAAACTTACAGAAACTGATAGCAAAAAGGAAGTTAAAATTTCCAGGTACAAAAATTATGGTGTTGAAATTGCTGGTAAAGGAAATGGTTTCCAAACACTCCTAGTCACAACAAAATAACTGCTAAGGTAGGGGGAAAAAACCAAAACCAAGCAAACAGCCATGGAAACAGGCTTACACCCTTTCTAAGTATCAATAAACAAATATTAGGGCCTAGTTTTTGCATGATTTAGTGCATGCTCTGCATTGCAAACATCAGGTGCCTTGTCTGTGCCTGTGCCCTGTGGATGCCCGATACTCACTCATTTCATTTCAGAAAGGGAAGGAAAAAAAGTTGAATTTTGATCTCTGACAGCTGCATGTGAGGCATTTCAGCAGATACTGCAAGGACCTAGGAAACTGGAGGGGGGGAAAAAAAGCTTCAGAGAGTCACAAACACTGTTTGCTGTCACCACTGCAAAGCAATGCTGTAGCATACCCCTGTCGCACCATCAGCCAGACCAGGGGCACATCCGCATGTCGTGCACCTCCCTTCCAGCCAGTCCACATGCCCAGTTGTCACGGCAGAGGAATCAAGGGATGGCAGCTGCAGCTGATGCATAAGCAAGTCTCAAAAAACTGACACAGAATCCAGTTACACCAATGTAGTCAGAAAAAGGGTTACCCTATTTCCAACGGTAATTGAATTGCACGCAGTTACGTATTAGGATTTTGAATTGCACACAGGAATACCTATTAGGAAAGGCCTGCCATTAAACGTTCTGTAATGGTGGGGAGAGGGGCTGGCAGGTAGCTGAGTTAACCTGTAGCTAAGTAGTTTCCAGTTAATAAAAAATTTCCCTTGCTCCTCGTCACTGTTAACACCAACCCCCAAGAGAGCTATCACTTCCATCCAACCACAGGTCTCATCCGTGCTCCTGCAAGAGCAAATACGGCCTGCTCTGTCTGCTAAATAGAGACTTTGAAATAGATCGCTTATGCCCATTTTCATTAAATAAGAACTCAGTTATAGAGGTCATACCCTTTTTCCCCAAATGCTAATCCCCCGGGCTCTTATCACCTTGTTAAATGTTTAATGTTGTGAGCATGCCCTGGTGAAAGCTGGGTCAGGTCAGTGACCTCCCAGGCGGGGGAAGAAGCCAGTTTCGGAGATGTAATGTACATCCCCCAAGGGCTACAGGGGAGGAGGAGGCAAAACAGCTGCTAATCTGCCATAGCAGGGCGACAGCACATTCTCCTGGCACATAATTGTCTGTGATATTCATCTTCATTTTTGCAATTCCTCTCACTTTGTTTTCTCGTGTGTGTGTACATCGTTTGCTAACTTAGTATAGCCCAAGAAAACTAAACAGACAGCTCTACAGAAAATAATGCATCTGCTTTCGGCTATACAGACATGTACAAGTGTGATCCAACTTTTGGCTAATAAATAGGCAAAAACTCACAGAGGCACTGTCAGCACAACCCTGGTTTTGATGCTGAAAGGGACAGAGGATCTTTCAAAGAGCTGGAATTACGCCAGTTTGCATGTTTGGTTTTGGGGTTTTTTCCCTGCAGGAAAGAAACACACAGAAGCTCAGGCAAATCTTGAAGAGATTCCCATTAGCTCAGAGAAACTCTCCTTGTCTCCAGACAATAAACCACTTTCATAAGAGAAACAGGTTCACTCAACAAAGCTGTTTTCAGCCTTCCTTGACTGGGACGTTGTATAAGTGCATAGGGATGAGGTGAAAAGAGTTTTCATTATACTTAAAATTATTCTGCCATTTCACATTAGTTCCTGGCAGACTTTAAGTATTAATTGTGTGAGTTGAAAACTGAGGACTGCCATGCATTACGGTTTGAGGATATCTACAATTAAATGATCCAAAAACTTACCCAAACATGAAACAAAAAGTCAGTGTGAAGGTCCTAATTCATAAACCTTAAGATTGCTTTGTTCTGACAAACATCATCATGAGAAAAATTTGTCCTCTCCTAACAAATTCACTTCCGCACCCCCCCCCCCCCCACAACACCCCCCCCCCCCCCCCCCCCCTCCCAAAGTCCTGAGCAACCGCAGGAATGAGGATATCTGAATATGTTGGTGGAAAGGACAAATCTCTATTTGTGATCATGTATCTATTTCACCCAAATTGATTTTCCCTGACTCTCACTTCTGATTTTCCCACATTTCAACCTTGAAAACCCATCAGAAGTTGTTGCCTTTCCTCATGCCCTGTGCCCATTAATGTCCTTTCTGTGCCAGGAAGACGGCACATCATCTCTACAAGACCCAGAGAATCAGAGAATAACTCAGGCTGGAAAGAATTTTTGGAGGTGACCTGGTCAGATCTCTGCTCAGACCAAGGCCAACTTAACTCAGGTTGCTGAGGGCCATGTTCAGTTGAGTTCTGAGTACCCCCAAGGATGGAGAGTCCACAACCTCACCGGGCAATCTTTGCCAGTGTTTGACCACCTTCATGGTGGGGAAAAAACCAACAACATCTGATCAGAATTTTCCCTGTTGTGACTTGTGCCTGTTGTCCCTTTGCCTAACCCTGCACACCTCGGCTAACGTGAGAGAAAACAAAAAGCCCAGAGCCACACTGCGAGTGAGACTGAAACAGGGCAGCCAAAGGAAGTTAAGGCTGCAGAAGGAATTCTCCCATGAGGAATGTCCAGTCTGGGAAAACCTGCAATGCCTCATCTGAGGCTCATCCGAAGGTTAGGGATTCATATGCCTTTTCCTACTAGTTTCCCAGGGAGTTGTTTACTTTTTTTTTTTTAATAGTCCAACTGCACCTCCTTCTCTGACCTACTGAGAACAAATTATTTGTAACCTTCCTGACACAATGAAAAATGAAGCTATGTTAACTAGAGGCAGTCATTATGTGATGATCACAATATTTACATTGGATTCTTTCATTGACCCTAGTGTCCACTTTGTCAAAGGTACATTAATTACTTGAAACTTGCATCATGTAAGTCAACATGAACATGGAGGTCAAGATAAAGCCTTGAGAATGTTATAATTCTTTCATGTTGCAATGTACTTCCATTCTTGGGAATTACTCTACAACGAACGCATGGTGAGGTAAAAAGCTAAGCTGCAGAAATGTACAATGCCAATAGTAGAGCGTTTTACGAGAAGGCAAGCCAAGTATCTTAGACATAAAGAACTCCATAATGCTATTGTCCAAATAGATCTTCAAGAAAGCAACAGAAGTGATGTTTTAGATGAAGTCTGTGAAACAGTAACCAATTTAAGCACTGGTTAGAAATTGATTTGAAACATTTCTGTCAAAAAAATTGTCCAGATTTCATGCTTGATCTTATATTTCAGACATAGGTAAGGAAGAGCATGTCTGATGTAACAGCTTCTTAACGCAGAGTTCACTCTGCTGGAGGAAACAACCAAATGTACCTTCATTCATAAGAGCATGATAATGCCAGCATAACCAGGTAATGTGACATAAGCTGATCTCACTTTATTGGTATGTTGTATGTAACTGTCACTGAAAAACTCTAGGAAACGGTTTCCTGCACTGAAGCTCAGAGATCTGTTAGCCTCTAATCACTCGCATAGACTGTAACATACATATTGAATAGCCTACCATTAGTCTGGACGTGGTTTAAATGAGAAATCTCAGCTCCGGTGGCACGTCCCGCAGCGGAGCAGTGGGGGATGGCGGCGTACAGGGGGGTTTCCCGAACCGAGGAGACGCCAGGGACGCGGAGAGAGCCGCCATCAGCCGGCAGCAGTCGGGAGCGCGGCTGACGAGAACTGGGCGGGGCCAGGAGCAACGGCGGGAGGGCGCCGGGGAGACCTTACAGCAACCTCCCAGCGCTTAAAGGGAGCCTACAGGAAAGGTGGGGAGGGACTCTTTATCAGGGAGTGTAGTGATAGGACGAGGGCTAACGGTTTTAATCTGAAAGAGGGTAGATTTAGATTAGATATTAGGAAGAAACTCTTTACTGTGAGGGTGGTGAAACACCTCCTGTTTTACAGGCCTTCCCCCTCAATTTGAAGCTAGATGGTTACAGGCCATGCTAGCCCATAAAGTATGAGAAACATAAGACACTCCCTTAGCCATACATTTAATCTATAGTGCTGAGTGCATGGTGAGAAAGAAGGCTGTATCATCTCCAGATGTGGCCAAGCTCCCCTGCAATGTCCCAGGAGAGCTGCAATGCAACAGGCTTATCTCCAGCACAATTTACTTCCTACCAGAAAAGGAGGAAACTGAGAGGCAGTTAATTCAAGCCCAAAGTTACTACTCTCTGAAGTCTCTCGTCACCAAATCTCTTTATTGCCTTTTGTTTAAGGAAGATCACATAGTCATTACGGTGCCCTAAAACATTATTGAAGTGAATTATTTTGCGTAGCAGGAAGATGACCTCAGCCTGGCATCATTGTAGGCAAGAGCTACTTTGGGAGGCAGAAAAGAGGCCGCAGTGGGTCATTACTGTGCTATACAGATACACCAAAGATAAACACCAAGAACAGAAAGAAATATTTAAACTAAAGGAATAAACTAGTAGGGAGAAAGAAAAGGGGAAAACAAACTATCCAGCAATAAAACTGAGGTTGAGAACTCAAAGAAGCAGGCTAACCACAACAGCAATCACAACCTGAGGTGTAACAGGGGCAAAAACAGTGATAATTTTACAGATGGAGCCAGATCAGTTCAGGAGAAGGTATATATCACATAGTTGCCTATGACAGAGGGACGGAACTTGATGGCCAGGGAGAATTTCTTCCAGCTCCCTGTTCCTATGCAGTATCCCTGGTATAAAAAAACATACAAATGCCCATTTGTAAAGGTATCCTCTACTTGCAGGATGCTGCACAGTAGAAGAATGTTCTGCGTGTGGGCTTTAGTCACGGTTGTTAAATACCATTAGAGTGAGTGTGGCCCTTTAATATCAAGGCTTACTGGAACCCAGCTTCTGGATTTTTTCCCTTCAAGCCACTTCCTACCAAGTTCTTCCTGGAAGCGCTCGCATATGTATTCGGGTACCTGTCAGTAATCATAACCTGATTTCCAATCTCAAAAATAAACTTTTATGATTATCGAAGGCTTTTTGATAAGCTGCAGCATAAGAGGGCAATGTGACAAGCAAAGCAAATTGCAACAGAGCCAGAACAAGCACTTGTGAGTCATCTGCACTGCTACTGCTAACATGACAACATTTATTACTAGCACATTACTGAAACCAGTCCTAGTTCCCCAGTTGTTCTGAGGGCAATTTGTTTAAGTAGGAAAGCAGTACATTAGGAATACTGTGGAGAAGGAAAACGCTACACCCTTAAGTTTACAGTATGAGAGGTGGACCAGTCTTTTGAGAGTTGACGGCACATAATGTCTATCTGAAGGGCATAAAACTGTAAGGTAGTTCAACTTACTCATGGGGAGGAGAGAAAGCGTGAAAAATTCAAACAGATCATGCACAATCAGTTGAAATCATGCCACTGTTTTCTGTTGGCCCATGAATCCAATAAAAAGTACAACCAGATGTTTCTTGAAGAATCAAGCCATAAGAAACAGTGTCCTCTCCCCACTCAATGCAGTTATCTTTGTCATTTTACTGCTGACATTGCTCAGTCAAAACTTTCTTTAATATTCCTTTTCTTATTTTGACCTAAACCAAGCCTGACTTCTGGCTACAAGGCTGTGCATCACTTTCCACATCTTTAAAAAGGAGGGAGAACTTAGTTGCTTAAAACAGTTTGAAAACTTGAATTATGCGGGAATCCTGAAGAATTACCAGAACTGCACTTGAGCCAACTTTCCCAGTAGCCAACATTACCCATCCCCAAGGCCCTGGACCTCAACTTGTATGGACATTTTTCCTTTGCAAAACTTCTGTGAAGTTTAGCAAATAAGTGCTTGCAAATTGCATCGAGAATAACCATCTCTCTTCCTCTGCAACGTTGCATCACATACCAAATCTAAAAAATGTATCACTGTGATCATTGAACAAGAATATTTTAAAGATATGAGGCTACCACTGCATTGTTTCAAACTCCCATTACAAGTTACCAAGCTCAAAGAGAAGATGCTAGGCCATGTCAGAAAGGGCAGGATGTTATTCCTAAAGAATGAATAAGAAAAGGTTCAAAGAACCACAGAACCACAGAATGGTTGAGGTTGGA
>NW_008825433.1:0-4777 GCF_000699105.1 Pygoscelis adeliae
GCCATTTTGCCTGGGGCTCCAGCGGCCGCCTCAGCCGCCGGGGAGTCTGGAAGGGGGGCCGTCCCAGAGCCCACTGGGAGTACTCCCACCCACGGCAAAACCACACACCCTGCAGAGCCCACCCTTGGCCCGCAGCATCTTACCATGTGGGGCCCGGCCTGCCCCCCTGTCCTGCCAAGAGGGAACCCGCCACAGTGGGGAGATGGGCTGCTTGGGCCACTCCTGCCTACGTGCGTCCCTCTCATCGCAGGGGCCACCTGTCCTCCTTGGGGCACTCGGTTGCTGCTGAAAATGGATTTTTCGTGCCCTCCCCAGGCACGAGGCCCCACTGGCAGGGGCAGCATCCCTTACCCCTGGCCTCTGCTCCTGGCAAGCTTAGCCTGGAAATCGGACTCCTCACTGGTAGTTTGCAGGCTTGGTTTGTGTGGTTTCACGCCTCATTACAGACTCACCAGCACAGCTGTTTCAGCAACAACTACAATCTTGGCAATGTTAGTGAAAACCCAGGAGAAGATGCAACAGTATTTCAGTGAAGCTTAAGCCTGGTACCAGTGTGTGAGGTGTCTGTAAAGGCAGTGGGTCTGTATTAACATCCTTCAGCAGTCCGAATGGGGTTTATGCCAAGAGTATTTGCTCATAAAATATGCTAAGTGCCAATGAGACTTTGTACATTTTGTAAATAAACAGGTTTCCAGGCATGCTTGATTACAGGTCTCTATTGCAGTTGTTCCTACTTGACTGCAAAGGTCTAAACAGCAAGGAAGCAGAAACGTAGCTAGACTTTAATGAAATAATACTGGCAATTAAAAATACTTAAAATAGATTAGCTCTAGACATTAGATAAAATTTTAGACCAAAAAAAATACCCATATGGCAGCATAAATAAGTATTTCTTTACAAATAGAAACCATGACTACTGCATGCATTCACCACTGAAGAGGGCAGCTGGAGGTACTTACCTGTACAAAACTATTCTTTACAACCGTCATGATAATAGTTCTTTGTGTCAATTTGCCAAGCTGAGTTGTGACCTTCTTTCCATTTACTTTATAACACAAGGTACACGTCACCATCACCTTGGCAAGATACTTACCCTTTCGGGTTTTGCCTCTTGGAGATAGAACATCAGCAATGTTAGGAGATAGAAGTATCACTGTACTTGTGAATTACTGTTCATTGAATCCTAGTTCATGACTTTTGACGTTCTGGATGTTGTTTCAGTTAGGATGAGACGGTGATAACAGACTGATGTATCTCTTGTGCAACACTGTTTACGTACAAAGAATCAGCAAAGTCCCACTTCCTTGTACTGAGCAATAATTAGATGACAGAACATATTTCCAGCCCCCTTTCCACCTAATAATTGCTGCTAGGACCCCACCTTTTTCTCCAGGTAGCCAAGACCTAGACATTCTGTTCTTTTTTATCATGTGTATTAAAATCTCCATCAACATGCAGAAGACAGTTTTTAATCAATCTGCACATGCCTGTTCAGAATATGGTACCCCTTTTATTTCGGCTACCAAATAAGCTCAATTTCTTTTATACTTATCTTAAATAAAAGAAATCCATTAGCCCTCCCAGCTTCAACAGAGCATAATGCAGTCACTAACATGCTTAAATGGCAGCCACCTAATTTCTTTTAGGTGGGTGTTTTGCTGTTGTCACAAGTTAAGCAAAGCTCACCGAACTTACAGTAGTGCCTACAGCATAATTTCTTTTCATCCCTTAGTTTAAACTAAGGGACTAAGTCTTCTGTTTTCAACTTTATAAACAAAAGGAGAGAATTTTGGTCCTTGGCATTTTAACAGAATTTTTACTTTCATGCTATTTTTTTCTCCAACCCACATAGTATCCTTCACAAAGACATTTCATTGCACATTGCATTCAAGAAAATTTTCATTACAATTTACATATTGTCCAGAAAATACCAGAGCTATTAAGTGTCAGTCCAGCAGTTTAATACCTACCTTTTCTCTCACACTCCCACTTGTATGTCCTAAAATACCCTACAAACAGTAAGAGTGAAAATCAGAATACAAACCAGTTCTTGCATTCCGGACCTCTTCAGCACATCCATAATGAGTTTAATTGATTTTGGCACAAAGCAGGTAAAGTTTGAGATGAATGTTTAAACCCGCAACACCCGCAACATGCTCAAAAAGGTCTACTGGAAAAAAAAAACAAACCAGGTAATAACACTAAATGATCCTACTTGGGATTCCTGTATACTCTTTCAGAAAAATAGCTTCTTGTAAGTAAGGACTAATCTGTTTCCCATCACAGCAAGGACTCCCTGTTAGACTCAGAGTTTCTTTAAGGGCACAAATTTATTCAACACAAAATTCAGAAGAAATAGCCCTCAATATAAAACATTTCCACTGAACACTCTAGAATATAGTCTACACAAACCATCTAAGGCACGTGTTTCAAAGGTAACTAGCAGACGCCCACCTCTTTCTTCACCTCCTCTTTCCCAGGAGAGGAAGCCCCTACCAATATCCCAAACTTGTCTGATAACTGCTTGCCCCCGCCCACCAGTCCCTCTGGATTTTAAAGGGGTAGGCTATTTAGCTGCAGTTTTCATCTTATTTTTAATAAGGAAGCATATGTAAAAAAACAACACAGTTAACGTAAAATGAAGGTTACATCGTTAGTCACTGAAAGGAGAGAAAGTAAGCATGAAGTGAAAAGTGCAAGTCTAATGCTACCCCTTTGAGTGTATGTATTATAACATGGTCAAAACGCTCTTTGACTTTAAAACAGACATTTTCAGATATTAATAAACAAATCTGCAATGCTTCTAAGAAATGGCAGGATCATTAAAGGAGTGACAAATACGTTCGATTTCTCCCAGCACTATTAGCAGCATACATTATCTCTAAATAACAGCTGTGCCTCTTAAGGTTAAGTTACCATTCTTTATATTATTATGCAAATACTGGTCGTGACTCGGTGGCTGCTGTTGCCATTTTAGATCTATTAATTTGTAGCATATAAGAGGGCCGGTCATGGACAAGGAGCCCACCGTGCCAGGCAATGAAGTCGCATGGGACAGCCCGGCTCCTGACCTAACTGGGGAGGTTGTGCACACAGTCACGAGGCATCAGTGAGGCAGTATTTGCCTGCACAAAAGGAAGCCTAACCCTTGTGAAGTGTTTCTTGCGAAGAAAAGGGGAATTTTGAAGATGCATTAGTTTTGCAGCTGTGTGCAGGCAGCTCCTCCCAGACAAGCTGGGCAGCATGACACCCGCGGGGCTGCATACGAGAACGTACTGAGTGGGTGATACCACCAGCTGATGGGTGATGGCGGGGCTGACTCTGTTATGCGTGAGAGGCGGTGCCTGAGACAGGCAGAGCTGGGGTGGACTACGGAAGGTCTTGAAAGTGAGGACAAGCATCTCTCATCTGATATGACAGAGTAGGGAGCAAGGGGAGAAATGCAAAGATAGGCATGGCAGCACCGGAGGACCAGCTAGAGCCATATCCTTTGCCGAGGCATTTAGAATGATTATGTGCAGGACAGAGCTGCATTTATTAAGGGCAGGACAAGTGCTTCGGCAGTAAGCACGATTCAAAGTGGCAACAGCTTGGATGAGAGCCTTAGCTGAATGGATGGAGACAGAAAGGCTTGGTGTCAGGAATTATTTATAGAACAAAACTTGCAAGGCTCAGACATGACCTGAATAAGGACACAGGGAGAGGTCTGGACCAAAGATGTCCCCCCAGTTGTAGGCATACGTGAACATTGGCCTAAACAGCAACTGAGAAGCAGCATGATGAAGTGGTCTGGTTTAGCTGAGCTTGAACTGACAGCAAGGCTTATCTGAGCAGGCATCAGAGAGGCGGGCAAGGCTGTGTTTGGAAGGAGGGTTGGTGATTCATCTTGCCCAGTTTTATGTGTCTATGGTGCAGCCATCAGCATCAGAGCCACTCAGCTGGGCTCCCTTTTTAGATAGGGGAGGGAAACAGGTTTTTCCTGGGTACCGTTCGTCTGACCTGCTTTAGATAACTCTGTAAATTAGCTGTAAAGGGAGTCTAGATGGTGTTGCAGGGGGAGGCATCTACCCTGTACCCTTTTATTTTTGGTCAGGTTGATCTCACCTTGAGAGACTCATCTGAATAGAGCACTGGATCTTTAAGTCGCTCAGCAGCTGAATTTATGTTTGCGGTTGGGATTACCCAGAGATAAGGCATAGAAGAGAAGGAGGACAAGGACACAGCTTTATACCACCCACGCTGGAGTCTGGTGAGTGAGATAAAGAGGAACCTCCAAAAGCCATGCTCACTGAGTGAAGGAAGGGAAAGGGGAGGGTCGAGCTGCGAAAGACCGAGGGAATAACATTTCAGGGAGAGAAGCTCAGTTGACTTGTGGCAAGTGCCTGACAGGTGAACAGAGATGGAGGGGAGAGCTGGAGCTGCCTAAGAGGAGGTCATTCAAGGCTCCCACAAAAGCAGTGCTGACTGAATGCAGGGGCAGAGGCCAGGGGAGGGAGAAGGAGCAGTAGAAGGAGGACTCCAGGCTTTCACTGAGCTTACAAAGCAAAGAGAACTAAGGTGCATGTTTGTATTGGGTTTGCATGGCAAGGTTTTGGTATTGGAGGGGCTACACAGGTGGCTTCTGTGAGAAGCTGCTAGAAGCTTCCCCTGTGTCCGTCCAAGATGATGCCACTGGCTCCAAGATGAACCCGCCGCTGGCCAAGGCTGAGCCCATCAGCAACGGTGGGATGGCCTCTGGGATAACGTATTTAAGGTGGGAAAAAAAAAAAACACCTGT
>NW_008825433.1:5132-33799 GCF_000699105.1 Pygoscelis adeliae
GTTGGAGAAGTTCATGGAGAACTGTCTCCCGTGGGAGGGACCCCACACTGGAGCAGGGGAACAGTGTGAGGAGTCCTCCCCCTGCGGAGGAAGGAGCAGCAGAGACAACGTGTGCTAAACTGACTGCAGCCCCCATTCCCCATCCCCCGGCGCCACTCGGGAGGAGGAGGTAGAGCAAAATAGGAGTGAAGTTAAGCCTGGGAAGAAGGGAGGGGTGGGGGGAAGGTGTTTTAAGATTTAGTTTTTATTTCTCATCATCCTACTCTGATCTGATTCGTAATAAATTAAATTAATTTTCCCCGAGTCAAGCCTGTTTTGCCCATGACGGTAATTGGTGAATGATCTCTCCCTGTCTTTATCTCGACCCACAAGCCTTTCATTATATTTTCTCTCCCCTGTGCAGCTGAGGAGGGGAGTGATAGAGCGGCTTTGGTGGGCACCTGGCATCCAGCCAGGGTTAACCCACCACAATGCTGTTTAAAAGAAAGAGAAATGTATAAAAAGTAGTTAGCGGGGGCAGGGGAGGTCGGTTGTTTGTAAACAATAAGAGGATTAACAGGTGCATTTATTGAAATGATAAAGAGCCAGAGAAGGGTGAGCAATTAAAGAGAGAAACTGAGAGTGAGGCAATTAAGGAGATGAGAGAAGGTGGAACCAGGAGCAAGCAGAGGAGTGAGGGGACAAAAACAAGGGAGGGAGTTGTGTGTCTGTGGCACCAGCAAAGAATTAGAGAGAGATAAGTAGAAGTAGATGTGAGACAGCGTGGGGGTGTCCAAAGTCAAAACACTGGAAGAAAGCAGTGAGATCCTGTGCAAATAGAGAAGAAGGAAGGAAGGAAGATGCAGTGAAGAGAGGAGATGCTGCAACTGGAATTGTGTGCAAATTGTATGCAAATTGAAAGTGTTCAGCTAACGATCCTGCCTCAGGCTGCTTGGCGTACAAGATGTCATCAGGTTTCATGCAGTTAAGATTGTTGAAAACCTAGTGGACAAGCTAAATTTGAAAGTTAATGATTGCCAAATCTAACTGTTAGGTCTGGGTAAGGAACAAGTGGACTCGCAGCTGCAGCAGCACAGCAGCTCTGAAATGAGGCCCAAGACCTAGGCGCTAACTCAGCCAGTCACCGCCCGCTACTGTACAGCTGCGGGTACCTGGGCGCCGGGTGCTGATGCACCCATGGGGGTACCCGGCCCTGGCGATACCCCCTCCCCAGAGGACTGGGCAGCCTGGAGCACAGCGCTGGGTGCGGAGAAGGGCTCCAGCACCGCTGCCTTCCCCACTGAGGCAGACCCTCTCCTCTGGGATAGCTGGGGGAAGAGCCCAAAAGCAGTTTTTGAATTACAGGGAGCCAGAGGTGAGGCTCAGGCTCCCTGGTGGAGTCCTGGGCAGCACAACCTTACTTCCAAGTCAATAAGTCAATACCTAATTATGGTGAGACTCGCTAGCCCAGTCTGCTGCTTTGTGCTGCCCTGGCACTGCGGTGCACCTGTCGCCTCAGCGTAACCAGTTGGCATCCACTTTTGCCTTTGTGTTGCATTCGAGCATCTGTGAATCTGCCTCAAAAAGCTGAAATGGCAAGTGATGCATGTTTGATAATATTTTTTTCAAATCATTGTGAAGAGCATACAGTAGCATCCTCTACAAGCACTTCTTAGTTGGTGCTTACAGTCTGAAATTTCCGGTAAGCTGTACCAAAATTAAGCAAATCCTCACATGAAGAAAGCTCTGTGTTAAAATGAAGTTCAGACTGTAAGCATATATCAGGGATATAAAGGTGAAACAAAAAAGAAAATGCTGCAGTGGTGTAATAATTATTTTTAAGCACAGGATTGTTTATAAACACAGGATGCTCAGAGATGTGGTTATAGGTATCCAAATATGTATACATAGATACAACAAGGATACAAGTTTAAAAACAAGAATTAAATACTGCCTTTCAGTAATTACATAGGAGGAACCTACTCGGAAAACATATCCCATGTCTTTAAAGCCAAATATTAAAAATCCTCAGTCACAACAAACAGGAGTTTGGACTGTTTGAGAAGTTTCATTGTGAATTGTTTCAACTGAGAATTTTTTTATTTAGTCTGTTTCGTGGTTTTTAAAAGGCTAATCTTAATTCAATTTTCTGGATTCAGAATGCCTGGTTATGAGATACTAGCAATTAGATTTATACATTTTTTACTCAAGTAATTTATAAATATTCTTAGCTTTTTATTCTACCATATATTTTATTGGGAATAAATATTTTCTATTTTTCCTTTTAAATGTTATTAATTCAATTGTAGGGCATTACTAATATTACACATTAAAAGCATTAATTAGTGCTTTTCAATATCAAAACCAAAGTAATTAGAAAATTAATGAACCAAAAATAGTATAACGGGATCTCTTCTATTCTCCACTAGAACAGCAATAATTTAATATAAAGAGAGGCACTCCAGAATTTCCCTGAGAAAGAGAAAATTAAATGGTGGTTGGAACTGCAGTTGCTAGAGAGTCATGCAGCCATTTAAAAAGAGAGAGAGAGAGAGAGAGAGAAAGTGTCTACATTTCAGTTCAAGCTGAAAAAGGGACCTTAGAAGACCTTGAAAACTGCTTTCTTCAGCAGCACACTGTGTATTGGTTGCATCTTGGTCTCATCTGTAAAAAATGTTACAGCTTGACTGTCAGAGCTACTCCCAGCTGCATTTTATGCATTACAAAGTTCTGTATTACGAAGTTTCGATTTTGGGGTGGTTTTTTTTCCCATTGGGGGCAATTGTTTGAAGCCTAGACATCTTCCTCTTGCTGATTTAAAATGTGTCTTTTCTGTCCTTAAATCAGTTTGGGACAGGAAGGTGCTTTCTGGATCTGATCCGCTGTCACCCCTCTGCTGTGCATGGCAATTGAGGAAGTACTGTAGTTAGCAGGTTTGGTGTGAGCTGTGGCACTGAAAAGACCTGTCTTTGCTCTAACACTTAGTTTGCCTACATGTGTTCCTAACCGAGCAGCAGAAAGATGACAAATGCTGTAAGGTCTGGCTTCAGCGAGGTGAGAACCTCTCAGTACTATTAGTAGCTTGACCAATGCCATTCAGGCTTTTAATTTCATAATTTAGGGACACCATGTCATCTACTTACAATCTACAAAAAGCAGTCACTTAGAAGTGAGGAAATGAGGGATTTCAAATATTTTACGTTGCCCACATAAGCAGTTTTTTGCTCCTCAAGTACATGCATTTCTTCACAATGCAATAACCTTCATGTTAACCCAAAATTAATATTGTTCTGTCAATAGCAAGGCTGAGAAGGAATGCGGATGTACCTTCAAGGGAGATGATTGCTTCTAGAAACAAACTGGTCATAATGACAGGATTTCTCTCACCTAACTTTAGCCATATGAAAGATGAGTATCTAGTGTGCCCAAAAGACTGTTCTTCTTCAGCTATGCTGACTGATCCATAAGTCAGATTTCCCTTGCTTTACAACCCTGCAGTGCCCTGGACCTTACACCCTCCCGCCTACAGCACCACTGCCAATAAATTAAAGAAGTCATCTGGGCTCCCTGTGTAGCTGGAGGAAAGAGTATGCGGTTCAGGAGACGTTGTTTGTCCCATCGCAGGAGAGGCACCTGGGTGGGTCAGCACAAATGTCCCTCTGGGGTGCCTGATTATCCCTCTAACATTAGAGGAAACCTAGACAAATTGCAGGGAAGGGTGCTTCATTTTTAGATAGCAACCGATGGCTGGGAGGAATCACTCTGTTCATCAAGGGTTGGGAAGCTGCTGCTACTACACCTTGTTTAGTGCTTGGCCAATTAAATCTTAAAGCGAACTTCTCCCATATGTTGCGCTTGTTAGACAGCTCTAAGACCTTCCAATTATCCATACTGATCATGAAAAGAAAGGCACAATAACTCCCCAGGCACAGGAGTCTCTAATTATATATTGCACTTCTTTATAGGGAAATTCATGGCCCACATTTGCTTACCCTTCCTTTTATGTTTCTTTTTATGTTTTTGCAGGTGAAGGTAGGTGGTTGCTTCAATGTGTCTAAAATGACCAACATATCAAAACAAACTAAGGGTAAGCTGTGCTAATGTGGACATACCTTACACCAGTTAATTAAGAGCAGCCAGTTTCTTTCTTTTCAGTTTTTTGTTAGCTGATCACACAAGAAATTCCCAAGTTCTCCAGCAGCGTTTCATTTGCCCAGCCTTTTTGGTAACTGATGTCCCTCATTGTGCAACATGAAGGTCACACAACGAAACTGCCCACCAGTCAACAAAGTGGGATGTTCATATTCTGGTAGTAGCACTTGGTCTGCATTGCACATCTTGAGAAAACTGGGGTTATACTTGCTGGTGTAAACAACAGATACTCCTTTACATAGGAAAGGAATAGAAGTTCCTGCATAGCATGTGTGCAATGTGGCTGAATTGTACTGTTCGAGCGCAGTGGGTTTTATGCCTACAGTTTTGTTGATAAATCTCAATGGTCATTAGTCCAAAATCAAGCTTTTCCCACAAAATAAATAGGAGAATTTATTCAGATCTGAAGTTGCATTTCTGGTCTCTCTTACAGCTTTGACAAACCCCCATCACCTTTCATATTGAAACAAAGGAATAATGAGTTTGTACATTTGGAATAAAAGAAATTAATCCTAAAGAGTAAGGTCTTAAAATCTAACTTTGAAGTACAGTTTCCCCGTGATTTCTGGTGCAGAGGGATTTTTTTAACTCCGTTTATGCAGCACAATAGCAACAGGCAGTGCACTGGAACTGAGAAGTGGGTTGTTATGCTGAGGCGCTGCAAACTAGCCTGTAGATGCTTTCTGAGGTCTAAAATAAAAACACTCCAATAATTAAGAGGTGGGTTGTTTCATTGACACCAAAATCACTCTGCTGACTACAGTTCATTATCACAGTGCAAATACTGCATGTGTAAGGTGGTTTATACCATGCTCAAATTTGGAGTGCCCTAATTTAACATAGCTTGAGCTGGGAAGGGATCAATTTGACATTGTTGGTATTAGGCATTTTCCTTAGTGGTTATAGTCTCCGCATGTGACCTTAGGTCAAAAGACCAAAAGGTGTAAACTAGAAAACTTGGAGGCAATCAAATCCAAACTTACGTAGCGAAAACCCGAATGCTGGAAAATAAAACCTGGAAAAGGAAAATAAATCAGACTGGCTTCTTTTCATAGGGAATGTGGTCATATATGTTGAAACAACTGTCACGTACAGATTTTTAAAAAGCTTGCAGTATCTGGCAGTTCCTCTCTAAGCAGACAAAGCAAATTACAGAAGTTCCTCATGGCCGTGTGCAGGGGAGCGCAGGATATCCGTGTTTCCTCAAACCGTCTGCAACAGTCCAGCTCTTGAAAATATTTGAGAGAAAGTCATTTCCCTGTGCAGGTGAGGTTTAATGACAGTATGCCCAGTTGTGTGAGAAGCACTGCTGAGTGTGAGCGACTAATACATTTGCCTGCACAGCAACAGCAATGTCTAATTTACGGCTGTGTGAGCTGTCTGAGTAGCTCAGCCCTGCAGCCTTTTATTCTGCCAGATGCTGATCACCTCCTGAGAGGTGCTAAGACACTTCATTTGTCAATAGGTGCTTGGCACCTTGCAGAAAGTGATCAGCACCTTGTTGGGTTTGACCCACGAGTACTGAAGAATAAAGGTTATCCATCCTCTTGCGTACAGAGACAGATAACACAAAGCCGGTGCCCTTGAAAGAGCCACTGTGACCTCTGGTGTGAGCAATTTAGAGGAGGAGGTGACCTCTGGTGTGAGCAATTTAGAGGAGGAGATATCACTCAGTCTGCTGAATCTGGTCATTAGCTGCTGGAATAAAGATTCACTGTGAATAAATAGTCCTTTTAGCTTCTCCTACTCCCCCATTTCAAAGCTAGAAAGTATTTTTCTGGAAGTGGCATAATGGAAATGAACTGAGTGCCACCAGCTTGAGGGTCTCCCTGGGCAGTCTCAGGCATGGGGCAATGCCCAGCTGGGCTCTGAGGAAGGCTGTGGAGGTTAGCCCCCATGCTTCACCCTCCTGCCTGGCTGCCCCCGCCTGCATGCATGGGTTGGTTTGTGCTGGGATCATGTCCCTGGCATGGCTGGGGCAGCTCCCAGCACTGGCACTACCTGACCTGTATCAGACTTTGCTTCTTTGCTTGGGGCTCCCAGGAGCTTTCTGGGGGCAGGTCTTTTCCCTGCCAGAGAGCCCCAGCTTGTCTATAGCACCAACTCTGTTGAAACACATCACCTGAGGCGGGGATCAGCTGGATTGTCTCCCCATCTCCACTAGAAACTATACCAGCAGCTTGTACCACGCTAATTAAACAAGTCATGCAGCTTCCAGGAACAAAATGGGTGCTGATGTCCTACAAGAAGCATTTAAAATGAGTTTGTTTGCTGACTTGTGTTGCTGTTCCTTTGCTGATTATAAGAAAATATTTCTTTTAAGTGAGGAAACAAACAGTTATATTTACTATTTTCTCTCTCATACTAGCAAACGTTTCTGCTGCAGGTTGTATGGCTTTCAGCATCAGCCAGTGGGAAAAACGTGGGGTTACCTGAAAAAATGCTGACAAAGTAATTTATTTTCTTGTTTCTTTGCCCTCTCCTTACACTCTAAGCCTCAAACAGTGGATGAATCCAGGAATTATTTCAACAGCTCAATAGGGATGCAGGGCAGGGTGCTGCCTCCCTGCCACCAGTGTCTCCAGCAGAGCCAGCTCCTCCTTTTGGGTGCCACCGCATGCAGCATGACTGCATGGGACCGGCCATGCTGCAGCACCCGTGGCTGGCACCCTGGTGCCAGGTAACTACATGGTATTTAACTTCTTCCCGTGGAGGGTTATTTCCATTCAGAATTTCATAGGATTCAGAAAAGGACTGAACATGTAAAGGCTAGCAGGGATTTCCAGAGCAAGGAAAAAAAGCCAGTACTTGTGTCCTGTTAGACACATCACCAGTTATGTGATCCACAACTGGTTGTGAGCAAGTTGTATGATTTCACTTACAATCATTTATATTATACAGTATTGTCTAAACCAGCACCAGTCAGTGAGAGGACTCCGGTCGGGGATCTCACTGAAAGCAAGTTTTGCCTGATTTCGCTGACTTGTCCTGCAGTCCTAGAGGAGATCCCAGATTTCTCTGCAGTCTCCCAGTCACTTCAGTGTGCCCCTGGCTCTGCTGCTGCTAGCAAACAGGCTGCTGAGCCCTTCAATTTGTTTGGATGTACCTAGCTAAAAAAACTAAGTTCAACAAGTTTGGTCTAGATGCAGTGGCTGAGATCAGAGTCCTGTTTTATTAGCCTTCATATAAAGACAGGATTATACTCAGCCTGTCTCACAAAGTGCTTGCAACTTGACAAACTGGAAGGGAAACAGCTATAAATGAGAAATGCCTTGCCAAAATTCATGCAACTGATCAAATGCTGAGCCAGAAACATTAGCCAGGTATCCCAGTTCCTGCCATCACTTGTTTGAGTAGACCTGCTTCGAACTGGGTAGCAGGTGGATCTGTGTATTTATTCATACCACTGCCTGCTGCCTCTTAAGAAATATGCTCAAAAAATTACACTGCTAAATTAAATATGCTTTGGAGGAATTGCTGGCCCCTGGCTGAGCAGCACTTCAGCCAAGGAACAGCTCCAGCAGCAGCTGCTCATTCTGGATGATTAACATCACCTTCCTTGAATTTTGCAAAGCTAACAGCATATGAGGACCTACCGAAGGGCCAGATGGCACCATTGACTTCTAGTCCACATTCACCCTTGATTTCAACAGAGAATTCTACCTAAAAATAATCGCTGTGACTTGGCCCTGGCTTTGGAGAATAAAGATGCATAGATTTTTCAAGCTATAAGAGGCTAGTTCAGTATTCTAATCCCTCTTTCTGCATGAGAACAAATCACTGGATTTTACCTAGGCATTTCCGCATCAAGATCATGACTTTTGGTCGAATGACAAATTATACTGCTACAGAATGCATGCTAGCTAAGCACCTCTCACTTCAGCTGGAATTAAACCGTGGAAGTCCTTCTCCCCAGCCCCTGCCCTTCTGAGTGAATGTGGTTTGTCCCAAAGTATCACAAATTATTTTAGCTCCTTGCATATGTGACAGATTCTAGCTGCTCTGCACCTTCCACTTTATTAATCAAAATCAGCTCCCTGTGAAGGAGGATTAGGTCTAGAATTTGCTTTTGACTGCATTGCCCATTAGGTCTGCCAGAAAAAATGTACCGCTGTAACTCAAGAAACATAACCCTGGAGACTGATACACTGGATCCCTGGCATGCACTTAGAATTATGTACTTAAGAGTTCTGATGTGGTTAATCCACTGCATTTTTAATAAGGGAATTCAAAGTCCTTAATACTAGTCTATCTCTTTTAAGACTATTTTGTAGTAAGCTGATCCAAATTGTTTCACCTCAGCCTGAAGCCTTTTTGGACAGTACCAGGATATAGCGCAATGTACCAGTGAGATAGACAGAGGGACAAAAGTGAGGTCCTCAGAATCAAAAGGAGAGAAACAAAGAACCGAACTGTGGAGGTTACATACGGTGTTAAAGCCCCACAGCCAACTGAGGGAAATCAGGGGTGATGCTGAAAACAGTAACTGAGCAGCTTGGCTGCAAAAAAAGAAGAAAAATCAGAACTCAGGGGTTGCCTGTACTGAGAAGGTGATTTTTCTTCTGTGATAGGGATTGGGTTTGCTCAGCAAAGGTTTAGCTGCCCTGTAGGGCTAGCGCTACATGGGTTGCTGGTTGCTGTACTACCCAGGCTGCCTTGACAGAGCTTCCCCTGAGAAAACTGTTCTTGTGGCCACAACATTGAACAATTATAAGAAAAAGCTGTGTGCACCACCAAAATGATGGTGTTTCCATCTACTTCATCAGCTCAGGTAAGGAGATGTCATATTTCTGAACCAGACAGAGCTTGCAAGTGTCTGCCAGCAGCAGAGAGCAGAGCAGGCGAGCAGCCATGCGCAGGGGAGCCCCACTGTGCCAATTAATTGTCACAAGGCAGGCATTTTCTCATGGCTCAATGTAGGACAAATAAATAAAGTTTCTATCAAGAAAGCGACTTGCTGCCAAGAGGGAGAAGGAGTGCAGTTGTTGATACAGCAACAGAAAAGGACTTGTAGGAAATCTGAGGCAGCATCCCGACGAGTGACAAGCAGTGATAATTTCTTCTGCTGCTGCCCTTCTCCCTAGGTTAATGAAAGGGATAGGTGTGGTTTCAGGACCATTACATCTTCATGTGGCCAGATTATTCTTTTTACTTATTTGGGTGCCAACCATGGGAAACAAGTTCGATTCATTGCACAACTTTTACCATTTGGGGCATTTTTGTGTTTGGTCTGTTATAAAATTCTGTATGGGATGAGCATCAATAAGGCAAAAATTACACTTGTCAGAGGCAACAGCTGTTATACTTGTGCTTGAAGAGGAAGAAAGAAAGTCTTTTTGCGATGACTGCCAACAACTTCTTCATGCTTTTTGGATAAGAGTGAAACAGCAGCTGGTACAGACACATGTTCCTCTCCCTCCCCATCTTGCATTATTAGCAACTGTTAGTGCAAGTCAAAATGATAGTCATTTACTGGTAATAAGTAATTTTATCTGAAAATAGTTAATTCCCTACATGTGTGAACACGTTTTCACATGGAAAGATACAAATTAGTTATGGTAATTTTATTGAAGTAAATGGGGTTTTAGGCTGTTTGGACCGAAACTTGTGCAGCACCTGATGTTTATGGCTATAGCAATAAAACAATCATGGTATTTTCATCAAATCATTTGAATGAGAGGTTAGAAACTTGTAATGCACTGTCTGAGAAATTAGTAACATGACAACACTCTGCATTAAGCAATTGCAGCATTGCAGTTGGTAGGAAGTGAGACTGTCGACATATCCTCAGACTGAGGGACAAAAACATCACCAAAACACACTTCGCTGCGATTGAAAAATCCTTCTGGTGAAGAGAAATAAAAGACAATACCAAATGGTTTCAAACCCAGCATCAAGAGCAGGTCACACGCAGTGCTTGGCCCGACTCAGGCAACGTGCTATTGATGAGCTGCTCCTCCAGCCACCTGCCTTCTTCACTCCTTGATCCTCAGAGAGGAACAGGCCCAAAACACCTTTGCTTTCACCATTTCCACTCAGGGTAGTCTATCATTGCTTCTGTTATCTTCCTCAACTCAAGGAAGAAGGGGGGCAAATAAATCCGTGTCCTATCTTGGGTGCATTTTTTTTTTTCCAGGGGAAGGAGTCTGCTTTATTCTTTGAGCTCTTCTGAATATGTTTCTTAGCCCTTCCTGCCATTTCCCATGGCAGCAGCCGGGCAACACATTTTCATACAGAAGGACTGTCTCCAGCAGGATGGGGAGGGCATTGCATCCACTTCAGGAGAGTGAGCGTGCACCTGGTTCTCACAACAGCTTACCTGTGACAGCTCTGGCTGGAGCCTGGTACCAAGAGCTGCTTCTTGCAAGGATCAGCTGCTAAAGCTGAGCAGTTCTCCAGGCTGGACAAAGCCTCCACAGGAAGTCCTTCCAACTCCCACAGAGATCCCTTGAGCAGGTGTCATGTGTGGTCACCATGGTGCATTAATCAGACACAGGACTATGATGAGTCCCCAGTGCGATACAGACATGAAACAAGGTAAATATAGTTGTTGGATGTGTCAGGCCAGGCATTTGCAGTAGGCTTTGGTGCTATCGCATAAAGGCAGAGGTTGGGCCCTTGCCTGCAATCCCGTGACTAAGCCTGGTCACTCGTGTTCAGGGAAGATTAAGTCAGATGGAAACAGGTGAATATTTGGGACATTTTTTGGCAGAGAATGTGCTAAAAGGTGCCAAGAAGAAGTCACTGCATCCTTTGCCGGGGTTGCTAGTGAGGAGGGAGCTGGAGCCTCTCCAGCCCCACCACTGCCTGAGTCGACCATACCAGCCCTGTGATATAAGGCTGCAGCGGGCCTGTGAGCCAGCTCCACCTCTGAGTCATCGCCCTGTCTCCAGCATGGCCGTGAGTCATCCCTCCTTGGCTGTTCCTCCTCTCAGAGTTTCAGCATGGCAGAAAACCCCAGACAAAAGTGTGTTGGGTAGAGGAAGCGTGGTGCTCTCCTCAGAAACTGTCACACGCTCGCTACCCTCCTGGGGGATGACCAGGCAGACCCGCTGCTGCAGTTAAGATCTTTCCCTCTCTGTAACGTACTAATTGCCCAGGGCATCTGGCATAATCAAAACCATCCCTTTAATTTACTCAAATTCCAGTTTACACAGTTCCCAGTCGCTGCTTCACCCAGGGGAGCAGGGATGGCTGGGGCTGGCAAAGAGCTCATTATGTCCTCTGCGCAGCAGCAGTGACACAGAGTCAGTAGACCTCAGACAAGATGGGCTCACAGCTAGAAAAACTGAGGAAACATGGTGCTATGGCACCGACTGCCCCAAAAAGCCAGGGCTTGGCCAGAAGGTGTGGATCAGTTTCACTGAACATTGGTTGCAAATTAATGATAACAATTAGTTAGATGTAACCAGATGATGTCTGGATTACAAGAACAGAAGAAATCTAGCCAATGGGTAAGTTTGGGGCAGCATCAGAACCCACCTTATCTTATAAAGGAAGCCCAATTAGTAAACTTTTTCTTGGTAGCCTTTCTAGCCAGGCGTCAATCATCCAGTCTGGGATAAGTCAGAGATAGACTGGGTCTAAACAGAGCCCTGGCCAACAGAGATTCCCAGGGCAGCATCGACCACTAGCATCATCCCACTTCAGGGAACATAACACCATGCTCAGAGCAAGGATGATGCCCTGAACACACAGAGCTGTCCACTGCTACCCATCCAAGCTGATGTTAAAGGTGCTCCTTAATCCTTAGCCTGAAGAGCTAATTCTGGGGGTGACTTCTCTGGGCAGGGAGCACTGGCCCTACCGTTGCCTTCACACCATCCTGAACTCCCTCCTCAAAGTCCCCAGTCACGCGCATGTAGCTTTCCTGTTTCTTACTGTCATTGAACCTTATATGGTGCTCCTCGTCTGACCTGGGCTGACCTCCCAAGCAAGCCGATCCTGCCATGGACCCTCTGCCCTAGTCCAGGAGCTGACCCTTTTGTCCCTCCCAGGGGGTACAAGGAAGTTGCCCCTGTGTTCGCCTCCTCTATGACCTGCTGAAGGGTGGAAATTAAGCTCTCTTCTGGTCTCTTTCAACTTCATTTGCTTTTAGAGCAGGAAACTCCGTTAGTTTTCTTTCCTCCACAGGCTTATATTCACATCCTGAGATTGTAGGCTGCATGCTGGATAGGTGCATAACGGAAGTTATGCAGGATACAGGCTTGCATCTCCCAGGGTGGCAAAATCCCAGCTTCAGCATCCCAGAGAGCCTGAAGCTCAAATCCTCCAAATGGAGGGCAAATGCTGAGATCCATTTTAAAGGCAGCAGAGGAAAAGCCCAAGAGGGGTGGCAAGAGATGGCAGGGCATCAACCCCACAGAGCCAAGCCACAGCTCAGGGACTGCCAGCTCAGGTGGGGTCTGAAGGGTGATGCTGGACTTGCTGACACAGACCCAAACAACACACGACACATTTCAGAAGACTTCAGAAACCTTGGAGGGGATTGAAGGAGAGGAAACTCTTCACGGAGGTTGTTCTTGGCACATGAAGAAGAGAAAACCAATGCAAACCTTAAGTTAATCAAATGGGATCAAATGGTGCAAGGTTTTGCCATCACGGGATGCTGAGGGAGGAAGAGCTGTGTGGATTGGCCTCCACCCTGCCAGAAGGGCAGATACTCTCAGCTGGGCTGCAGGAGTGGCAGTCTCTACTTGAGCTGGTGGCTAAACCAGATTGGAAAGCGTCACTCTGATAACAAAAAGAAGGGAAAGGCATAGGGGTACAAACTCAGTCTATTCTACTCCCCCTTGTAGGTAACGCACTGAGAGCCCAAGACCTAGGCAGAGAAGAAATTCTGAAACTACCTGTGAAACAGCATCTCAGTCAGAAACAGGGGAAAATGGCAATATTGCTTTATGTAAAGAAACTTGCCTGAGTTGCTATGGCTAACACATGGCTGGATGCTGGGTAGGAACAGTGCTGAAAATCACTGGCTACAGGCCACTAATACATGTGAACAGAGAAAACGTGGGTGAAACCAGAGCCTTGCTGAAGTCAGGAAGAATTTTGCCATTTGATGTACTGCAAAGTGTCAGTTGCCAAGCCTGAGTTCAGCCAATGTTATTAGCACAGCTCCAGGACGTCCATCTCAGTTTTGGGACAGTCACCACGTTTTGCTGTTTATGACTTTGTCTACAGATATACTAATAACCACTTGGGCTCAGGCTCTAGCTTGCTGGCTGTGAAGCTGTATCACATGTAAGAGGACTGCCTGACATAGCTCAGTTAACACCCCCAGAAACATTTCTCAGTGTGCAAGGCTGCCAGGACACGTGAGGGTAAGGTTTCACCCCGCTGCACGGAAGGCAGGATTACTATGTTCAGTGCTGAAATACACATTTTCCTATTTACTACCAGAGTGCCAGTTCTAAATTCCCAGCAGAGGGAAAAGAGGATTTAGACCAGGTGGTTCCATTGATGCAAACGTATTTTAATTCCTCCAGATCAGCTTTTTATCCCAAGAGTGATGTTTGCTGATATTTTAAAATTGTCTGTAGGCCTGCCGGAGCCAGCTTCCCACGTCTCTTCCAACCTTAATGATTCTATGACTCTATGATTCTATGATCTCTAGAAATCCACCGTGAATGGCATTTTCTTGGTTTCCTCTACTTGAATGCCTTCCAAGTTTGTAATTGGTGAAAGGACAGGTTTTCTGTTCCTGTCAAGATCTGAAACACAGATTTTCTGGTCAAATGGCAGAGATACTATTTTGGCAGAGGCAGATTTCCAAATCATCTGCAAGCTGCTCTCTTGCTGGGGAGACGGGAGTCATTTCAGGAGTTTCCATCACAGAAAACAGATTCACTCAGGGCTGCGCGTGTGTACCTAGCCACGCTGGGCGAGGAGGGCTTTGCTCTGGTGTAACATCCCGAGCTGCGGCAGTCCCCTATTAGGGAGGACAAGGATGAGAAAAATGAGGATGAGGATGTGGATGAGGAGGAGTCAAGGTCAGGTTGGATGGGGCTCTGAGCAACCTGATCTAGTTGAAGATGTCCCTGCCCATAGCAGGGGCATTGGACTAGATGACCTTTAGAGGTCCCTTCCAACCCAAACTATTCTATGATTCTATGACTCTCCCGGGGTTACCGGAGAGCTGAGTCCCCTTCACAGGTGTGATACCCAGTGTCCTGTGCGCAGGGGGAGCCCGTGGCCAGCTCCCAAGGTGGGCACAGCATGGGGGCACAGAGGGCTCATGGAGCTGCTCCACCTCTCATCACTTGGCTGGGCAGGGGAAACCCACTCCACCCAGACTCAGTTCAAGCCCAAGCAAGGCTGCTGTGAACCCAGTAAAATGAACCCCTCAGCAGCCTCCTCATCTTTTACCACACAGCGTAAAAATGCAATACATCCCCATGGAGTGAAGGGCCTTTCCTCGTGGCAGCAACATTTCAGGGTGAAAAAAATTCAGCCCAAACAAACATGATGTGTTTGGTATGGTAGGGAAGTGTGGCCGTGACAATATTATGTGTAATCTCACATGGCAGACTTGGGAAAAGTAGGCAAGTAGACTGGAAAGCAACCTGGCAGGCGCCTGTGATGCTGGAGTTGATATGAGAAGTGTTCAAATAGGATAACTCAGGTTCTGGGAATGACACTGCAGGTCAGAGGGCCCAAACACAGCTGTCTCCTGCCTGGCCATGAGCAACACATATGCCAGTAATGGATGGATGTGGGCTCGCTGGGGTGTACTTCTAGTATCCCTGTCTCCTATGTGGTATTGTAGGCTTCCAGCTTGGGTGTTGTGAATCACTGCCTGGAGGAGCTAATGTCTCCACTGTCTCTGCTGGGGGGGGAGAAGCTGAAAGGCATGGTGGTGGGATTATTCCAAATATCGCATCAGTTAAGCTCAGTCTGTTCTCTTCTGAATATGCAAAGGAACTAACTTAATGAACTTCTGAAAACTGGGTCTTTTTCTTTTACCTTTTAGACTTACAGCACTAAAGACAGGTTCATTGGAAAGGCACTTGTAACTTGTGGTAACATAAACCAGAACCAGACCTGAACGTCTTCCTTTACTTTTCCAGGTGTTACCATTAGGCACTTTTTGATGTCTGCCCACTGACTTTGCTCCCACAGAGATCAAACTTGCTACCTCTGTTTGTAGTGAATGATGGCATATGCTTGAGCAGCTCAGTGGCCATCAATGCCTTTACTCACAGAGTGTGGTACTACTCATGAGGAACCGGTAGGCCCTGGCCCTGAATTAGTATCAGATGTTTGTGTTTCCTAGATCACGTTACCCATGCAGGGACAGCAGTGCTTGGGTTTGAGAGGAGGCGTCTCTAGAAAAGCCTGCTCTGAGAAATCAGACTGGTTCAGGAGGACCCCAGAGGTGACAGAAGTGAGGATGTGAGGCTTCCAGGACTATGCTTGGATTTAAATGAGACCCTATGGTGATTTGCATTAAAAAGGATTTTGTTAATTTGACGAGTGACTCAAATACAAGCAGGCAATCCCTCTGCTGACAGCAAATGATCCTAAGATTCAATGGGTAACATGTATTAGCCTTTTTCTGTGACGAAATGTCACAGAAATATCTCCTTAAGGTGTATTTCAGTGCATTTGGATACCTTATATGTCTTTAGAATATTTTGCAATATTATAATAACTCCGTCTCCCAAGAATATGCAACAGGCTGTATCTTATTTGTGTATATTGGTATCTACAGGCCTCAGCTGAGTTTGGGACTGCTTTGCCAAGTACTATGAAAACAAATCCTGGCCTTCAAGCCATTTCCAGACACAAGCAACCCCAAAAGTGGTGAGTAACTTGCTGAAAGTCGTCAGTCAATCAGTGACACCATCAAAAGTACAAAACAGATATTCCTGAGCCCAAACCATTAGAGCACTCTACCTACCTAGGGAGAGTTCCTCGGTATTTGTGGTTCCAGGACACACTGTGGTTTGGTACTTCTGCAGAAACATACAGAGCTTCTGGCCAAGCATGAGAGGCTTCATGTTCCAGGAGAGTAATGGGAGCAGGACTGCAGCTCCCAGATGAGAGCTTTTCCTAAAGACAGTCACTCAGGGGCCAAAATTGTTTTTTTTTTTCCTTTTGTGTAAATATATTATGTAAATTATGTACTTTAAAACAATAGCTACAAATGCCCTACGTTGCCTGGAGCCGGTTTTCTATTGTCTTGAGTGACCTCTCATCTGAAGCATGGACTAAAGCCAGGCGAAGGCTGAAGTGTGTGTGGCACATAGAGATGGGAATGAGGGCTGGCAAGTGCCATTGTTCTCTTTGCCTCCCAATGAACAGCGTTAAATTCTGTTTGTGGTTGTCAGAAGAGATTAGATATCTAAATTCTGGTATCAATAAGTGGTCTGTCTGATCACTTAGGTGCAGAAAATGTGTTTCACAGAAGAAACTGTCAGATGCATGATTAAGCCATTTGTGTATTACCACAGCAGTATAGTGCATGTTTACGGAAAGTCAGCTTTTGAAAAAAAACACTTGAACAATACAAAAATAATTAAATTAATAAGAGTCCTGGGGATAAAGGATTCATTTTCCCAGCAGGCTGCCAGCCAGGATGAAGGCTGGTTTATCAGCTCCACATAAGAGAGGTCTTTCTCTCAGAGCAGCAACACTCAGAGCTGTCCTGAGGAAGGCCCTCTCCAGGGGAACAGCACCCAAACATAAATGTTTCTCAAAGATAAATGAAAACTGAAATGTGAATGATGTGAGGAAACCAAACAGAAAAACAGTATTGCAAAAAGGGGAGAAAAGGAATGAGCTATTATTGAGCTATTATTTTAAATGCTTGCCAGCGGAGGACACTTCTGTTAGCTTTTGGCGGAACAAAAGGATATTGCAAAGAAAGCCAGAAAAGTGCTGCTTTTCAAAGCACTTTACAGTCAACTCTGAAATCATATGTGTACATAGCCTCCAGAGGCTTGAGCAGAGAGATATGAAAATGTCCACTGTGTTTTTTCTCCCAGAGACAAGGGGAATATATATTTCCTTATAAAAATAAGGGATGATGAAAGAAATTTCTCAGGAGCATTGTGGCCCCAGGTGTGCTGCCCTGGGGCATTCCCGTGCACAGTGGGGCAGGTTGATGTCCCTGCAGGGAGGGCAGCAGCCACCAGCCCCATGGGGGAGCTTGACATGGGGAGAGCCTGTGTCTCCTTTCCATCACAATTAACTGCAATCGTTGTTTGTAGGGGGTTTAAAGCGCACGTGTGTCACTCCTGCTCTCCAAAAATGCCATGGGAGGGCGCAAAAGGAAGATGGTGTAGGGGTAGGGATACCAGGCTGTGGGGCTCCTCAGCCTGCAGGCAGGCCATCTCCAACCTTGGGCCAGCACCAGTTCTCCCACTCTGATCCCCAGCTCCTTGCAGTGGATATCCGGGCCTGGGACCAACAGTGGCAATAACGGTCCATCTGATGCAAATATTAAGCAAGACAAAATAAATGCCTGTTCTGACAGGAGGGATAGTAGGAGGGACAGAGAAGTCTGCACAAGCCCTGTTCTGGTCCAAAGGGTGAGGCAGAGCTTGGTCCCTGCTCTCCCCCTGGCTCAGAAGTAGATAGAGGATACAGCAGCTAGGAACACTGGCACCCATGGGCTATTTGCTCTCTCATCACTTGCGAGGCTTTGGGGGGAAAAAAGCGCAAGGAGGAATCATCAAGGAGGAGCTGCTGAGGCGGGGAGCTCTGGGGAATATGGCCGCTGCTCACACAGCATCTGCTCCCTGGGGAAGAGGCCATTTCCTCCCACCTGGCATCCTCGTCGCCTCCAGCCTTTCTATCCCTGAATTCACACCCAGCAACCCCCTTCCCAGTGTGTTTCCACATGGAGGATTTAAATAAGAAAATAAAAGGAAAATACATTTGTGGTGCTGATGTGAAACTCATGGCCTGTGCAACAACAATTCTGCTTGTGCCTTATTTCGTCCCTCCCTTACCTTTGCCTACACATGGCAAAGGGTCCAGCTCTCCTGTGCGCTGTACAGGGACTAGCACAAGGGGACCCAGCCTCAGCTGGCTGCTATGCTCTACGGTAATGAAGACAATTAATAATACAAGCAAAGAAGGGAGGGTTTGCCCAGAAGGGGGAAGCCAGCGTGAGCAGGACTTGGTAAGCAACATCACAGAGACTTGTTTCTGCAAACAGTGAGTCATAGGCTAGCACAGCTTTGTGTTTTACATAAATTTTATTGTGTTTTGGAGAATATTGTGTACAGTCAGTCAGGTTACTCCAGCAGCAGGTAGTATGTTTAGTATGTACGGTCTGGTCTTTTTCTTTCCAGCTACTCAGCATAATTCCTAGCAGGATTTTATGCTCTAAAGGGTAACTAAAACTATCAGCATCCGTGGGGATGTCTCTTCCTATTGGGGTTAATGACATTTTTGGGAAAATTGCTAACTATATTCTGAAATTAAGAAGAGACATCCTGTGTTTTTGTGAAAATTCAATAATATCTCTGTATCATTTCCTAATACAGGTATCTGAAAATGTTCTCTGTAGACAACATGTACTGCCAGTGTTGGAGAACATTTTCTTCAACACAGAGCTTTTTATTTGTTGTAAATTTTGTCATATATCACCATCTCAAGTCTTTTTATGAATAACAATTGAGTGGTTTTGAGTGGACAAATTTTTATTCTGAAAAGAGCTCTGGATTTGCAAGAGAAAAAAAATCCTAATGGAGCTGCAATTGCTTTAATGAAGTACATTTAAAAAAAAACCTGATGGCTGAAGAGTAATCATCTGACAGCGAGGAGAGTATTGCTTAAGGAAGGAACACAGACATTGTGCTTGTGAGTGCCAGCTTAAGATACTTCCATCTCCATGTACTTTGCATCACCTCTGTGCCATGGCACACTGCTCCCAGCCTTGTGCCAGCACAAGTATACTCTTGTTGCATTATGGTTCTGGGAGCTAAGCTGGCTTTTAAACAAAAAATAATGGGCTGAGTTATTTTCCTGGCAAGGGAGACCCCTAGTCCGGTTTAAAGTGTGGCAACACCTAGCGCAGTGCCGGCTGAGCGAGGGCACATGTACTACAGCATGGAAGAAGCAGCTGCAGAAGTGCTATAAATTGGAGTGGCTGCTGAAGATTTTCTCTGAAGTCACGGGCTTACTTTCTACTTTTCTGCATCAGTTTTTAGCCAAAGCTTTTTCTCTGATGTCAGTGCAGTTATATACCCATTTTCCATAGGTAGAACTCCACTGACAAGCAAACATGTTGTTTGGGGAGTCCCTTTGCCCACAACTATCTGCAATTTCCCCTGTAATTAAAAACAAGAACTTCAGTTCCAAATTGCCTTCTTGTCTGTTACAACCACAGGTTATCATTTGTACAATTAATTATAGGCAGACCTAACATTAAAACTAGGAATTGAAAAAAGGCCTATAAAAACAGAACACAGTCCATATTTCAATCATTAAAAAACAAAAGGAATCAAGGCTTTCCTTGATTTTGGATAGTCCGTAAATGTCTTGAGATAGTACCTGAAAGAAAACAAGCAAGAGAGTGAACCTGCATACATACAAGGAAACTGTACAGTTTCAATACAGCTCAGTTGAGGAACTGTAAAACTCCTCCAAACTGCCTTGCTTTGTAACCTCTGTGTGTTACTCTGCAAAAGAGCATTCCAAAACTATTTACACCGGGTTATTTAATTAAGTGAAAGCTGATAATACTGTTAAGGTTCTAAGAGACCTAAAGTAGAAACTTTAGGAATTCAGAGCAGGGGACCATATCTACTTGAAAGGACTGCAGAGGTTGCAAGGGATCCCTTAGGAAAGGTTGACATTTACAAGGCTCAGTAAAAAGAGGCTTTAACATGGCGGAAGCAGTGATGTAACTCATGTTGGATTAAATGACTATCAGGCCCACTTGACTCAACAGGGGCCCCAGCTGACTGCCTTACTTTCACCCAGTCCCAAATAAGCCGACACATTTCTTGTACATAGTATTAAATTTCACTTTTATCTTGAATCCTGGCCCTGCTCCTCTGCCCCTCCCTGGCATTTTGCAAACTGGACTCCAAGGGCAAGCAGCAGCATACGGCAAGAAACAGTTTGATACCTGTGATGGTGATAAGCACGTGGCCCGATGCAGCAAAGAGTAAAAAAGGCAAAGGCAAAGGCTGGTAGGGACCAGGTTGCTATGGCAAAACCAAACCATTCCACAATTTCTCCAAAGTAGTTGGCTCCAGAAACGTAGGTGAACAGTCCCCCTGCATCGACAGACAGAATATGTTATTTTTATAGTCATCTCATGCACATGGAAAGTTCTTTCCCATAAAGTCAGCAGCAGAATACGCTACCTTTCTTATTCAGAGCCCATAACAGCAACCTAAACCCATTGCCCTGAAGCCCGTGGAGCCATGCCAAAGGAGGATCTTGTACAAGACTCCTGTACAAGAATCAAAGGTGATTCTAACCCAGAGGCTTCCAGCACTTTCACAATCATTTATTTTCATTTGGAAAAGGACTTAAGAAAGCCCATTATTAGATTTAAATTAAAATTATTAACATTAGTCAATTCTCTTCAGGCCCTAAAAAATATTTTGCAACTCCACTACCTTTGGGGAATGCAAAATCTGGATCTCAGTTTTGCATCTTAGCTATTCACATCTACAAGAGGCAGGTAAGTGTTGGAGGTGAGAAACTCGGGGGGAGAGATATTACCATCCGTAACAAGGCAGCAGAAGGCGTCAATACCAAAACCAGGAAACTCCTGGATCCCCATCCATATTGCTCCACAGAGCTAGACATTTCCTGGCTCGCCACTCTGGCCCACGGTCACCCTTCCTCACCAAGCCCCAGCTTGAAGGAGACGGAAAGGAAATTCTGCACCTTGCATCCTTGGTGTTATTTTTTTCCCCTAAAGTTTACACTTTGAATCTCCTTTTTGCCATGTAAGAAGTCCATTACTACTTCTTCCTGGGCATGGAGAAGACTATTTCCTTCTTTGCAGCTGCCTTTTACAAGGCTAAAATCCTCTTCCTATGTCCCACTTCAATCTTCTGTAAATTACCCAGCCCATTTCCTAAAACCTCTCCTCACAGCTCATGCTTTCCAGATACTCTTGTTGCTTCTCGTGGACTGTCTGCAGCCAGCTCACGCTGGTCCCTGCAGCTCAGAGGGGCACCTGAACCGAGTACCTGTGTGATACTGGCATCTCTGCTTTTATTGTCGCTTTGCTGTGAATTCAGTCAGAAAACATTATCTATCCTGCTGCCCTACTTTCTCCAAGGAGATGGGGGATAAGAATATACCTTGAGGAATCTTGTAAGTGACTTCCCCGGGTTTCCTCAGCTGGCGCAGCAGCAGATCACTGTGAATGTTGATTCCCATTCCCAGCAGAAATAAGAGGAGGCCTAAGAAACAAACACGAAATGGATTAGAAAGACAGCTCTGCCTAGTTATCCCTACTCAAGCACATATGTGAGGTTTATCTTTGGAGCAGGCAGATAGGAGACCTGATGTGAGGTGGGTGGATTCTTTTTCAAGTCAAAAGATGTGCTGCTACTGAGAAGGCTACTGAACAGGAGAAGCATAGGTGACTGGTGACGAATAACCTTATATCTATGTGTCTGTTGTGGGATCACAGTCCTCTGGGATCACCTGCATGGGATAGCTTCAGTGTGGAGGGCAACTCTGGACAGAACAACGACCATCCTGAGCACACTGGTTTGTTAGTGCGACCAGAGCACTTTCAGCTGGTGTGAGAAAAAGCTGAACTTCCCAGCTTGCCATAGTCACCATTTATTGAACATCAAGGGGGGGCACAAAATACCCAGCTGCCACTGCTGGCTGATGGCAGCCAGCCGCAGCTGTGGACGTTACTGCAGAGTAACCACTGAGCTGTAGGCAAGTACCATTACTCTCATTTTACAGCTGAGGAAAGAGGAGCGGAGAGAACACAAACCTATCCAGCGCATCACTGAAGCCGGGAAGGGAACCTACGTCTCAGTGCAGCTCAGTCCACTGCCAGCGAGGCTGCTTGGACAGAGCTATGGGCATGCACACGGAGCAGTTACTCGCTGAAGGATGCTGACAGCTTCTGGCCAGAATGATTCATTGACCATACTCCATTTAGCTGAAAAACTAGAGGCATTTGATTGAGAAACTCTGCAGGTGACATGCCCTACAGTCCATGGCACATTAGACACTGAGAAAACCACCTCTGACAATGATTGGGAAGCAAGGAAAGAAATAGAGGTGGTGTGTGCTACAAAGTATAGAAAAAAGACTAGGTGCTCATAAAACCTCAACACTTCCAGTAGCAACAGAAAGTTGATAAGAGTCTGTAGAGCAAGAATATATTGTTTGTTTTTTATTTAATATTTCAAGTACTGCTAATGCTGATTTCTTTTTTTTTTCATTAAATATATATTTTATTTATCATGCAAATTATGTGATGTGGTGTTTTCTTTGTTGGGTATGGGAACTCTTACTAAACAATGTCCAGGATTTTTAATATGTGACACTGTCTGAAAAGACTGAACTTGCACCCACAATCTGAAACAGGGTACAGAAAGTACCTTGGTTATTTTGTACTTGTCATATCCAAAACATTTCCTCAGACCTCCATGTTAATCTTCATTTCTATGTGTGCATTTAAAAAACATCTTCTGTGCAGCACCATATGTGTAATGCCACCTAGCTGCTCTTGCTCAGTTATTCTCTCAGGGATTTTACAGGGTGAAATTCAGCTAGGCTATTAAGTTACGGAATATAAAGGAACCATATTAACATACAACCAGACTGTGCGTGATCTCTAATCTTCCCATGTGCCTTAGACAAGAAAAAAGAGCCCTTTGTCTCTAAAGCCTCATTATGCTGGGGTTTTGCCCTTCTTTTCTCTCTCAGTTGGAATAGCTGCATCAAGCGCAAAGCTCCCTGGTGGGGAAGAGAAAGACACAGTTTGCGCTTGCACATGGCCACTGCTGGGTAGACACTTCTGGCTGAGTAAGGGCACATCCCCATTCAGCTGAGGCCTGAGATTGCACCTCCACAGCCTGTAGCAGCAGGAGGCTCTGGACTGGTGTCAGTAAAACAAGGCTGGTGATTTGAGACTAACACATAACATCGTACGCCTTCAAAGGTGGCTGCCTAGCAGAAAAAAGAAAATGTCGCTGCATATTTATTTGTTTTATCTGGGCCAGCAGGCAGGTTTTATGTTGATTTCCATCACAACTGATTTGACTTACATGTTCAGTGAAGATTAGGACATAATTCAAAATGCTTACAAATTGCTTGGAGATTAGATCTTGGGAATCCTGCAGCTGTAATTACCTGATGTAAATCTGATGTCGGTGCACCAATCGTTTGGATATTCAGCACAGTAAATCAGGTAATACCCCTGGAGGAAGCCATTATAGATACAGAATAACATGCCAAAGAAAAGCAATTGCAGTGGGAAAGGTCTGCCTCTAGTGAAGAAGGGGTAAATAAATGTCCTAAGGTAAATAAGAAAACAAAGTCAGCACATTACTCATGATAACATTGTATTTGCAATTTCTCTGCTGTAGGAAAAAAACTTTAACAAAACACAAAATACAAAAAAGGTCAATAAAGATAAAAAAATGGAAAACAACTGCAACAAAATAAGATCAGCAGCTAATGGGAACAAGAAATACTGCAGATACCCACATTTTTCTGGTCCTTCAGGACTGCACACAAGGTGCGAAGCTAGAAATCTCATCCAGATTCACTGCCGCCTCGGGAATGTCTCTCTGCCTTCCTTCTCCCTTGTAGGTAAAATGAGGAACTCGTGCCCACAGACAGCATTTTCATTTTAAGACCTTGCTGTAATGCTGCAGAGGGCCGAGCAAAGGATGCTGTGGAGGCACATGGGCACACTGATGTTCAAACCAAAGTAGTGAGGGGCAGTACCAATTGCAATATTGATTCCCCAAATGAGCATTACTATGCCACAAGCACTGTGGAGGAGCTTTGTTATGGAGAAGACATTCCTGATCCCACTACGAGGACTGATCCCTGAGGGCTTTAGCCTGTGGTGGCAGGTGGAGTTGAAGGCAGTGTCAAGACCCCTCTGGCTCTCTCACCCCCTGCAGTATATAGCCTAAGCTGTAATCCCCTTTCCCAGCCTCTCCCACACCACTCAGAGACCTCCGCTCATCTCCAACACACAGCAGCTCTGTCCTACTCTGCTCGGACACTTCAACGCAGAGGCAGAGCAATGTTGTTGGCTGCTTGGGGGACCTGCTTTGCCTTCAGCCCCTGCCTCTCCTCCATGCTTTCAAACTTTTCGTTACAATAAGAAGAGCTAAAACCCTAAGTTTAATATGCTAAACGCCAAGATTTCCATGCAGCTCCAGCACCTCGGGCTTCCTTAGAGAAAAGCTGTGCTAACACTAGCATTAACATGTGTAGCAATGGAGCAAATAATTTGTGCTTGTATAGTGTTAATTTTCATATATCTTTGGTTCAGGTGGGTGTATCCCCCTTGATACTTTGGACAATCCATATCATCCTTGGGATAGTGAAATGGAGAAGTTATATTCATATTTGTTAGGTATTTTCTTACCTGGCCAATTATGTTCTATATGTGGTAAAATCTACACTCTTAATTTCTTTCTTTGGCCCTCTTGGGCTTTGGATGGTGCTCATCATATGAGTACAAAAGCATTGTTGATAAGTAATCCACATCCCGGGTTGCCAATATCAACTTAAGCAAGCTGAGGCATAAAATGTCATAACATTATAAATCTAGATTAAATCATACTGAGCATGTCTGAAAGTGAGTAAGCAGAGTACAAGCAACAACATGTTAATGTATTCACTGCTTTCCAAAGCAAGGTAGGACAGATTTTCAGCAATTAAGACAGTTGTGATACAGAAGTGCTAAACATTTCTAAATATAGTGAAACCTAAGAGGTATGGAAAATATTTTTCAGACAGTGGTATCACATTTGTCATATTTATTACAGTATAGAAAGGAATGCTCTTTGGAGTAATGTTACCAATAATTATTGGTTTTGCCCTCCGGGAATGGGATGCTGGAGTTACGAGTAGGCGAGACCAACCTTAGCAATCCGACCTGCCTGTTGAAGTAATATTGACAAATTGGACCTGAACAGCTATGAGAAAAAGTGGGAAACTTGCAGATGGAAACTTGGGGAAAGCAAATTGTATAGAAGAGAGAATGATATCAAACCACACAAAGAGAGTTTAGGAGGGGAATTTATACAGCAGATTGAAGTAGGACTTGCACTGCTTTATTCTTTCTCAAAACCAGTTATGTTTGAGAGTCTCTTAATTTTTACAGCTGATGCAAACAGAAGTTTCTAGCACGAGCTGGCATTTCTCAGCTCCCAGTAAAGCTGATTGTTGCCATGGTGCTTCCCGATGCTGCTGTTGCAGGATAAAGGTTATAGGCCCTTGAAAGGTGACTTATCCTGCAGTAACAGGAGGGTAAAAGTCAGCCATAGACCTATCTACCATGGATGCGGTGGATGCAGGACAGAAGGAACCTGCATGCGAAGTATAAGTACAATTGCAGGGAAGCCAGGAGACATCAGCTTTTTTTTTGTTGAGGAAGTGAAAACCTGGCATTGCTGAAATCCCGCCTCATAGCAGTTTTGAAAATCCAAGTCTGGATTTCATCCAAGAATCCTTGTTGTGGAGCAACTTCTCCAAGGAAATCTCCTTGGGTCTGTAAATCCAGAGGCCAGATTCGGTTCTCTGTATCTGAAAAATGCCCTAAGTCTTTGTTTTAATACAGCACTTGTCGGCTTGTACTACATAGCTACTTGAGGGTGCACAAAGTATTCCTGATGGGTTTTGAAAAAGCAACAGAGATAAAGCAGGGACGTTTGATAGGTTTAAATATTCCATGGAAGAGTCAGCATCTCTGCTGGAATTATTTTGCAGTGTGAAAATCAAAGGGGGGCTGGAGGCCACTATTTTAGAATAACAGAACAAAAACTGGCCTTTTGGATTTAGACCAATGACAAATTTTACCTTTTTCTTTCAGTGCAGTATTGATGACTAATCCTTTATTCCTTTATTATCTTTACTGGCCAAAGGCACTGCATCTGACTAAAACATTGCCAACAGCTTCTTTTTAAATGATTGAATAATAAATTATTCATCTTCTTCTCCATCATTTATTTTCCAGAAGAACAGGTTTTGAAGAGAAAATCATTTGACATTTTATCAAATTTCATCTTAAAGGTATTAGTCCAGCTCCTTGAAAACTCCAGAGACCCTCACCCAAATGGGGGGAAACTATAGGTTTGTTCTTCTTTCCACAGAAGGTGGAAATCTTTTCAGAAATGTTACCACTAAGAGTGGGCTCTCAGTCCTCCTCCAACAGCTTGTTAACTGGAGACGTTTATGCTGCTGCTGTGTCTTCTCCTCTCCAGGGCCCACATGCAGTAGGTCAGACAGTAGCAGCTCATATTTTCCAGTCTGGAAACTCGAGGTGTTTCCAGTGCTCATGAGGTGTTTTATACCTGGGGCAACTGGGTCAAGGGCTCAGGGCTGGTGGCTAAGAATGGGGGGCACCTGGCTCCCTCCCACCCTGTGGGTCACCAGCCTACTGCTGTATCTGCCCATCTAGCCCTCTGCCATCAGGCCCTCTCCTGGGTCTAACTGGGAGGAACTAGGGGCCAGGAATCAGAGATATTGCAAAAGCAGGCAGGGCTGATGTGGTGCCTTTCCCTTTGAAGGCGGGTGCTGGCCATAACCCAGCTTGTCCTACCCATGCTGGGGCACTGTCTGAATGCCCTGGCCCATCCCCTGTGACCTTGGCCAGCTTCTGGAAGAGAGTTATGGACTTCTCCTCACCAGGGCTGCTCTGAGTCCCTGCAGGGATTTTTCAGCTCCCCTTGGTGGATGGGAGGCAGGGCCTGCCCTGCATCCCTGGTAAGGATGAACCAACATGCTGAATGGTGCCTGAGAACCACTTCCACAGTCTGGACTCCACACACTCTGGTTCCTCACTTGTCCCACCCAGATGTACAAAAGGTGAGGAGTGCTGGTGGTCCAAGTGAGGCCAGACAGCCAGGCCCCCACGAGGGTGATGCCTTCAGGGCCCTTTCAGCTCATGTGTACACTGAGCTGACTCCATGGCCGGCTGGGGCCATGCATTGGAAAATGCTCCAGTGAGCGGTGGGTATGGGCGCAATCATTGCAGGGGTCACACAGGTGGGTGAGCCGTGCCCCTCCTGCAGGGAAGAGACACCCTGCTACATCGAGAGCATGTGTCACAGTCCCTTTTCTCACTCCCTGGAGGTGCTCACTCCTTGCTGAGGTGCTGTCTGCAGTTCTCACCATTTTATTGGTACCTTCTCAACCAAAGGCCTCTCTAAGTCAGAGGACACCTCTCTAGACTTTTTGCTGCAGCTCCCTTCTTCGGGGGGTGCTTTCAGTTTTCTTCATTTGTACAAATATCTGTACCCCAGGTGATAAGCAAAACTTACATGATTTGTGTTACACTAACTACAGACCAGTCAGACCTGAAAGAACTTCCCTGCTATCAAACAGTGGGGTTTCCTTCCATCTGTCTTGTGCACAGGTTGAAAAGATTGGTGTTCAAACCTGGGGAGATTACACCAACCTCAAACCAGTTTTATTTGCACCAACAATTAACAGCATAGAAGCCTTTGCCATAGGTTGTCACTGGAATCACATTGCTGGGGAGCTGCTGGCACCCTTGGCATACCTGACTGCTTGGATGAGCGTCAAGATGTTCACAAACATGATGGACTTCTACCTGGGGTATCTGTGATGTCCTGCACAAAGCCTCTAATTATTCTGGAGACTTATGGATGTTACATGACATGTCCCAAAGACATCTGCTGCTGAAGAGTCTGTGCTAAAATCTGCACATACTTTCTCTTTTTGAGCCCAATCCTGTAGGTTATTTGTGGATTGCACTCTGAGGTAATTTTTAACATTTACTATTTTTGAGTTGTGTTACACTGATTCTCATTGAATACTTATAGGAGAAGACTGTCAAGTCTATTCTCGATGTATAGTCAACACCACAGCACAATCTGGCACCTAATTTTCCTGTGCCCAGTTCAAAATTTTTCAGTCATCCCAGACTGGGTTTAAACTAAATGTAACAATTGAAGTGTCAGTTCCGAGCAGCTGGCAATCTTGCTATCAGTTCAAAGGGAAAGTAAAACAAAATACCCCAAAATACTTTCAAAAGTGAAACGAAGCATTTTAACCCTCCTCATCATGACATCTACAGATGCCCCGGCATCACAAACTGGCATAGAGCCTCCTCACCCCTCATATTCCTCTCCTCAAACATCCTACCCTGAGGTGGTTTGCCCTTCCCCGCTTACTCTTATGGACTCTGCAGTAGCCCGAAAAGGTCAACAAACCAGGAATATTTAAACAAGTAGAGCAAGTAGGTTATTAGCAGCCACTTGTACTGTGTGGGGTGGACCATGTCCCTTTTGCTAAGAAGGTGTGAACAGTGATACATGCTCTGGCACAGCCTCAGGAACAAAATCTGAGCTATGACCCAGGTCACACTCACACCA